>NW_022900949.1:41078200-41105796 GCF_012274545.1 Fukomys damarensis
AGCTGGGGAGCTGGCGGAGGCCGCTAGTCTGCAGTGGGCGCCCCCTGAACCCCGCGGTGTAGCGGTTGGGGCCAGGCCAGGAGACGACGAAGACCAGACGGTGCAGCCGCTGTGCAAGCCCCGCGGCATCTGCTCGCGTGCCTACTTCCTGGTGCTGATGGTGTTTGTGCACCTGTACCTGGGCAACGTGCTGGCCCTGCTGCTCTTCGTGCACTACAGCAACGGCGATGACAGCACCGAGCCCGGACCCCCGCGCCGCCCCCCGGGCCCTCTGGCCGTCCCTACCTTGGGTCCCCTCACCCGGCTGGAAGGTATCAAGGTGAGGATCCCCTGCCTTGCCCCCACCCCGGGCCTCCCGCGGCCGCACCCGACTAAGGTCCTCAGCCATGCGCCTTTCCCTCAGGTGGGCTACGAGCGCAAGGTACAGCTGGTCACCGGCAAGGACCATGTCATTCGAACCCTCAGCCTCAAGCCGCTGCTCTTCGGTAAGTCCACCAGGCACTTCCAGGAAGGGCCAGGGGCTGTGGGGTTCACTGAAGGCCTCTTTCAACCACGTGCTTTTTGTTTTGAAGATAGCTGTTCAGAGCAGCCTGCCCTCACCAAATAGGGGAATAGGGCAACCTTTTCACACTCCCCTCTCAGCTGTCCTTCCTGCAGGGGACTTTTCCATCACAGGGCTTCACAATGCCTATGTGTACATTGAAATTGTCTTTGGACATTTTATGCTATCACTAATTCTGTCACCTTCTAGAACAGAGGAAGGGTAGGAGACTGACAACCAGGTCCCAGCTGGTATCGGGCTTCTAGAAGAAATCATGCTCTCTTTTAAGTTTTTATTGTATTATTATTTTTATTTTGAGAGAGGGCCTCACTATGTAGTTAAGATGGCCCTTGAGCTCGCTATATATAGCCCAGGCTGGCCTGGAACTCCCAGAGAGCCTCCTGGCTCAGCCTCCCCATTGCAGGGATTATGGGCTTGTGCCACTGCATCTGAGCGGAAATCACTTTCTCAAAGTGGACCCTGTGATCTGTGAGAAGCAGGCTGTCCAAATGTGAATCAACTTGTGCCCCTTTACCACAAGGGCACTAGGCACGCTCAGCTTTTGCTGCCAATACTCTGAGATTCTTTTTAGGAGTCTTTTGTTTGTTTTTGTGGGGATTTGTTTGTTTGTTTCAGTACCAGAGGTCAAACTCAGGACCTTGCACTTATAAGGCAGGCATGGCGCTAAGTCCCTGGCCCTGTTTGTTTTTGAGTTAAGGTCTTACTGTGTAATCCAGACTGATATCAAAATCACTATCCTGCTTCAGGTTCCCAAGTGCTGGGATGACAGCTGTGTAACTACTTACTTCTTGGCAGGATTGTTTCATAGGGGAGGGGTACTGGAGATGGAACTGGGGACTTGGTGCTTGGGAGGCAGGCACCCGAACCACTGAGCTGAATCCCCAGCCCTTCAGGATTCTTCTTATTTATTTATTTATTTATTTATTTATTTATTTTTGGGTACCAGGGATTGAACTCGGGTCCTTGCGCTTGCAGGACAGGACGCAGAACCACTGAGCTAAATCCCCGGCCCTTCAGGATTCTTCTTTTGATTGTCCATTGTAGGTAGAACCTTTCAGGGTGACCCCACTTAGAGCTGCATCATGGCTTATGTTTCCCATGTTCCTATTACGTGGGCTTCATGCAATTATTTAAGTTTTACAACACCCTTGTGAGGTGGAAGTCAATCCCACCCTGAGGCCAGTGAGTGACGAAGTGAGATATGGAGAGCTGCAGTGGCTTGGCCAGGCTCACGCAGTAGTTCAGTGGTGACCCTGGGATTAGGATGCAGGCATCTAAAAGCTACAATGATTGAACTTGCATGTAACAACCACACTGATAGCCATGAAGACCCCAAAGTTCCTCAAAGACTATTGATGTCAACATGTGGTAGGGGTGGGGGCAGACCCACACACCTTATCCAGGTTAAATTTGTGCAGCCCTGCCTGGTGTCATTGACATGCATTTGCAGACCTCAGTAGTCCCTGGCTGCTGGGAGATGGAATTCATGGTTTTTGTTTGTTGTTTTTTAAGTTTTAGGTTGAGGATGGGGACAGTGTAGCTTAATGGTAGGGTGCATGCCTAGCATGCATGAGGCCCTAGGTTCAATCTCTAGTACTGGAAAAAAAAAAATGAAGGGAGCTGGGGATGGAGCAAACATAGTGTCCCCTGGGAGAGGGGCTGGCTGGGTATTATGGCAAGACCTGGAAGAATGTCCCGTGCCTGCTGTTTGTAGGGAATTAGGTTACACTGCCAGTGCTGTTGAGAAAAGGGCCTTGGTTGTTACTATCACTGTTAAATAACATTAAAGTCTATGCCAGACACTAGTTCAGGTGTTGGGAACACAGCATTGATCACAAAAGAAAGACAGCCCAACAAAACAAAACCCCAAAGGTGACATTCAAACATAATAAATAAACAAACAGCCAACTCTACATGGTGCATCCGGTGATGATACCTCGTTACGGACAAGGCCAAATTTTGCTGTTATAGCCTGGATGTGGCTCTATGCAAAAGATGTTTGTGTTAAGACCTGTAGGAAGTACAGAATCAAACTGAGTGGCTGTCAGGGAAGGATGAGCCAGGCCAAAGGAGTGGCACTCAACCTATTACTGCCACACTGCTGTGAATAGATAGACTGAGAAGGTTGTGTTTTATCTGCCTCCCTGGGACCTGTACCTATCTAATTCAAAAGTACATTAGGAGTGGCAAAGTACCTGCCTTGCAAGTTCGAGGTTCTGAGTTCGATCCCCAGTACCGAAAACAAAAAACAAAACAAAACAAAACATTAGGTTATGACAGACACAAGGCCAAAGTCGTTCTAATATTCAGATGTCCTATAAAGCAGAGAATGAGAAATCCAGATATGAATTTTCCAAGAGTGAATTACAAGGAGCAGAAGAGATTTGACCGTGGGTAAACTGGTTCTGTTCTGCTTAGGCTATCACGTGAGTCCCAATTTCTGCACATAGTTACAAAGGAGGCCGAGTGTGGTGGCGCACGCCTGTAATCCCAGCACTCAGGAGGCTGAGGCAGGAGGATGGCTGTGAGTTTGAGACCAGCCTGGGCTACATAGTGAGTTCCAGGGCAGTCTCAACTACATAGCAAGACCCTGTCTCAAAAACCCTAAAAAAAAACCGAAAAACAAAAACCAAAGGAATAATTAAGAGATTTGAGCACCTGTAGTATGAACTTCCTGTTTGTGATTCTCATTTCCTCCAAAACATTTAGATTACTTTCTGGCCAGTTGGTGAAAGATGGCCCAGGTTTTACCTTGAAAGACCTGGGGCTTTCTTCTTTGTAAAATGAGATGGAACAAATAAAGAAGAGATCATAAGAAGTCCAAGTGTGAGAGACGGAAACCACAGGACAATGTCCAAGTCTGGGTAGTTCTGCAATGCTATGGTGTTGGATAAATCCAGGGAAGGGTGCCTCACCCAAGGAGGACCAGTGTCCCCTGTCTTCTCATACTTGCTTGTCCGTTCAGCCTTTGATCTGCTGTGTTCCTCATCCCAAAGAGGCAGGCAAAGCCAGAGGAGGATGGGCCTGCTGTAGGCTCCACCTTACTTCTCTTGGCTCCGAACCTCTGACCTGACAGCTTCAGATATCCAAGAAGCTAGTGTTGAAAGCAGGATGCTCAAGATGTGGGCTGGAACATGGGGACTTGGGTCCTACCCCCAAGATGCCTCCATGTTTATAGAAGGAATTCTCACCACTGCAGGAAGATTCTATGTAAAACCCCAATCTCTCTCATTGGAGAGTTTCCAGTTTCCCATCTTGTTCATAGAGGTACTTGGTATGTGGGATCTGGGCTATAAGAGGCCCTACCCTGAGCTCATGGACATACAAATACCTACATGACTGTGGTAGGCATTTCCCAAGCATTCAGAACATTGAGAATTGGCCGGGCGTGGTGGCTTCACGCCTGTAATCCCAGCACTTGGGAATCTGAGGCAGGAGGATCGCTGTGAGTTCGAGACCAACCTGGGCTACATAGTGAGTTCCAGTTCAGTCTCAATCACATAGTGATACCCTGTCTCAACAAAACAAAAAAACCAGAACATTGGGAATCAGCTGAGGACTTAGTCTTGTTCAGATCGGAAGGAAAGTGCTCCATTTCTGGGTCATTATCACTTCTCTGGGGACATTGCCTTCTCCATGGGCTCATTTCTCCCTCCACTCCACTGTGCCTCACCCTCATTCTGTCTTTTTTTTTTTTTTTGGTACCTGGGATCGAACTCGAGCCCTTGTGCTTGCAAGGCAGGCAGTGGAACCACTGAGTTAAATCCCCAGCCCCAAGCACATTGTTATACCATTGCTTGTTTATCTTCTCAGCACTTAGCACTGGCAGAAACTATTTCTGTACTCACTTTTGTCCTTTATGCTTCCATCCCTGAGGTGATCTGTGTTTGTGGGAGTGTTGATCTGTTCAGGCTGTATGTGTCTTCCACTGATAATCGGCTGCCTGGAGAGGTTGTGTGTTCAGCCCACGCTGGAACCTATCTGCTTGTGCAGTGACTCTACCCCCATCCTTCTGACTTGGGACCCTGTTCAGGGCAGCAGGGGACTCCTCTAGTGAGCCATCAAGGGTTTTAACCCATTTTTCTTTATCTTTCTTTCTTTTTCTTTTCTTTTTTTTTTTTTTTTTTTTTTTTTTTTTTTTTTTTTTTTTTTTTGGTACCAGGGATTGAATTTGGGACCTTCTGCTTGCAAGGCAGGTGGCAGAACCACTGAGCTAAATCCCCAGCTCCAAATGTATTCTTTATCAGCTATGTCAGATCACTGTGCCCTTGACAACACTGGAGGCCCAGAAGTAGGGAAATCATTTCTGTGTGCCTATTAGTTCAAGTTTTTAAGTGCATGAATGCAGTTTTCTGCATCTTCCATCCCCCTGCCCTACCACGCACACCTCTGCTGTTGCATGCACTGCTGCTTCACAGAGCCATGGACTCAGAGAAGATCAGACAGGAATAATTGAGTTTGTGGCTGCATAAGCAACATGCTGCCCAAAGGGAGCATAGCTTGAGGCTGTGTGCCTGACCTGAGCCTTAGCACTGAGTACCCAAGCCTGTGGGCAGCCACAGGATGTTTGCTAAGCCATCATCCCAGGTCTGGGGAGGACAGGAAGGTAGTCTTTCCTGTTGGGTACACCTAGTCACTACGGAGCCTAACTCCATGCCTCTTGGCCAAGTGATCTCTGGGCTCAGGAAGCGGTGCCGTCCTGGTGTTCCTGAGGCCTCTCTGCCCTGTGGTCTGCAAATCTCTTGAGGCAGAGGCAGGCAACAGAAAAGGTTCTGTATGTGTCTAGCAGGTCACACATGGTTTGCGTGGGCACTGCAGAGGCTGTGACTGAAAGTCCCACACTCTCCCTGATAGGATTAGCTTCTCTTCTTTGCACTGGTGCTGCTTATAGCCAGCTACAGATTTCAGTGGCCCCAGCTCTAGGCATAGGCTGTGGTTACCAGCAGGTGGCCACCCTGTACCTCCCTTGCAGGAGGTTGTGTATGCATTTGACATTTAGCTGCACCTTGTTGGTGTTGCAGGGTGGGCACCAACTGAGTCGGGCAGTGGTCCTGTCTTTAACACCTCTAATCTTAAGTCTGGGTCACAGTCCCAGGGGCTAAGATCGTACTATTTCCTCAGGACAGCCTGACCTTCCCTGCTGAATGGGGTCCAAGTGGCTATTGACTAGCTGGTCCTCCAGGAGTGCCCCACTGGTCCCTTCTACTAACTAAACTCCCCTGTCTCACGCTCTGCCCTTGGAATCAGGTTCCTGGGGATGCCATCTCCGAAGCAGAATTTCTGGCTTGTTTATTTCATTATTGTTTCTGTAATATACAAGTTTAATTTTTTGTTCAGTTTTTTTTTATAATAAACCATGTTTGTAAAGGAATTTATTTTTTAGCCTGCACCAGGCAAAACATTTGCAATTCCCTCTTTCATTTGCCCTAGCATGCAACACAGACACCATAGCCCGCAGAGAAACATCCACGGTGCAAGATGGCTGGCCAGGGGTAGCCATAGCGAGGTGAGCTAGGTTACAGCGTGGATAGATGACTCTGCAGGGTGGAGGGAAATGGTGGTGGTAGGTGGAGCCTCTGGTGCTTCTAGTGCTGCCCTGGCCCAGAACTCTCCCTGGTTGCTGGGCAACAATACTCTTGTCACTTAGCAACAGCCTAGCTTTCTGACTTTCTCTGCTTGCAGCATATCACAGCCTTCAGCCCTCTCTTCCTGGTCTTATGTCCTCAACTTTCCTCCCTTAACTCAGGCATTTTTCCAGCTTTCCAAGCACACCTTCCCATCCCCCAGCCCCTGGCAGTCCAGTGTATGAAGAAGGTATGGAGGGCCCTGAATGTGCCTGTAATCACCCCCCAAGGGAGAAATCAGGCTCCTCCCCCTTGTCCTAAAAGACACAACAGTCTGGCTAGAGCTGGGGCTGACACAGTGCAAGGCCTGGTCCTCCAGTTCTAAATGAACCCATTCTTGCTGCTACTGGCATTACTCAGAGGCTTCTTTGAAAGCCTTGTTCTGTAGAGTAGGAGCTGGGGGAATATTTTTCACAGGATAGGTTAACCAGAAGAACAGCCTCGTGACCACTGGGATTTGGGAGAAACAGCCCTTGGGTGGGGCTCAGCTCCCCCTCTTGGCAGCATCCCTGAGGTGAGCAGAGCTTCCATGCCTTGCTGGAAAGTGACTCTCAGCCCCCAGCCTGAAGCAGCCTGCAGCCTGCCCTGCCTTGATGTTCAAGAGCCTTAAATGGTTTGTGGGTAGAGACCAAGGGTCCAAGCCCACATATGCATTATTATGGTCCCTTGATGGTCCATAGGCATTGCTTCTCTCACCAGGAGCAGTCTTATTCCTCTCTGCCTTCTCAGCATCCAGCACTGTTAAGTGCTCAGAGGATTAGTGAAGAGCTGAGCTGCTCTAGCAAGCCCTGGCTGAAGATACCCATCCCCTGCACTTGAGAGCCCCTGCCCTACAGAGACAAAGAGGGAGCAGAAGAAGAGGTGGCCATTGGAGTGGCACTCCCAGGCAAGCAGGGGCAACCAGCAGACCCACTGCTGGATGGCCTCAGCTGCTGTGCTGTGGTCCAGCACGTTGGGCAGCTGCATCTCTGTGTGGCCAGTGTTGTAGCACTATCAGGGATCTGGAAGAGCGAGAGACTTATTTAGAAAAGATACAAAATATCGAGGCACAGGGAGTCAGAGCTTTGAGGAGCTAAGACCTAGATCTTTATGTATTTATTTTTTATATCTTATACAGTGAGCTGTTATATGTTACTACTCACAGGCTACATTAATTATTAATGAAGTTAAAACACTTAGAGGTTCTATATATGGCAACAGTAAATTTTGTTTTTGGAGCCAAGCTATGGCAAGCATATATCTGAATAAACATATTCAGGGAGACATTTTTTTTTTTTTTTTAATCTGTAAGGAGCAGGGAGTTCCTGGAACACTGCAAGTGTATGTCTGGAAGATCATCTTTAATCCTTTTCAACAACTCTGTGGATAGACACACAGGTCACCCAGCAGTCTCTTGGACAATTCCATCATAGCACACACAGCTTGGGGGATGAGCATGCGCTGGGTAGCCCCTAGTGTGCCTTAGCTCCATGGCATTGTCAGCACTACCTGCAGCCACAGCCCGGTCTCCATCACCTGATTCTCTGCCCTATGCTTGACGAGTTGAGTTCGAGGGCTTCATAGGGCAGTATTCACTCCTGCAGATGTTTGCAAAGCTCCGGGTTAGACCCTAACATGATGACTGAGCTGTTTGCTTTTAGCACATCCATCATAGAGGTGATAAAGGCAGCATTTCCACTGGGCCTACACATTACTGGCACCTAATAAAGAAACCCATGTTTCTCTCTCTCTCCTCTCCACTCCCCTTTCCCTCCTCATCTCCCTCTCTCCCTCCCCACTTCCTTCCTTTTTTATTTTATATGTTAAGCAATCCAGAGGTGATGGTTGATAGCAGTTTGGTGTAACCCACTGTCCAGCAGTGCTGGCTCCCAGTGGCTGGCTCATACCCTTTTGGGCTTGGTGGGTTTCAGGGTTGTGCAGGCTGGGGTTGGGGGAGCATTTGTCCTGTCCTCAGTGTCATCACATGTGATCATATCACCTACCCCTGGAAGCTGAATCTGGGTGTGAGCATGGATTCTGGGTACAGCAGCCAGGGGCCCTGGGCAAGTCACTGATGGGATTGGAAGGGTGCATGAAGGGATTAAGGAGTGGGTTGTTGCAGGAAATGTTTAGGGCAGTTAGTGCATGGCCTGAGCCTGTGCTGCATGTGATCTGATAAGATCGCTTTTTTTATGGTTCTGGAGATTAAACCCAAAGCCTTTGCTTTAAGCTACATGCCAGCCTTCTTATTTTATTCTGAGATAGTGTCTTACTAAACTGTCATGAAGTTGCTCAGGCTAGTTTTGAATATCCAGGCTGCTAGGATCACTAAAACCACCCCCATCCTGAGGCCATTTTCCTTCTTGGCAGTGACTGGATACCTTCTACCTCCAGTACTGGGGACTGAATCCAAGGGCCCCTAAACTGCTGAGCTACTCCCTAGTGTTTTATAGACAGGGTCTTGCTTTATAGTTCAGGCTGGCCTTGAACTCACTATGTAGCCCAGGCTGGCCTTGAACTTG
This sequence comes from Fukomys damarensis, assembly GCF_012274545.1. Taxonomy (NCBI): domain Eukaryota; kingdom Metazoa; phylum Chordata; class Mammalia; order Rodentia; family Bathyergidae; genus Fukomys; species Fukomys damarensis. The sequence goes on from NW_022900949.1 coordinate 41,086,888, forward strand.
CAGCAATTCTCCTGCCTCAGCCTCCCAAGTGCTGGGATTATAGGCATGCACTGCCATGCCCAGCCTTGTTCATTTTTATTTGAATAACACTAAAAAGCAAAAATTAGAATAAGAACCAGCCACAATCTTCCTACTCTTAAAATACATATTCAGCAAAAAGAGGAGACAAGCCCTAACCCTCAGGTCCACTCTCAGACCTTCAGTATCACCCCAAGGAGGGGGGTTAGCCCATCTCCAGTTTAGCTCCCAGGACCCCCTTGGAAAATGTGTGTTGTCATCATGAATGAGAGATGCCCACATCCCAAATCTCAGCCAACCTTGGCAGGATACCTCACCTTGACATAGGGTCCAGAGCAAATGTAAAGGTTGTGTAAAGTCCTCCAGACCTGGGAGCCACCAGGAAGCACCCTATAAACCCTGCAGGGAGGAAGGCACTGGGTGTACAGTGCCCCAGTTCAGTGTGTGGCCTCACCTACCCATCTCCTGGCAGAAATCCCTGGCTTCCTGAGTGATGAGGAGTGTCGGCTCATCATCCACCTGGCACAGATGAAGGGGTTACAGCGCAGCCAGATCCTGCCCACTGAAGAGTATGAGGAAGCCATGAGCACTGTGCAGGTCAGCCAGCTGGACCTCTTCCAGCTGCTGGACCAGAACCACGATGGTCTCCTACAACTCCGAGAGGTTTGGACCTGGGGCCTGGGTAGGCACAGGGCGGGTGCGCCTATGAGTATCTATCTCTGTGACGGTGTGGTGCATGTCGAGCTCAGCTCTGACCCCCACAGGCAGAGGCCTGTGTGGGCATGTCTAAGCCCGTGGGCCCTTTTCTTCTGTAGAGAGCCTCTCCCTTGCTGCTCTGGATATGCCAGAGAATGGGAGAAGAATCCATTAAGGGTGATGTAATTTATCGCCACAGATTTTTTATTTTTGATTTTGTTTTGAGGCAGGGTCTCGCTACCTAGTTCAGTCTGGCCTTGACTCACCATGTAGCTCAGGCTGGCCTGGAACTGCTGACGATCCTCCTGATTCAGCCACCTGAGTACTAGGATTTAGGTGTGCGCCACCACACCTGGCTGCACCTGTTCCTGAGTGCTTTTCCTCCCAATGACTGGCTTTCTTGCTGTGATAGCTGAGGGCTCCTCAGAACTCATGGTGGATGGTGGGGGGCAGCTCTGAAGTGGCCAGCATTTCTCTCTGCATGCTCCTCATACCTGAACTGAGAGAGGTCTGGCAGTATTGAGGATTCCATTGTTCACATAGCAGTGCACTTAGCATAGTCTTCTTGAGGATCCCAGTGGCCATGTCTCCCCTGTGCCCTTTCCCTCAGCTGGGATATGTGAGTGTGACACAGGCATCTTTTTCTTTCTGCCTCTAGCCAGCAGTACTTCTTAAGTATTGGGTTGAGAAAGCCCATGGCTCCGAGGCCTCTCATTGTTTCCTGGCCAACTCCTCAAAGGCCTCTGGACCTGCCTGTCATCTCTCCTTTCAGCTTGGGAACCTCAGGCTGTCTTGTGTTTTCACCCATGTCCTATCACTGGAGCCCTTAGCTCTACAGCAAGAACTGGGCCATATGTGCTCTGATGGCTCTTTACCACTGAAGTCACCCCAGTGAGGTACCTTCTTGTGTCTTAGGTACTGGCCCAGACTCGCCTGGGAAATGGACGGTGGATGACTCCTGAGAACATTCAGGAGATGTACTCTGCGATCAAGGCAGATCCCAACGGTGATGGTGAGCTTCTGTCCCTCCACAGTGTTGTCCCTTGAACTACTTCCTACTCCTAGCTGTACCATCTTAAAAGCTGGGGCCCTTTCCCCACCCCTGGCAGCCTCTATCTCAGCTTCTATAGTGACTTCAGATGGGAGGAACCAGCTTTTCCTTTCATCCCTGGGAAGCTGGTAGGCAGCCAAACCTCTTTGTCCTTGATGACAGTCTTTTGACCCCCTTGAAGGAGTTCAGAGTCTAGGACACAGGGAGTTGGGCTACTAGTAGGTAGAGGGCAGAGGGTGTAGAGCCAGAGCGAGGAAACACTGAGCCCAGACAGTTTGGGTTTGACTGTTCGTGCTCCCTGCACCTTTCCAGGTGGGCACTGGGTCCACCTCACCACAGCCTCCCTTCTCTAAGCAAGGCCTCCTTGACCTTTCTTCGGCCCACCTGGAGTCTTGCTGAAGTATCAAAGTGCTAGTGTTACTAACTATTGGGGGACAATGTGGGCCCAGGGGAGATGTCATGGAAGGATTTCCTCTTTGGTAATAACCCTTAAAAGCTTTCTGGAGCTGGGCTTGGTGGTGCACACCTGTGATCCCAGCAATTGGGAGGCTGAGACAGGAGGACAGATGCAAGTTCTAGGCCAGCCTAGAATACATAAGCAAGATGGATTTAGCTCAGTGGTGCCGTCACCTGCCTCACAAGCAGAAGGTCCCAAGTTCGATCCCTGGTACCAAAAAAACCAAAACAAAGAAAAATATATAAGCAAGACTTGCTCCCCCAACTGAAAGATAAAAGGGGTTTCTGAAGTGTAGCCCTCACCTTTGTGTCCAAATTCTGGACCAGCTGAGGAAGAGACAGACGTCAAATAGGACTGGGGAGCATGTGAACCCTGAGTGAAGCATTAGGAGGCTAGGTTGAGGCCTGAGAGCTGTCATACTGCCCTCAGCACAGAGCTGGGATCAGATTCACAGCCCTTGTATGGCCCTCACCTTCACAGGTCCAAAGTGGGGAGAGTTCTCTGTCAGATTAGCCAGAGCAAAATAACATGGAGCAAAGACCACTGCTCTTCTGCAGTCCCAGGAGGGTGGAGCCTTTCTTTGTGGTTTGGGGGCAGTGGGTATTCCTCACTGGGCCAGGTGCCTGGCTTTCTACTAAGGTGAATTGGTCACCCAGTAGGGAGCACTGGCCAGGTGGGTTCCACCCAGGATGGGCCCTGAGGTCATGAGGGAGACTCTGGGACAGGCCCTGGTTGTACCCTGTGGTGTGGAAGGCCCTGGCAGAGACCCAGCATCACCGATGCGCTCTCCTAACCCTCTACATGTTGGCATGTGTATATCACACTCCAGAGCCTGTGGAGTTCCAAGGTCACCTGTGGCCCCCTTGGCCATGTGCTCATGCTTCCTTTGGAGGCTCTGCTGTGGCACTGTAATAGGGGTTGGGCTTCTTCCTTTTGGAAGCCAAATCAAGGCTTAAACTGAGAAAATGAACTTCTCTGGGTCTTCCCTTAGGGCCCGATGTGACAGAAACCAGGTTCATCTGACCCAAGAGTCCAGGTGGGGACAAGTGCACATGGTCCCCAGGGCCAGGGCTGCTGCCGCCTTTGGGGTAGGTAGGGAGGTGCTGCCTGTCACTGGTCTCCCCACATTGGCCTGGCAGTCACTAATGGTAGTACCCTGTGCAGGAGTGCTGAGTCTGCAGGAATTCTCCAACATGGACCTTCGGGACTTCCACACGTACATGAGGAGCCACAAGGGGGAGTCCAGCGAGCTGGTGCGGAACAGCCACCACACATGGCTCTACCAGGGGGAGGGTGCCCACCATGTCATGCGTGCCATCCGCCAGAGGTGAGCAGTTGGGGCCGCCTCCCCAGGGCAGGGCCTCCAGTGGGGCCAGAAGAACAGAATTCACTAGTGATTCAGAATTAAGTTCCAGTTTTAGACTAAGATGGGGCCCACTGAAAGACAGGCAATTAACACAAGCAAGTTGTGGGCAAACAATATACAGTTGGGATTACATCAAGCTGCCGGGCATGGTGGCACATGCCTGTAATCCCAGCACTTGGGAGGCTGAGGCAGGAGGATCACTGTAAGTTCGAGACCAGCCTAGGCTACATAATGAGTTCCAGTTCAGTCTTAACTACATAGTGAGACCCTGTCTCAAAATACCAAAAAAAAAAAAAAAAAAAAGAAAGAAATACATCAAGCTTTTGTTTTCTGCTAATTAGAGAAATGTCCCCTTATCTCTGCCCATAAGGACCCCTATCCCTGGCCAGCAAGGCTTTTAGATAAGCAACCTGATTACTGAGGGTCTCAATTCTTGCCGTCCTCCCAACTCAGTAGAAACCTCCTTGCCACACAGTGGGTGTCTCTCCCTGGCATCCAGGGAAAAAGGCTCAGAGCTGGGATCCAGGGATCATGTGTGGCCCCTGCCTGTTCTTACAGGACCAGTCTAAGATGACTTAAGGGGCTTCTAAGGGGGTGGTCAGGGAGGGGGCTTGTGGCAGGTCCAGGGCCCACTGTGCCAGCTCCTTTATGAATTGCCTTGGATGGGGCTGCCCACCTAAATGCCTGCTGCCCACCAGAGTGCTGCATCTCACTCGCCTGTCACCTGAGATCGTGGAACTCAGTGAGCCGCTGCAGGTTGTGCGATATGGTGAGGGAGGCCATTACCATGCCCATTTGGACAGCGGGCCTGTGTACCCAGAGACCATCTGCTCCCATACCAAGCTGGTAGCCAACGAGTCTGTACCCTTCGAGACCTCCTGTCGGCAAGTACCTCCCACCTAGGAGCTGGCTTTGATTCCCCAAACAGGTACCCCCATGACAGGCACAGCCTGGCCCTATGGGTGTGCCCCTTGACAATGGAAGGGGCCCAGAGCACCCTGGACCACTCTGGTCATAAATTCCCTTATCTCTCCCCTAAGTTGTTTACTGAATGACAGGAATGGACTAGCTGCTGGCCATTGTGCCTGTGTGAGTTAACACAGACCCAGATAGCCCCAGACACCAAAACTTGCCCCCAAAGCTCTAAAGGAAGGGACAAGGCTGGACTCCTAGCTCCTGCCCCTTCCCTTAGATACTGATCTTGACACTACTGTTGAGGTCTCAGCTTTACATGCTAAAGTTGTGCCCACCTCCCCTGCCAAGGTACAGGGATAGATCTCTTCATGTGGCTCTTCAGTCCTCAAGACCTTTGCATGATCTTCCTTCTTCTACTAGCTTGCCTTTCCCAGCCAGGCTCTTGGTAAGGGCCATGTAATTTATCTAATAAGTGTGATCTTGGCCAAAGACATGGGCACAAGCGGTCAAAGACTGGATTTGTGGGTACTGGCCTACCCTGTTGTCATCCATCACTACCTAGCCCTCTGGCCCCCGGGAACCTGAACAGCTTATTCTGCCCACCTGTAAGCCCTAGGAATATGCTTAATTGGGACCCTGCTCAGCAGCCCCCCTGTCTTACAGCTACATGACAGTGCTGTTTTATTTGAACAATGTCACCGGTGGGGGCGAGACTGTCTTCCCTGTAGCAGATAACAGAACCTACGATGAAATGGTAAGGGCTAACTGGGTTGGGGTTAGGGGTTGGCAAGGATCTTGGGCAAATGTAGTATACACCCATCCACGCCTGGGATGAAGACCCAAGTGGTTCACTGGTACATTTGGTTGTCTGGCCTGAAAACTGGGAGTTTGGCCTGAAAACTCCATCACCTTGGCTGTCCACAGAGTCTAATTCAGGATGACGTTGACCTCCGTGACACACGGAGGCACTGTGATAAAGGGAACCTACGTGTCAAGCCTCAGCAAGGCACAGCAGTCTTCTGGTACAACTACCTGCCTGACGGGCAAGGTGAGGGTCTATCGCCAGGCCCAGGGGGTTCCCTGAGGGCAGCTTCCTTTTATCCAGCCCCTATATGCCACCTTGAAGGGCTGTTTCTGGCTGCCATCCAAATGCTTGTCTAGCCTGGGCCCATCCTATAGTGACTGTTGTAGGCCACCTCAGCACCAGTGCCACTCTTCGGTTATCTCAACCTCTGTCATTCCCTGATACCTCAACCTTACTGCTCTCGAGCTGGGACATGGACTGGTGAGACCAACCCAGGCTGCAGAGCTATGGACAGGCACAGCAGTAAAAGTAGTTTCAGAGGGCCACAGGTGTTGACTGTACATTAGCTGGGTGGAATCCTGAGCCCCGAAGGAAGCCTTGGTGTGGATATTAGCTGTCCCGAGGCTTGGGCCCACCCTTTCGGTTGTCCTACCCCTGTCTGGGGTTAAGCTCAGGCCATCCCAGCCAGAGGCCCCTCACATCCTGTCCTGTGCTCATGCCACACTCCTTTCTAGGTTGGGTGGGCGACGTGGACGATTACTCTCTGCACGGGGGGTGCCTGGTCACACGCGGCACCAAATGGATTGCCAACAACTGGATCAACGTGGACCCCAGCCGGGCACGACAAGCCCTGTTCCAGCAGGAGATGGCACGCCTGTCCCGCGAAAGCAATGCCGACTTGCAGCCCGAGTGGGCCCTGGACCGAGCCTACCGCGACGCACGCGTGGAGCTCTGAAGGGAGGGTCAGCCCCAGACCCCCACTGGACCGCGCACCTCCAGGTCCTGGGACTGGCTCTTGTCCTCTCCAACTGCACAGTCCTGGTGCAGTTCCTATGTTTGTGTTATTTATTATGTATGGACCCCATGCTGCTCAGTCAAATAAACTCCTGTGGCTTCTAGTTGCCGGGCAGACTAGCTCCGGGTTGGCGGAGGATGGGAGACGGGGCGGGAGGCCTGAACCGGTGTGGCTCCATCCTCACGGGCTCCGCCAATCAGAAGCCGGGCTGCTGGAGGCCAAGGTCTTCATTGGGCGCCTGCAGCTAAGGGCGGGCCCCGCAGATCTCTAGTTCTCGCGAGAGTGCAGGTGTCTTCGCATCGGTGGCAACGGGGTCGGAGGCTCAACATGGAAGCTCTCGGAGACTACGTGTGGCCGCGGGCGACCTCCGAGCTCATACTCCTCCCTGTTACGGGGCTGGAGTGTGTGGGGGACCGGTTATTAGCGGGTGAGATTCGGCTCGAGTCGCGCTGGCAGGCGAAGAAATTGAGCCCCCCAGTGGGTTGGGGGTTCAGGGACAAAAGGATGCTAGGGTAGGGGCGGGCGGCGGGCTGAGCCCGGGCCGGGAATGAGGGCCATTCCGAGGAGGGCGGACAAAAGTGGTGTGATCATTGCAGCCTTTATTACTGCAGCCCACTCGCGGAAAGATGTGGCTTGGGGAAGAGAATGCTGCATTCGGAGGTTCTGCGCCGAGTGTGGGGGCGTGGTCCGAGGGGGCGGGGCGGGGCATCACCTCAAAGCTGGGGAGTGCAAGACCTTTAAAGAGGGTCGGGGGAAATTGCCTATGAAACCTTTTTTGAGTAAGGCAGTTCTCGGAGAGGCGGGCTTTGGGGTCCCTCCGAGGACTGGCTCAGAAAGCACAGGCCTGTGGCTTGGCTTCAGAGGCTTAGGATCTGCGGTGTCAGGATCCTGGGAAGCCATAAGGCTTGATAGGAAGCCACTAGTGACCGATGATACTGAGTGTTTTATAAGGGTCCCAAGACCAGGTGCCGCCTGTCAGGCTTGAGTGAGCAGCCACTAGCCCCAAGAGGGTCGTGTGCGTGTGAGTGATGAGGATAGACTGCTTTGATCTGCTATGATGGATCAGGAAGTACAAAATTCCTACAGTGAGCTAAAATCCTAAAGATTGTTGAGGAGGAAACAGCTAAGGCAGAACTAGGGATAAGTTCCTAGCGGAAGGTGGGCTTGTCAAAGCTCTTGAGGTTGGGAGAATTTGTCATTTGGGGGCAAAGAATTCTGTAGAGTGGAGCGTGTGTGGGGCCTGAGGGAAAAAGCTGGAAAAGGAAGCGGAGGCTAGATAGAGTGTTTTAGACCTTCATCTGACCTTATCACTAAGGGCGGTGAAGAGGTCTCACTAAGGTTTTTTTTTGTTTTTTTTTTTTCTTTAAGATTTTAATTTTCTGTTCTTTTTTTGTGGAGCTGGGGTGGAACTCAGAGCCATGTGAAGGAGCATTATAGGTAAGCACTCTACCCGAGGCTGCATCCCCAGGCCAATTCTTTTCAAGGAGGAAATTATTTATTTAGTCTTTTTTAAAGTCAGATTTAGACCTGGGGGTGTTCTTCAGTGATAGAGAGCTTCCCTGGCACACATAAGGTCCTGGGTTCCCTCCCTAGCTTTGAGAAGGGGGCCGGATAGCTACAGGCATGGCCACTCACTGGGTCTGAAAGACTTCACATTTCTCCACATCTTGGCTGCTTTCCGAATTCTTGGCTGTTGGCTCCATTTTCAGCAGACTTTACTCTTATGACTCCATTTAAGGCTTTAAGCCGGGAATAACTTGGAAAATGTAAGTTAGAAAGCACAATTAATGTTTTCTTATGACTTACAAAGTGATGTTTTATAGTATAATTCTTTACTTTTGTTTGTAGTGGTGCTGGGTATTGAATCCAGAGTCTCATGCATGCTGTAACTGTCATAAAGCTAGAGACTAAACCTATAGTTGCAGTTCTCTTTTGTTGACGTTGGGTTTTTTTGAGACAGTATCTCACTATGTTCTTCAGGCTGGCCTTGAACTCACTATGTACCACAGGCAGGCCTCAAACTCACAGCGATCCTCCTGCTTCGAGAGTACTGAAATAACAGGCATGGGCCACCACACCTGGCAAATAGAGTTTTTTTTTTTTTTTTCCATTAAGTTTATTGGTACATTTAAAGCAAACAATATACAATCCTTAAATTCTATCCATGTGCTACCATGGTGGCACAGAGCTGTAATCCCGGCTTTCTAGAAGGCTGAAGCAGGAGGATTGAAAGTTAAAAGCTAGCCTGTGCAACTTGGCGACTTAGCAAGACCTTATCTCAAAATAAAAGATTAAGAAAAGGAAGGTATTGATGATATAACTCAGTGAGATGGCTTCGGTTTGATTCTTCAGTACAGGAAAAAAAGTCATTGATGAGAGGACTAGAGAGTTGCACTGCAAAACTGAGTCCAGCTGGGCACGGTGTGGTGGTACACACCTGTGATCCCAGCACTCAGGAGGCTGAGGCAGGAGGATCTCTTTGAGTTCAAGCCCAGCCTGGGCTGCATAGCAAGTTCAAGGCTAGCCTGAACTAAAAGAAAAAGAAAAGGTAAGTCCACCTAAAGCTGAGACCAATGGTTTTCTCATGTTCAAGCTGTAGGATTTTGCTGATACATTCATAGGCTACGTGCTGAGAAGTCTCACTACCCCATCTCTTCTCTATGGATCATCATAGTTAGGTGAGCAGTTCTGATGTGGCTTTTTGGCTCTGTCTAGGTGAGGGGCCTGATGTCCTGGTATACAGCTTGGATTTTGGTGGGCATCTGCGGATGATGAAGAGAGTGCAGAACCTGCTTGGCCACTATCTTATCCATGGGTTCCGGGTTCGGCCAGAGCCCAGTGGAGACCTGGATTCAGAGGCCATGATAGCTGTATTTGGAAGCAAGGGACTCAGAATTGTGAAGATTAGCTGGGGTCAGAGCCGCTTCCGGGAGCTCTGGCGCTCTGGCCTATGGAACATGTCCGACTGGATCTGGGATTTGCGCTGGCTTGAAGGTAATGTGGCCTTGGCCCTGGGTCACAATTCAGTGCTGCTGTATGACCCTGTGGTAGGATGCATGCTGCAGGATGTACCCTGCATGGACAGATGCACCCTCTCCTCAGCCTGCCTGATTGGAGAGACCTGGAAGGAACTAACTATAGTGGCAGGCGCTGTTTCCAACCAGCTTCTAGTCTGGTACCCAGCAGCTGCTCTCGAAGACAACAAGCCTGTGGCACCTGACCGACGGATCAGTGGGCATGTAGGTGTCATCTTCAGCATGTCCTACCTGGAAAGCAAGGGCTTGCTGGCAACAGCTTCAGAAGACCGAAGTGTTCGTATCTGGAAAGTTGGTGACCTGCGGGTTCCTGGGGGTCGGGTACAGAATATTGGACACTGCTTTGGACATAGTGCCCGTGTATGGCAGGTCAAGCTGCTAGAGAATTACCTTATCAGTGCAGGTGAAGACTGTGTGTGCTTGGTATGGAGTCATGAAGGTGAGATCCTCCAAGCCTTTCGGGGCCACCAGGGCCGTGGTATCCGGGCCTTGGCTGCTCATGAGAAACAGGCCTGGGTTATTACTGGGGGTGATGACTCAGGCATTCGTCTGTGGCACCTGGCAGGGCGTGGGTACCCGGGATTAGGGGTCTCGGCTCTCTGCTTCAAGTCCCCTAGCAGGCCAGGTACCCTCAAGGCCGTGACACTGGCTGGCTCTTGGCGACTATTGGCAGTGACTGATACAGGCGCCCTGTACTTCTATGATCTTGAGGTCAAATGTTGGGAGCGGCTGCTAGAGGATAAGCACTTCCAGTCTTACTGCCTGCTGGAGGCAGCTCCTGGTCCCGAAGGGTTTGGACTGTGTGCTATGGCTAATGGGGTAGGTTGTGTCAAGGTTGTCCCCATCAACACTCCAACTGCTGCTGTGGACTGTGCCCTGTTCCCTGGGAAGGTCTATAGCCTGAGCTGGGCCCTGCGTGGCTATGAGGAGCTCCTGTTGCTGGCCTCCGGCCCTGGTGGAGTGGTGGCTTGCCTAGAGATCTCAGCTGCACCCTCTGGCAAGGCTATCTTTGTCACAGAACGTTGCCGGTACCTGCTGCCCCCAAGCAAGCAGAGATGGCACACATGCAGTGCCTTTGTGCCCCCAGGTGACTTCTTGGTGTGTGGGGACCGTCGAGGTTCTGTGCTGCTATTCCCCTCCAGACCAGGAGTGGTCAAGGACCCTGGGTTTGGAGGCAATGCTGAGGCTGGAGCTGGGGCACTCGGAGCGGGTGGTGGCACTGGTGGGGGTGAGAATGCTGTGGCTGAGTGGAGCCCTGTGTCTACCCTCCATTCTCTGCATGGGAAGCAGGGTGTGACCTCAGTCACCTGTCATGCTGGGTATGTGTATACCACAGGGCGGGATGGTACCTACTACCAGCTCTTTGTTCGAGGCAGCCAACTCCAGCCCGTCCTACGGCAGAAGACCTGTCGGGGCATGAACTGGGTAGCTGGGCTTCGAGTGGTGCCTGACGGGAGCATGGTCATCCTGGGTTTCCATGCCAACGAGTTCGTGGTATGGAGCCCCCGCTCACATGAGAAGCTGCATGTGGTTAGCTGTGGAGGAGGCCATCGCTCCTGGGCCTTCTCTGATACCGAAGCAGCCATGGCTTTTTCCTACCTCAAGGATGGGGATGTCATGCTGTACCAGGCTCTGGGTGGCTGCACCCGGCCACATGTGATCCTCCGGGAGGGTTTGCATGGCCGGGAGATCACCTGTGTAAAACGTGTGGGTGCCATCACCCTGGGGCCTGAATTTGAAGTGCCCAGCTTGGAGGAGCCTGACTACTTGGAGCCTGGTAACGAGGGGCCTGGCCTGACTGACATCGTGATCACCTGCAGTGAGGATACTACTGTCTGTGTCCTGGCGCTCCCTACGACCACAGGCTCAGCCCATGCCCTCACAGCTGTCTGCAATCATATCTCCTCCGTGCGAGCTGTGGCTGTGTGGGGCCTCAGCACCCCAGGTGGCCCTCATGATCCTCAGCCAAATCTGACTGCCAATGTAGTGTCTGCAGGTGGTCGAGCAGAGATGCACTGCTTTAGCATCATGGTCTGTCCCGACCCTAGCACTTCAAGTGGCCTTGCCTGCCACGTCATGCACCTTTCCTCCCACCGGCTAGATGAGTACTGGGACCAGCAACACAATCGGCATCGCAAGATCAAGGTGGACCCTGAGACCAGGTAATTTGGACTCCCAGGCAGGGGTGCGAGGTGGGATTATGCAGGGGAGGTATCCCTGCATTTGCAGGCTGCCCCTGACAGCTCTCGTTTTAGGTACATGTCCCTTGCTGTCTGTGAACTTGAGCGCCCTGGCCTTGGCCCCCTTGTGGCTGCAGCCTGTAGTGACGGGGCCGTGAGGTGAGTGCACCGGCCCAGTGGGTGGAGACAGAATGAGTGGTCGGGGAGGAGTTGAGGTGGGCCACCCTCTGGCCCCCAGGCTTTTTCTCTTGCAGGACTCAGGGCGAATTCTGCAGCTTCTTGCTGAAACTTTCCACCACAAGCGCTGTGTCCTCAAGGTCCACTCCTTTACACACGAGACCCCCAACCAGCGGCGGTGAGGAGCTGCATGGTGGTCCTGCTTGGGTGGGTGGGGAGTTCCTGTTATTCTCCATCCCTTTTATTCACTTGGCTCCCCTGCCTTGGCTCCCAGGCGGCTGTTCCTATGCAGTGCAGCTACTGATGGCAACCTGGCCTTCTGGGACCTTACCACTGTGCTGGACAGTGGTTGTACTGTCCTTGAGCCTCCAGCAGACCCTGGCCTTCCCTCCCGTGAGTAACTAGTGTGAAGCCGGGGCTACCCCTCCCCACCGCACTTGCTCTCACACACAAGGGTCCTAAAAGCCATCTTCTTCTTCTAGGGTTAGGCACTCCCTGCATGACTCTCCAGGCCCACAGCTGTGGTGTCAACAGCCTGCACACCTTGCCCACACATGAGGGCCACCATCTTGTGGCAAGTGGCAGTGAGGATGGCTCCCTCCACGTCTTTGTGCTTGCTGTGGAGACACCAGAGCTGGGAGAAGCTGTGGGTGAGGCTGAGTTGGTGCCCCAGTTGCGTGTGCTGGAAGAATATTCTGTCCCCTGTGCACATGCTGCCCATGTGACAGGCCTCAAGATCCTGAGCCCCAGCCTCATGGTCTCGGCCTCCATTGACCAGCGTCTGACATTCTGGCGCTTGGGACATGGTGAGCCCACCTTTATGAACAGCACTGTGTACCATGTGCCAGATGTGGCTGACATGGACTGCTGGCCTGTGAGCCCTGAGTTTGGCCACCGTTGTGCTCTTGGGGGCCAAGGGCTTGAGGTTTACAACTGGTATGACTGAGGTGTCCACGGTGGCCGGTGTGCTGGGTATGGGGCCTACTCACAGGCAGTGGAGCAGGGATCGACTGTCTGTGCCTGTACCCAGCATGCCTCAAGGAGAGGTGGTGGTGGCCATGGGTTCCTGACTCCATAGCAGGACTAGAGGTGAGTTGAGTGCTGCTTGGGTGGACAGAGAAGACACCCTGTTCCCTACTATAGGTGTAACAAGCAATTTATTTTGGTTCCAAGGTCCTAACATCTGTGGCTATTATTTTCTTTTCCCAGTTGATGATTTTGTAAACATTCCCAGATGTTGAGCTCTCTGTGGTGTTAGATGTGGCTCAGTGGTGGGAGACCCAGCATAGCCAGGCCAGCGTGGAGCACCTCACGAATGGCTCTTAGAAGTTGCAGGCGGGCAAACATCTGACCAAAGAGATGTGGCCGAGCCTCCTGAAGGAGAAGGGACCTACTGGTCTCATCCTCTGCTTCACTCTGTAGCCTTCTGCACCTCCCACACACACCCTTCTGCTGTGTGCTCACCCCTAGTACGTGTACCCGGTTGTAGTATGAACTGAAGTCCATGCTGAGCTGTACCAGGAACTTGCATACCTAGAGATAGAGATTGAGTCACTGGCTTGTGTCTTTGGCCCAGAATAAAGTAGAATGTGTTGTGTCTGTCCTAGTGTTCTAAGACTCACTGTTTCTGTACGAGCACTTATGTGGAGCCCTGGGCCAGTGCAGGCCAGACCTGCAGTCTGGCTTAGCAGGTCCGGGAAGGGAAGGACACTATTGAAGAGCAGCAGCCACTCCCCCTGCAGGGGACAGAGGTGCTGGGAGGGAAAGTCCAAGCCTCCTGCTTGTGCCAGCTACCCAAAAGGGGCACTCACCTCATCATGCAACAGTGAGAAGTCCAGACTTTTCACAGATGGAAAAGTGGGGTACAGACCTTGTTCCATATTGCGCTTGTAACCCTCAAAGAGTGTGGCAAGACGGGCACAGTTATACATGACAAAGATGCCACTTTTTGTGCCCTTTGTGGAGATGATGTCAGTGAGAAGGAGCTGGAGAATGAAGGCAGAGCTGCAGAAAGGGTAGATAACACACTCTGTCACCCCAACCTCAGTCCTTTGAAATGCCCGGGCTCACCTGACTCTGTGGGGCTGTGCTCAGCATCTCAAACTTGATGGTGGCCACAGTGAGAACCTCAGAGATCTCTGTCCATGCCGGGTCTGGGTGAGTACATATCATCAGTCTCTTTAGACAAAAAGCACAGAGGAGGGATACAAATGACCTGCTCCTACTCCAGGGAACAGCCAGGGTCTCCCAGGTGCACCTTGTGCCAGATGGCTACCATGCTTCAGTGCTGAGGCCTTGCACACCTGGGCATGCCGAAGCCTGCATTTGTGAAGAGAAGAGCCAATGGGTACAGCTCAGCACAGACCCCTGTCCCCTATCTCAACTACTGTGGCTGGGGTGGCCTTCCAGCCTCACTCACTCATAGTACTCAGGGGCAGTCATCAGAGTGCCGGCTGCACCAGCTCCTTTCACTGGGCCACAGATCAGATGTTTCTGTGGAAGACAGCAGGAGCAAAGCTCAGTTGGTGTTGTCCTGTATCCATAGTCTCTCAAGGAACCAAAATCTGCCTCTACTCCCGCCTGACCCACTCTCACCCTGTAACCACCAGGCTTGGTGCCTTGCAAGCCCAGCCCTTCGGAACACTATTCTTGAGTGTTCCTTAGACCTCCAAGACTTCTGTACCCACTAGATGTGCCAGCTCAGTAATTCAATCTCCCCTAATTTCTAGACCCATCAGCTAACAGGCTCTTGAGTTTTCAAGGACCCTCTGAGTTTGGGGAACTCCATCATCAATAACCTACCTGTCTGAGAGGAGCCTGATCATCCAGTTTCCACCAAAGCAGGTCCAACTTCTGTTGCTGGAACTCCTCTTCACAGCTCACCACGTGTATAACCATGCAGTTGTCAGAATCTGGGGCCTTATAAAGGAAGAGGACAGTCACTGCAGAGATTTAGGCTATATGGTTTGCTAAAGGCCTTCAGGACTGGGAGCCACTAACCAGGACTGGGTAGTTGCCCTCGGGCCAGTGTTGCACAGCTTCCTGCAGCTCAGCTAACACACACAGCAGCTCCTCAGTCACTGCAAAGAGAACAGATGCTAAGGCTTCCCAGGTGGGCAGAGGTACACCCCTCCTTTCTGCTCTGCTTGGCTCCAAGTCCCACCCAGACAGTTGTTCACGTTGGGGTCATAGCCAGCCCCATGGCCCTGTTCTTCCACCAGCTCCTTCAGGTCCAGTCTGCCCAGGACACCGGGGGGTAGTGTATCCTGGTCTTGGGCAGAGGTGAACTTTGCAAGCACGAGTCTTCTTAGGGTTTCTGCCGATACTCTTTCCGAGGCAGTGGGCCAGTCTACTCGCAGCTTCTTCAGGAAGGCTGGCATATGCGGGTCCGGCACTGCGGGAACTAAACGCACACACACCCTGTAAAGCGAGGCGGAGGCGTCAGCCTGTGCAGTGGCTCCGTATTGCCAACCCTCTGCGCCTGTTCACAAGGTCCCGCCCTTTTCCACCCTGGCCTCGGCCTGCGTATACCCTTGACCGTGCAGAGCTCGCGCCAGGTGATCAGCCACGAGTACGGCGCGCAGCTGGCTCAAGCGGAGAGCACCAGGTCTGCAGCGCAACGATGGGCAATGCAGGAGGATGCGCAGGCCAGGTGAAGCGCAGTTGGCCGGCGTAGCATAGGAGGCCACGGCGCCAAGGACGCGCTGGAAGACTGCAGGCCGCTGAAGCTGGAGCGACAAGCCCGCGGGTGTCGGCGCGCAGCACAGCACTGGGGCCACTCCGGGGCCTTGCAAGCCAACAAGGGCATGGAGCACACGCTCGGGCACCTGAGGGCAGACGGGCGGGTGAACGGGCGCCGATTCCCGCCAGGCCTGGGACACACATCCCGCCGGACTCACACCCACCTGCCCGTTCGCGAAGCGCGCTTGTAGTGCGCATCGCGGCGCCAGGAAGTCTCGCACTCGCAGGTGCCGGGCATGTGTCTCTTTGAACCACACCGGGTCTCCTGGCCCTAAAGCCGCATTTAGGGCCCCTAGTATCTCCCCTACCCCAAGACGCCCTGTCGCCATGACGACCGGAAGGCGCTAGCTAAACCGGAAGCAAATCATTGAAGGCGGAACTTCCTGCAGCACGGACCAGAGAAGACTGGGATCTGGTTGAGACCCGGGAGGAACGGGTGCGTCAGAGGAGAGGCGGTGCCAGCTTCCTGCCCTAGGCGCCCAGTAAGCAGTCTGCTTTGTTTCTGGACTCAAATCCAAAACCTCCGGGTCCGCTCTCTCATCGCCGCCGGGCATTAATAATCAGAAAAGGGCCGGGCGTGGTGGCGCACATCTGTAATCCCAGCACTCGGGAGGCTGAGACTGGAGGATCGCTGTCAGTTCGAGACCAGCCTGGGCTACATAGTGAGTTCCAGGTCAGTCTCAACTACATAGTGAGACCCTGCCCCCCCCCCCAAAAAAGAAAATCAGAAAAGGACCCTCGAGACCGGTGGGGGCTCAGACCAGACGCCTTATTGTTAAAGTCTCATCTCTGTACGATGATGTTTCATTGCACCGTCCCAAACGTAATTAAGCGTCAGAGCCAGGCATGGTGGCTAAAGTTTGTAACCTCAGCAGGCTGGGATGCTGATGCAAGAGGATCGCAAGTTCAAGCCCAGTCTGGGGTAATTTAGCAAGACTCTGTTCAAAATAAGGGTGGAAATGAGGCTCAGTGCGAAGGCCCTGAGTTCAATCCCTAGTACAGAGAGGGAAAAAAAATTGTCCTGTGTTGTCACTATAAAAGACAGTAATGTTAAAGACAGACACTCTTTTACTACCCCCCCTTTAATCTCATTTTTAGCTGGGCGTGATAGAACATGTCTGTAATTCCAGCACTGTGGGCAGCTGAGACAGGAGGATGGAAAGATCTAGCCCGGCTTGAGCAATTTTATCTTTTTTAATGTTGTTGTTTTGAGACAGTTCAGCCTAGCCTTGGAGTCACTATGTAGCCCACAGCCTGGGTAACTTAGTGAAATAAAGACTAAAAGGTTGCTAATGTAGCTCAGAAGACCCTGGATTCAATCCCCATACAACAAAACAAATTTTAAAATTTTTTATCTTGTGTTTGGCAGTCAGGTTCTTTCCTCGTTTGATATGGGTGTTATTTCTTTCTTTCTTTTTTTTTTTTTTTTTTTTTTTTGGTACCAGGGATTGAACTTGGATCCTTGCGCTTGGCCACCAAACCGCTGAGCTAAATACCCGGCCCATGGGTGTTATTTCTAATAAATATGCAGTTTGATAAAATTGCTCAACTTCCTTTCATGATACCTAATGAATTAGAACTTTAAGGTGGTTTCTAGAATTGCCAGCTTTTTAAAAAAAAAAAAAACAAGGCTTGGCTACATTATTCACGCTAGCCTTGAACTCTTAGAGATCCTCCTGCCTCAGCCCAAGGGCTGAAATTACAGACATGTGCCACCACACCTGGCTAACCATTAATGTTTCTACTTTACCCTGGTGTACAGTACTTTGCCAGCAAGCTATACTTTTTTTTTTGTACCAGGGATCAAACTCGGGACCTTACGCTTTTGAGGCAGATGGTGGCACCACTGAGCTAAATTCCTGGCCCAGCATTCAATCCTTTTAACACTTCTCGATTTAGGAAGCAAGCCTATTTGGGCCCATAAAACGAGGTGACCATGAGGAGACCCAGCCAAACAGATGTCAATAGGGAGAGCCTACGCTACCAGTGGGAAAGCCCTTTCCTCTGTCCCAAGCGTTTTCCTTTCCATAGAACGCGACTCCCACCCTCCTGCTAATGGATTGAACCTAAACCTTATCTGTATCTCTGAGAAGCGGGAGCCTGCAGCCCAGGGATGAGGGAAATCTAGGGACAGGAAGAGCTTAGTAAGGCCTCTTTTTGGGTCAAGGCTGTGGGCCTTACTGGAAGGTGCCGAAAGAGCACTGGGCGGACACGACATTCCCGATGGCTTCTCGGGTGCCCACTCAACGGGAGTGATCGTGTCATTCCAAAGCACTTTCTGCGCCAGAGGTGCACAGCCTGGACTCTTGGCAGCAGAGATGGGCCCCGCCGGACTTAAGCTGCTGGCGGCCCATGAGACGGTTGCGGGGTTTTTTCCCAGGAAGTGCATGGCTATCTTTAGCGAGGTGGGGCCGTCCAGCCCCACCCCGAGGACTGGTTCTTCCTAGCCAGCGCTCCTGGACAGATCAGGATGGATGTGGCCACCTCATGTGGCCACCTCTGGTCGGGGTGCATCTGGAGGCACAAGACCAGAGCGGCCCGGCAGTGTCTGGGCAGAGCGCTGCTCAGGCAGGAGAGCAGGGAACGAAATCCAAGCGCAGCTGGAATGCTCTCTAGACAACAGCTGCTTTTGGGATTCCGTTGCCCGCTGTCCCGCCGCTGGAGGGGCGAGTGCCCCAGCTCACCCGCCCTGGGGCCGGAGCGGAACCGCCCAGGGGGTGGACCTGGAGGAGGTGGTGTAACAGAGTCCGGTGAGAACCGTGCGCTCACCTGGGCCCCAAACAATAGGAGGGAAGGTGGGGGGCCTCCTCTGGGACCGAGTCCCAATCCGCATCAGATCCGCAAGGCAGTATTAGCCCTATTGCGGTCCCACGCAGCCGGTGCCCCTGGTGCGGTGACGGCGGCTGGGCGGGCTCGGGATCCGCCGGCAGGGAAGCCCCCGTGGGCTGTAGAGGAAGTCACCTGCGCAGACTTCGGGGACACCCGCGCCCAGGCCCTTTGTCCGGTGGCGCTGCCAGCGTCTGGAACGCCAGGGACCGCACGGGCCCACGCGGCGACGACAGGACCCTGGGAGCCCATGCGACTGGCCTCGGCCGGTCCCCAATGGGCCCCGCCTTCCGCCCGCGCCAACCGCGGGCAGTGAGCACGACAGTATCCCCGGGGGGGCACGGAGAGCTGGCGCGCGGAGATGCCCGAACCCCGGAGGGGGGCTCTCGAGCCAGTAGGCCCCGAACTCGGCTCAAGACAGGGCTGGGGGACTGGGGATGCGCGAGCAGAGTGGGCGAAGACAGGTTGACTCTCCGGTGCTGTCTAGTTCACGTCCGCTCCAGTCCGGCCCAATCTGTCGACGGCAAGCAGCGTTGCAGCCACTCTGAAGCTCTCCCTTCCGCTGGCTCCGGTGTCCGCAGAGTTGAAGCCATTTTAAGGCGAAACCACCTGGCCACGCCCTCTCTC
>NW_022900949.1:41106001-41106300 GCF_012274545.1 Fukomys damarensis
AAGACAGCCCGGGCGAGGTCGCGGCTGTGGGGTGGGCAGTGCCAGAGGGCAGCTCACCTGCCAGGTGTCCCCACTCCCTCGGGACAGGGGCGGGGCGTGCGGCAGGTGAAGACACCAGAGCCGCGCCAGGGGAGCGCTCTGCTGAGACCCTGGCTTCCCCTCTTACGGGATTCAGGTCTTCCTTCGTATTCAACAGCTAGGTGGACGCCTGTTAGTAACCCCGCGCGATGTCCTCCCGGACGCTGGGGGCGCTGTGGCCCGCTTGCCCCGACACCGTGACGTCCTTCCAGGCCGGCGGC
>NW_022900949.1:41106413-41115816 GCF_012274545.1 Fukomys damarensis
CCACGCACCCCGCCGGGCCCAGTCCCGCTTCCCCGTGCCCTGACCCTGCCCTTCACCACGCAGGACACCAAGGCGCTGGCACCGGCTCTCGCCGGCGGACGACGAGCTGTACCAGCGGACGCACATCTCTCTGCTGCAGCGCGAGCTCCCGCACGCCATGTATATCGAAAGCTACAGCAGCCGCGGCTTCACGGTCAGCGGAAGCCGTGTGCTGGGGCCGTGCGCCCTGCTCCCGAACTCCGTGCTGCAGTGGAACGTGAGTCTGCCCTCCTCGTGCCCCTTCAACCTGGCTTTTTCCAGTGGCCTCGAGGTGGACCTGGGGAAAAAGGTTTCCTGTATTTGTATTGAATCGGCCCCTACCCATTCAGGTGGGATCCTACCGGGACATCACTGAAGAGAGCTTCTCCCTCTTCTGGATGCTGGAGCCCAGAATAGGTAGGCTGAAGACAGGGTTGAAGCCTTAAGATCCGGGTCTTCATGCCCTTGCTGTAGTTGACCCACCCTTCCCTTCCCCAGAGATCGTTGTGGTGGGCACCGGAAACAGGACCGAGAGGCTGCATCCCCCGGTACTGCAGGCTATGAGGCAGCGGGGTATTGCCATGGAAGTGCAGGATACGGTTAGTCCCAGAACTTGGAAACATCAGGGAGTTATGGCCTACCCTCCGGCAGGCTAATGCTGGCCTTTTCTTTGCAGCCCAATGCCTGTGCTACCTTCAACTTCCTGTGTCATGAACGCCGAGTGGCGGGAGCTGCTCTCATCCCCCCACCTGGAGAAATTTCACTGGCTTATCCGGCCCAAGCTCCAGAATGAACTGCCAGGAACCTATCCCCTATCCCTTGTCAATGAGGGCACTGGCAGTGGCAGAGCCTACACTGACCTCTTCCCCTTTAGCACTTTGTAACAATGTCCTGCTTGCCAGGATAATGTATACATCTCATTTTTCATCAGGTGTGTTGTTGGCCATGGGCTGTTGAATCAGTGGGCTTTAGTGGTGGTGAGGTGGTGGTAAGAAATCAAATCACAGTTCCACAGCTTGCTCACATGCAGATTTGAGGGCACTTCAGTGGCTTTCCCCATTAGCCATTAGAGTATATATTCATGTCTTAACCCAGCAGATCCCAGTCCCATTGACTGTCCAGGGTAGAACTCTGAACCAGAACTACCTCCTTCCAGGTTCATGGGGCACACCTTGGGAACCGGGGTGCTGTATATTTGTAGACTTCAAAGATAAGCATCCCTTTTATTTTCAAACTTTTATTGAAAAACCAAGGAGGTATGATGGGTTCCTTTTCAGAAAAGCCGCTTCTCATACCTGTAGGCAGAGACCACCTAATGAGTTCAACACAAGAAGAAGGTGGGACAAGGCATGGCAGGAGCTAGGACAACATCACTTACGAGTGAAGGCTGTGGACACCACCTTCCACCTGGGCCGAAGACGTTCTCTTCTCAAACTTAAGCTCCCCAGAGTACATCATGGCTCTGAAGAGGGGCAGGTGTCAGTCACAGGCAGTAAATAGCTGACCCTAGAACGACTAGCCACTACCCATATCTCAGCCACCGCAGCTCACCGGACTTGGGTCAAGCTCTTGGCACCAATGTCCTGGCAGGAGTGCTGGATGCCAGCAATCAAGTAAGGAACAAACTTGTGGATGGACCCTTTGTCTTGCACAGCTCCTGAAACCCCTTGGGCTACTTTGATTTTGTCAGCTTCACTGTAGGAAGATGCAAACAGTGGGCAAAGTCATAGCAACAATGAGCCCTAGCAGTGCAGGGTAAGGGTGGGGCGATTGGTCACCTGAAATAGCGGTTCTGGCTGCTGAGATGCTTGTCCATGGCATCAAGAGAACCCATGCCACGATATTTCTTTAGCCGGATCCCATCAGAGAAGAAGTATTCCCCAGGGGCTTCAGTGGTGGCAGCCAGGAGGGAGCCCATCATGACTATGGGCAGAAAAAAGTGCACAGGGCAGTCTGAACAGCATGGGGAAGGAGTCACACCAGGCTCCAGGGTACTGGACCTCACCTGTGGATGCCCCCAGGGCCAAAGCTTTGGCAATATGGCCCACGTTTTGGATTCCTCCATCAGCGATGACAGGAACGCCAAAGCGCCGTGCATACTCTGACACCTTGTACACTGCTGTTGCTTGCGGCCTTCCACAGGCTAACACTGTTGATAAACAGAAGCATGGGGATAGTGGGGACAGGCAACAA
Source organism: Fukomys damarensis (assembly GCF_012274545.1). NCBI lineage: Eukaryota > Metazoa > Chordata > Mammalia > Rodentia > Bathyergidae > Fukomys > Fukomys damarensis. The sequence goes on from NW_022900949.1 coordinate 41,108,625, forward strand.
GCCAGCCTCAGTACCCAAGAGCTCTTGGCTACATGTGTGCCAGGATGACAGCCTGACTGATGAAGGTGTCTGGATGGCTGCTGCCCCATCTGGTGTGAACTGTATACACAGCTGTGCTGGCCTTACCCCTGGCATGTGCATGTGTGCAGGGCACAGGGCAGCCTCAGGCACATGCAGTCCCAGCTGGTAGCAAGATGGGACAGGAGTCTCCATGCAGTTAGTACCTAGAGGCACCAAGTCAGGCCCAACCCTTCTCCCCTGCACAGTGGGCAGCTCAGGCAAGATCAGGGCAATGGTAATGTGGAAGGGAGAGCAGGCTCCAGAGTAGGTCCTCGCGCCATGCCTATCTTATAAGATACGAAGCCTAGGTCCTGCTCTGAGCAACCCAGGAAGAGGGAGCTGTGATCCCAAGCAGCCCTAAACCATGGTCTGTACATCTGTTTGCCCTGCCCACCCATCAGCACCACAAACCCTGAGAGCTACAGCTACAGTCAACCAAGCAGCCGGGCAGTGGGCAGCTGGGCCGGGCCAGACTTACTATAGCAGCCCGTGACAGTAGAAGGGCATTTGGGGCTGTGGGACTTTATGTCTGGAGGGATCTTGGGAGCCACTAAATAAAACAAACAGACCAGAGTTTAGAGAGGGCGCAGAGCAGGAGCAAGGAGGCCAGGCTAGGCAGGGAAGTAGGTGAGGGATGACAAGAACTCTTCTTGCTTCCAGCCATATCACCCATCCAAGAGGCTGTTTGGCCCCAGAGTTGCCCATCTTGGAAAACTCAGTGTAGTTCCCATAAGAGTGCTTGGCCCCAGGGCATATGGGACCTGAAGCCACAGTCTCTAGGCCCTACTGGTGCATATTCTCACCTTCCTGGGTGATGCAGATGGAGCCGCTTCCCATGCCCACCCGCAGAGCATCTACACCTGCGTCGATGAGGTTCTTGGCCTGAGCTGCGGTGACCACTACAGTGAAGGAAGAAAAAGATACGTGAGGATCCAGGTAGGAGCCCAGCTCCTCCCATCCTGAACCCCAAGACCAGTGTCTCACTCTTACCATTGCCTCCAATGACTTGGAGATTGGGGTATTTTTCTTTGATGTACTTGATCATATTGATTTGGAAGATGGAGTTGCCCTGGGAAGAGTCCTGGGACAGAAAGGAAGTCCCAGTTAGACTGTGATATAGCAAATGCCCCTACTATCCCACTATGTTTATGCAGTAGCTCACCAAAACTACTACATCCACACCAGACTGGGCTAACAAGTCCAGCCTATACTTGTCATCTTCATGAGTACCAATGGCTGCCCCACACAGCAGTTGCTTCTTGGCATCTTTGGAGGCAAGTGGGTAATCCCTGTTCTTCTTCAGATCCGTCCGAGCAATGATGGCCACCAGCTCATCATCTTCATTTACAATCGGTAACTTTCCTAAAGCCAGGTCAGACATGAGTCAGGACCATGAACATTAATTCTAGGCTCCTTCCTACCTCTAGGACTCACCCTTCTTGCTACGCTGCAAAATTTCATTTGCTTCCTTTAATGTGATGCCTGCAGGGGCTACTACCAAGTCTTCCCTCTTTGTCATGATCTGAAAAGGAGGAAAGTCATGAAGGCCAGTCAGAGTACAAACCTCTCCATAGATCCTACCCTAACTCAGAGGGAGGCTCCAGAACCAAGTTCATCTATTTGAATCCAGACCACACCTGCTCTATAGACCTCAACAGTTTCCAGAGTATAGCAGCCCCTTATGCTGTAGTGCACAACACATGAGCAGTGTAAGCACCAGGAGAGGGCTGATGGCACGTGGGCACTGCCCCTCCCTTGGTAGCAAAGAACACAATACTAGCAAGCCCCTCAAAGGGGAAAGGAAGGCACAAACCCTATAAAGCAGTGAGAAATATGGCTGGACATTAATTTTTCCCGGATAGAAGAGGTCCTCCAAGATGTCAGATGGACAAAAGAAGCCACCTTTCTTCTGTAAGGGGCTGCTAGGGCTTAGCAATGCTCTGCCAATGCTACCTACCTCTTCCAGAAACCGGTCATGTTCCTCTTCCTTGAGAAAATCGATATCTCTTGATGAAATGATGCCCACTAAGCGGCTCCCCATGCGGCCTGTATCTGTGATGGGGATGCCACAGAAGCCATGCCGAGCCTTAGCCTCAAAAACATCCCTCACGCGATCCTTGGGGCTGAGAACCACAGGGTCTGTGATGAATCCCTGCTCATATTTCTAGAAAGGATAGTGAGAAAGTACATTGTACCTCTGAACCACATTCATGCTCTTGGTGTAAAGCATAGGGTCTGTGGCTAAAATTCCCCTCTGGCAAAACCACAGGATCAACCTTTCTGACACATGGGTGGGCTAGAGGCACTATGCAGTTGATGGTGTTCTGCTAGCTTAAGAAAAAATCTTGGGGGGGAAAGAAATACGATCTCGGGCCCTTCTCAGTAACAACCCACAGTAGAGAGAAAAGATCCTAAACTAACAGAACTACCCCATTCCCACCCCACCTCAACACAATTCCCAGGAGTTCTGGCCATGATCCTTGCCCTTCTGACCTTCACTTTACGAACTTCATTGGCCTGGAATTCAGGTGTACAGTTGTGGTGGATGAAACCAATACCTCCTGTGAGCTACAGGATAAACAAAAGACAGGGAATAGATGAGTAAAGGTAAGAGAGGTATGCTTGCATATTTTTAAGAGAGACAGTGACTCCTTCCAAACCCCACGGAGCTCACCGCCATGGCAATGGCCATTCCAGCCTCTGTGACTGTATCCATGGGGGAGGAAACCAGTGGGGTCTTGAGTGTGATCTTCTTGGTCAGAGCAGAAGTAAGGTCCTACAGAGACAAAGAACTACTAGTGTGGCAAAATGCTGCGTACTCCTCAGGGTTGTACCAAGCCATCCTAAATGGGTTCTATATGATTTGCATGCCAACCAGAAAGGTCATTCCATAGAATCTACCCCCAAGCCCAATGTGGAAAGGAAGTCCAGAGACCAAGCAACTACAGCACCTTAATACACTTTGACGCTCAGCATCCAATTTCTGATCATACTCACCACCTGGTCTGCAGTGAAGTCGATGTATCCAGGGAGAATGAGGAAATCGCTGCAGCAGAGGAGAATAAATTGGGAGTAGAACTCTCAGGTTTCTGGCACCCTGAGACTCCAACTCCATGCTGTAAGGCCTCTGAGTAGTGAATTGCACAGAACCCATGGGTCACAGGCAATCCAGCACAGGGTGGAGATGAAGACGGGGTCTTTTCTGCCACTGAACTGTCATCAGTGTTCCTCGCGAACTGACAATTCCACGATCCAAATAACGGAGTCTCAAGCCAGAAATCCTGAGTACTGCCGAGATGGCTCTCCCAACCCCCACGCCCGGGAAAGGTGAGGAACTCCCGGATCCTGGCCCCGTGCTTGAGCCCAAGGGGGCCCCACTGAAGACCCCATCTGGCCTGTTACCCCGGGGTGCCGCCCCACTCCCCACCCATGTGACCCCCTAAGTCCGCACTTGTAGGTGAGGCCGTCACCGCAGTTGAAGAGCTGCTGTGCCGTGAGTCCGTCGTCCGGCACATAGGATGTGCCCCCGCTAATCAGGTAGTCAGCCATGGCCAACACAGAACACCACCGCGTGTCTCCGAGAACCACGCTAGAGGCCTCCGCCGTCTGGATCGCGCCAATATAATTCCGTCACTCTACCGCGCTCCCCTTTGACGTCAGGTCGCAGGGCGGGCGGGCGGAGCCGGCAATGTACGGCAGAGGTGGAGCTAGCGGAGAGGAAAGAGCGCATGCGTAGTTCGTGCCGCCGCTCTGCGGAGCACCCAGGTTATTTCCTGTCCGCCCCACACCCCGCTCCCCTTGGCCTGTTCCATTAACGAGCCAGACTCCTCCCCAAATAAACACGCGACGTTCACTAGCATGTTGAAAAGACGTGCTTGTCATTCTTAATAAACAACTAGAGTAAGAATACATAAGAGAAACAGATTGGTATCTTTATATGATACACAAGTGTATGTTACAAGAATTCCATCAGGCACAGGAGCCTCAGGTTTAAGGCCTCAATGTTAGGCCAAAAAAAGCATGGTAGTTTTTACTTTAACATCTAAAATGTCATTTGTCAAAGGAGGGTGTAATAGAAATTGTCTTTAATAAATCATAATTGAATTTCCCCTCACTTTTCTTCCATTAGATGCTAGGTTTATGTCTGAACATGAAGAAAACATGGTTCCTCTGTGGTCAGTGATGTGCACCAGTCCAGAGTGGCAGCCAGCTGGGAAGACTCCCTGGAGGTCGGTCCATCATTAGTTCCATCATGAGGAAGGGAAGGGGCCACATTTTTCCTATCAGTCCAAGTCCTTTCCTCCGGCCCAGATAAAAAAGTCAGCCAGCAACTTTCTAGGACATCTGGCTCTCAGGAAACCTCAAGCCCCCATAGGCCAAGGAGTCTGCTGCAGGTCTATGAAGATGCAAAGGGGGCAAAGTTTTCTTTTACATTTTAAACAGAAGTAGCCTGAAAGGCTTTATAACTACACCAATAAAAAAAGAAAAAAAAAATGGAGGCCTCTTCTTTAGTGTGAAAGTCTTTCTGGTTTTCCTGGCTGGTTTCTCTTGTACCATGGTTGAGGAATCTCAGTGCATGGTGCTCGCATTGGCCACGGCAATGGCCTCCTGAATTTCTCGTATCACCAGGATCCGGGTCAGCATTTGTCCCATCTGCTCTCTGCTGATAGGCTGGACTGAGTACCAGATTGGGCTGTTTGGGGCCACTACTGGCTCAGGTGTCAGATAAAAGGTGTCATTCCGGCCTTTCACACTCTGGGGACTAAAGAATATGTCAGTAAAAGCTTGAGTAATAAATACCATTATAACTTCAACCCTCCCACCTCCCAGTACAGCTACTGAAGTCCATGCATATACCACACACCACCTCTAGGACCTCTCACTCGGGTACTGTCAAACCACTAACAGTCTGCTTCACACAAGCCAGATGTGATCAATCACTAACTGCACTTGCCTTGGGCCCCTCTAGGCTTGACTACTGGAGGCCGTCTATATTCCACCTGTCATCACTCCTGTCTTCAAGTGATTTGTTCACAGTTTGCTTTACTCAGTAATATGGTCATAATGTAGGGCCCCTGCCTGGGCTTACTTCCTCTCGCATGGTGCTCTAACTCTGTCAAGTACTTAGCACACTCCATCCTTTAACAGTTACTCGTTCTGCACTAAGTGGATACTAAATAAAAATAACTAGTTCCTGTCTCATGAAGCATACAGATTAAGGGAGCAGACAGACAGAAATTAAAGTTATACAAATACCACACAAAGTGATTAAGCCAGAGGGAACAGGGAGTGAATTTAGAGATGCTTCCTAGGAAAGCATGTGTTTATGGAGAGGAGCTAGCATGATGCCCTTGAGTGTGAAGAAGCTAACTGGGGTAGATGTCTCAGACCAGGACAGAAATTGCGGGGGTAGGGGTGCTGCTGGCACATGGATAGACACCAGCAGCTGCCATGTAAGAGTTCATGTAAAAGTTGTTTTTGTGGAGTAATGAGAAACCACTGAAGGTTTTAATCTAAATGATATACTAACATCTGCAACCAGTAAAGATCCTTCTGATATTGTTGTGAAGATCACGTACCAAACTTCAGGGATAAGAGGAAGCCTAGGCCGAGGGAAGAAGTCCCTTGAACAGATAAAAGAAGGCAGTAATGAATGGTCAGGACCAGAACGATGCAGAGCAATGTTCAGAATGCGATGAAGGTGGCATCTATGTGTCTCCCTACCTTCTTCAATAAAAGTGACTGTCAGGGACCATTTTTATGCCAGCGCTAAGTTTGCTTTTATAGTTCCCTTTTTGGAGTGATTTTACTCTCAATTTGGGAAAGCTTCTCTCCTGAGATCTTTATGTAAGTATGCATGCACACACACATACATGTACACAGCATCAGCCAGTGGATAAAGCCTCCTCACCATTTGAAGAGGTAGAAATCGTAGAGCTTGATGGGACACCGCAGTGGATTCTCTGGATTTTCTGTCTGTTCTGCGTACATGTCATCTGTAACTATAGAACACCCACCACAACCATCACAGACCTGGCACTAGGTTGTCTTGCTCAGGCCCAGCTCAGGAAACTCAGGCATTCAGCCTCCCCCTCTAGGAAACACTGGGTGAGAGGATGAAAGGGATGAGGGATGGGCAGTGACTAGGAAGAAAAGAGGCTACCTTCCCCAGCATTTCTCTGCTTCCAGAAGAAATGTCTGAACTTTTTGGCCAGAGAGAAAGGGAGTAGAAAACCATAACCTTCATAATCATCACTATGCTAATCAGGACAAGGGCAGGGAAGGACAAGTAGTATCTATTTCTGCCATCCCTGCCTTCTTCCCCTACCTTTCTGGCCAGTCTGGTGTATTCCAAGGGCCTTCAGGTACCGGATACTCGTGCTTTTATCCTTGGGATTAGAGGGGTTCTTCTTTGTCTGTCGTAAGACCTTGGAGAATGCCAGTTTCACGTGCTGGTCCACTGTCTTCAACAGGAAGTACCTGTACCACAAGTGAAAGCAAGGCAGAGGAGGGGTGCCAGGAGGATACCATAGCTTAACCATCACCCATCAATGCTTCAGAGGAGCCAATGCCCACACTCCCAGGGTCTGGACAGGCCTGTACCCAAGCACAATGTCCAGCAGAAAAGCCACAATAAGATGGATGGTAGGGGTTTGGCAAGGCTGTTTGCCTTACCAGTCACACAATTAATGCAGCCATGTGAGGCTGGCTTTCAAGAGCTCAAAGATTTCCAATTGTGTATCGGAGGAACTGAGAAGTCCTGCTGGAGTTTCCACTCTTCTTAGTGGGGAGCTTCTAGAACACTTACTTGGTATTAAAGAACATGAGGGTAGTCAGCAGGGTAGAGGGGGAGTGCGCCCCAAGCTGTTTGCACTCCCACAGCATCTCCTCAGTCACGTGGCTGGGCAGAACGTAGCCTAGGAGGAACACAGGACTGCTATACCAAGTGGATGGGACAAAGTCCCCCAAAGGCACAGGGTGGGAGGCACAAAGACGACAGAGGAATGTAAGTCTTATAGAAAGAAGCCTTCTTGCGGTGTGAGGAAATAATCTAGGAAGCATTAAAACAGATGCTTGGGTCTCAATCTAAGTTTCTAAGATACAGCCTGATAAGAGCTGCATGCATATATAT
>NW_022900949.1:41115832-41119326 GCF_012274545.1 Fukomys damarensis
ATAAATAAATTTTTTTTTTCCCTTTTTCTTTTGTACTGGGGCTGGAACTTGGGCCCTTGCACTTGCAAAGCAGGTGACAGAACCACTGAGCCAAATCCCTAGCCCAGCTGTATGTATTTCTAATAAGTTCAAAGGTCATACAGCTAGTGCTGCCTAACATGGTTACGATTACCTGACAAATTATTCTCAAATCTAAGGCTAACATGGAGGCAAAAGGAAAGCCCTCAGAGAGAATGAGATACATAAAACTACACCACAAAAATATGCATATATGCATACTTCTTTTCAAGAGCTTTCAAGGTATTTTTCAAGGTGTCCGTGGCCCTTTGGCCTTTACCAAATCTCTATCTCTAGAAAGTAAGTCCACTTTCAACCCTTCTCAAATATCAAGATTGATATTTGAACTATTATAAAACGCTTGCAATATTGCAGTTGTTACTGTGTGAAACCCTGGCCAGTGGGCAGGAGTGGTGCCAGGATCGCACCAAAGGAAGATGACACTTGGTGTGACTACTAAAGACCCTTTGTGTATTCAAATCAGTAATGTCCAATTGACCGCATGCTGGCGGCATGGTAGAATATAACAGGGAGCATTTTCCTACAGGATTTCCTCTAAGCAGATGGCAAAGGTCAGATTTGGTGAAGTAGAAAAAAAAAATACGCTGGCCAATACAGTTCTCTTTTCTGGTCTTGCCAAAGCTAGATCTTTAAAATGAGTTAACAATGATTCTTAAGAAAACAACATTTAGCTGGGTATGGTGGCGCACACCTGTACTCCCAGCACTCGGAAGGCTGAGGCAGGAGGATTGCTGTGAGTTCAAGACCAGCCTGGACTACATTGTGAGTTCCAGGTCAGTCTCGACTACATAGTGAGACTCCTGTCTCAAAAAACAAACAAAAAAAATGTTTAGGGCTGGGGATTTAGCTCAGTGGTTCCAGAGCCTGCCTCGCAAACACAAGGACCCAAGTTTGATCCCTAGTAACAAAAAAAAAAACAAAACAAAACAATGTTTAATTGCCCATCACTTGGGAAACTGCTAAACCAACTCATTACTGTGAAAACAGATCAAGAAAAAGAAACAAACCCTTATTTTGCCTTGTCTATACAATGAGGACTGCCTGGAATCCAGAATTGAGGGAGAGCTGTTCTTTATATTCCCAAGAATGATGAAGAAATAGCAACATGAGAAGACCATTTTTCAGCCCACAATTCAATGGATCCATACAGTATGGGCATTGTGATAGAGGAAAAGCCAACTACTATGTGAAGGAAAAATGACAGAAACGAATAAAACTGGAATGAATTTTTTAATCCAATTAGCAATAAACTATAAATACTGAGAAAAAAATACACTAAACTAAACCAAAATGAACAAGTCAACGAAAACCAGATGCACTGACTGAAAAGGCTAGTTTAACAGACCTTTTACAAATGGGAAGGAGATCTACAGAAGGGGAGGGAAAGTAAAAAAAGATGTACAGCCAGGCTTGGTGACTCATGCCTGTAATCCCAGCACTCTGGAGCCTGAGGCAGCAGCATCACTGCCAGTTCAAGGCCAGTCTGGACTACATATTAAGACCCCCAACTACAAAAAAGAAAAGAAAAAGAAGAAAGGGCTGGGGATTTGGCTGAATGGTTCCACTGCCTGCCTCACAAGTGCAAGGGCCCGTTCGATCCCATGCCAAAAACAAAAAAGCTAGGTGTGGTGGGGCACACCTGCAATCCCAGCACTTGGGAGACTGAGGCAGGAGGATCACTGTGAGTTTGAGACCAGCCTGGGCTACACAGTGAGTTCTAGGTCAGTCTCAACTACATGTGAGACCCTGTATCAAAAAACAAAAACCAAAAAACAACAACAACAACAACAACAAAAAAAGAGAAAAGAAAAGACAAGACAAGACAAGACAAGAAAACCAGAAGCTAGGCACACAACTGTAATTCCAGAACTTGAGAGTTTGAGGCTACCCTGTGTTAGCTAGTGAGTTTAAATCCTGCCTGAACTGCACAGCAAAGGCACTCTGTGTTAAAAATTTGCATTAAAAAAAAATACAGCCAAAAAGGAAAAGGACTGGTTTATACAGAAAAAAACATACAGGAGAAAAATTAAACGTGTTAAAAGTCATAACCAATTTCAACACATGGGCTTACTTCTGCTCTGATTCAGATAAACTGAAATAATGAAATATATGAGACAGTCAGAAATTTGAACATGGGCAGATTCTGGTAAAATTGCTTTATTCTGAGGGGTCTCCCCCCTGACCCCTGGTACCGGGAATCAAACTCAGGACCTTGCACTTGAGGCAGGCACAGCACCTCTGAGCTAAATCCCCAGCCCATTTTGAGGTTTTTAATTAAAGTATAATGCAATAGGATATATCAAAACACAAAATACTTACTGATAAAGCATCCTGAATTCTTGTCAAAAATAATACAGAAGGGGGGAAGAATATGGTGGTACACAAAAACAAATCTTGTCATGGACAATGGGTAAATGGGTATATGGTAGTTTATTAATGCAGTCTGTGCTTTTTTATATATGCTAGAAACTTCCATAATAAATAGACTAGAACACTGAACTTTAAATTTTTTTGTTGTTGTTGTTTTGTTTTTTGAGACAGAGTCTTGCCTATGTAGCTGAGGCTGGCCCACCTCAAAATCACTATGTAGCCCAAGCTAGCCTCGAACTCAAGACAATCCTCCTGCCTCAGCCTACCCACTACTGAGATTACAGGTGTGTGCCACCACGCCTGGCACACACACACATATACATATATATATATCCATATGCTTAGCTTAAAAATCTGCAAATCATTTAAGAAGTGATTCACTCACTCATTTTTGTTATAACAGTCCATCACAGAAGCCCTCCCCATAACGCCATTAACACTCATTCCCAGATATTCTGCTCTTCAAAACACTTGAATAAAAACTCACATAATTCAGGAGAAGTTTTCAACCTTGTTTGAGTAGATAACAAAAAGCGCAACTTCTGTATCATAAGGTAAGAATGTTAACTTTTCAAATGCCAAACTATCTTCCAAAGTGGTTGTGCCATTTTTTATTTTCACCAGAAACGAATGACACTTCCTATTGCTCCATATCCACAAAAGTACTTGATGTTGTCAGTATTTTGGATTTGAGCCATTTAAATAAGCATACAGTGCTTTTCACACTGTTTTATTGTACAACTCACAAAAGTATACAATAATGAACTCTTCACATACTTATCATCTGTGTATCTTCTTTGGCTAGGTATTTCCTCAGCTCTTTTCTTCCATTTTAAAAACCAGGCTATTTGTTTTCCTATTGGTGAGTACTAAAAATTCTCTGTAGAGATTGGGATTGTGTACATAGCAGGCTAAATTCAATTCCTATCACCAAAACAAAAAGAGACTAAACAAGAATAATTCCTAGAGAGGCCAGGGATTTAGCTCAGTGGTTCTGTCGCCTGCCTTCTCCCAAGCACAAGGACCTGAGTTCAATCCCTGGTACC
>NW_022900949.1:41119345-41144074 GCF_012274545.1 Fukomys damarensis
AAAAAAAAAAAAAAAAAAAAAAAAAAAAAAAAAAAAAGAATAATTCTTAGAAAGTATTTGATATTAGACCTTGACAGCTGTATGTTTGGGGTTTTTTTGGGGGGATTGGGATCAAACTCAGGACCTTGAACTTGCAAGGCAGGTTGCAGCAACACTGAGTTAAATCCCTGGCCCATATAGGTATGTGTTTTGTAAAGATTTCTGCCCCCAGTCTGCAGCTTGACTTTTCATTCTATTAATTATATTTTTCACAAAACATAAGTTTAAAAATTTTGTGGTTTTCCCCCCCGACCCCCCTGGAGACAGGGTTCTTGCTATGTTGCCCAGGCTGGTTTTGAACTCCTAGTCTGAAGTGACACTTTTGCCTCAGCCTCACAGGTGCTGGGTCTATAAGCCACCACTATAGCATCTTTTTTTTTTTTGGAGACAGGGTCTCACTACATAGATGAGACTGACCTGGAACTCACTATGTAGACTCAGGCTGGTTTTGAACTCACAGCAATCCTCCTGCCTCAGCCTCCCAAGTGCTGGGATTACAGGCATGCGCCACCACGCCCGGCTACCACTATAACATCTTTAGTCACAACTGCAAAAACTTGGAAGCAAACAAGATAAAGTGTCCTTCAACAAAATGAATACACACACTGTTATATCTGTAAAATGGAATATTATTCAGTGATAAAAAGAAATGACTTATTAAGCCATGAAAAACAACATACAGGAGCCGCGAATGGCCTCGAACTTGTCAAAATCCACTGGCCTCAGTCTCCCAAGTGCTGAGATTACAGGTGTGCACCACCATGCTCAGCAAATCAAAGTAATGTGCTAATTAATGAGAGGAAACTATGTGAGGGTGCTTATGCAAGAGAGCATAGAGAATTATCTGTACTTTAATTTTTGGACATCTAAAGTTGCATAAAAAACAAAAAAATTAATACTCAGGCTAGGAGGGAATTCAACAGTAAAGTACCTGCTAATATATACAAGGCCCTGAGATCAAACCCCAGCATCTCAAGGGGAAAAAAATAAAATAAAATTTAATCCCAAACAAAAATTAATCCCAAGTCTTATTTTACTGAAAGCCTTTTGTTCCAAAAAAAAAGGAAACTGCTTGTAACTTAAGAAAATGAATTTTTTTTTTCTGGTACCGGGGAACGAACTCAGGACCTTGTGCTTGGCAAGGCAGGTGGCGGAACCACTGAGCTAAATCCCCAGCCCTAGTTTGATTTTTGTGGGAGACTTTTAAAAATAGGATATAGTTCAGTTTGGGCTTCAATTCACTAGGACAGACTGACCTTGAATGCCTCCTGACTGCTGGGATTAAAGGAATGAGGCACTACCCCGGCCTGCCCTTTTTTTTTTTTTTTTTTTGAGAGAGACGGGGTCTTGCTATGTAGTTCAGGTTGGCCTTGAGCTGTGGAAATTCCCTGGCTTCAGACCCCCAAGTGCTGGGATTACAGGCATGGGTTACCATGCCCACCCTACCTCTTAATTCTTTTATTTTTGTTACTGATTTTTTTGGTACAGGTATTGAACTCGGGTCCTTGCTAGCAGGCAGTAGAACCACTGAGCTAAATGCTGGCCCGCTACCTCTTAATTCTTAACAACTGTAATCATTTGTTTGTTTTGCAATAGGGTCTCACTATGTATTCCAGGCTAGCCTCAAACTCATCATGTAGCCCATGGTGGCCTCAAACTCATGGCAATCATCCTGCCTCAGCCTCCCCAACTGTTGGGATTACAGAAGGGCACCACCACACCTAATTCAGTAAGTGATGATTCTTTTTGGCATATATGCTGCGAAAGCGAGCATGATGATTCTTTTTTTTTCTTTTTCTTTTGTGATAAGGCATCATTCTGATTTCCAGGCTAGCTTTGAATTCCAGAACTCAAGTGATCATCCTGCCTCAGTCTTCCCAGCAGCTGGGACTGTAGATATAAGCACTTGTGACTGGCTGTGATTCTGATTTTAATAACAGATTGATTGATTGATTGATTGATTTTTTGGTACTGGGGGTCCAACTTGGGTCCTTGCGCTTGCAAGGCAGGCGGAGGAACCACTGAGGTAAATCCCTGGCCCTTAATAACAGATTTTAATAGGAAAAACAAACAATAAAAAAACACCACATAACTGCCCTACTAGTCCTGTACACTCCAGTGTCCTTGCCATGCCAGACCAACAGGAGTCTCTGGCGAAAAAAGCAACACAGAGGACAACACTACTGTCTGGGATTTATAAGCCCTTTGACTACACACTATAAACATAGCCAGCCACAGAAGCTGCTCATCTTTTGAAAACCCAAGTGAGAAAAAACCAAAGATGGGCCAGGAACATAGGTCAGGCCAGGAACGTAGGTCAGTTGTGCTATGCCTTACCTCACAACTGCATGGTTCTGAGTTCGATCCCCGGTACCACCCCCCAAAAAAAAGAAAGAAAAGAATACCAAAGACAAGAGGAACTTACCAAGTGGAGTGACCCGCGGCTGAACATCCTTCAAAACTTCATGAAGCCACTCCGTGAATCGAACATAGTAAAGATCAGAGAAAATGTCATCTACCCTTCCATTTTCAAAGAGGTACTACAAGAAAAACAGTCAACAAAAGTAATTAGTGCTTTCATAAGTAAGAGTTTCAGGCTAAATATACTTTTCCACAAGCACAAGCATCTCTCCCTACCAATTCTCCCCTCAAAAAGGATGCCACCAATTTAAAACTGTCTAGCCTGTGACACCTTCATAACATGTAAACTGATCCCATAACAGTTATTTTTTTTGAGACAGGGTCTGCCTATATAATCTAGTCTACCTTCGAACTCTCAATGATCCTCCTGCCTCAGCCTGCTAAGTGCTGGGATTACAGGTGTTGTCATCACACTAACTTGACAGTTAGGTCAGTGAGACAGATTTGTTTGGGTTTTTTCCCCACCTAGTACTTGAATTTGAAGCCAGAAAATGCTGAGCTACACCCCCACCCACCTTTTTTCTTTCTTTTCTCTTTTCTCTCTCTCTGCCTTCCCGCCTTTCTTTCTTTCATTGTTCTTTTGATACAGGGTCTCAATACATACTCCAGGCCAACCTTTAACTCCCTATTCTCCTGCCTCCGCCTCCCAAGTGGTGGGATTACAGACATACACCCAGTTTAGCTGTTTATTCTTTTCACACTGGGGACTGAGCACAGTGCCTTGGTACCGAGCTATATTCCCAGCCCCTTAAATTTTTGTAGAACAAAGTGTCTCTTAAATTGCTAAGTTACTCAGGTTAGGTCTGAATTTGCAATTCTCCTATCTGTTGCCCAGAGTGCTGGGATGAGAGCCTGTGCCACCATTTCCCATCTATTACTTTATTCTTTTGTTTTTTGTTTGTGGTGCTGGGGATCAAACTCATAGACTCAAACATTCTAAGCAAACAGTGAGCCATGTCCCTAGCTTGTTTTTGTTCTTTGACACAGGCTCTCACTATGTAGTCCAGGCTGATCTCTAATTCACAATCCTACATCATTCTCTGGCGTAGCTGAGATTACAGGTGTGTACTACTATGCCATGCTCTATTTTTCCCCCCAGCACTGGAGATTGAACCGCCTTTGCCCCAAGCTATATCATCAGCCTTTTCAGGAGACAGGGCCTCAATAAATTGCTAAGGTTGGGCTTGAATGTGTAATCCCTGCCTCAGTCTTTCTGAGTGCTAGAGTTACTGGTGCACACTACCCTGCCTGTTTCTGGGTGGATTTTCTAAATAAAAATTTTTGCAGAACTGGAAATTCAATCCATGCAAGCAATGCTAAGAAAATACCACTGCACTACATCACCAGCTCTTGAATGCTACTTTAGTGAATGTATTTCAGTCAAGCAAGGCACTGTTTTATGGCAGGAAAAAATGATGAGTAAGCTTAAGGGCCAGTCTCTTATAAGATATTGTGTAAATTAACAACATATGGATGTCTTCTAACTTCGGGGGCTTGGTTTCCTTGTCAGTAAATAGAGATGATTCTGTCTTCTAGGACTGGGGAAAGACTAGATCATGACACAGCATGAGAAATCATTCACATGTGCCTGGGTAAGGATCAGAAAAAAAGAGGAACAAGTAAAGGCCAGGGATTTAGCTCAGTGGTTCCGTGGCCTGCCTTGCAAGAGCAAGGACCCGAGTTCAATCCCCGGTACCAAAAAAAAAAAAAAAAGAGGAACAAACTAGGAGGCAGACTTTTTTCACACTAGGCAAGAGTCCCAACCAGTAAGCCCTCATACTGTGGGGTTCTCTCCAAGGGCCTTCAAATACCAAGAAATCCACATCTGTTTCTCAAAGCTGATACTCTACAAGTTTCTCTATTATGACATTTTTACCACAGTGGTCCTGAAAACCTAACTATATTTTTGTATTTAACCCTAGCCAGACTTCTTCAAATAACTGTTTTGTTATAGGGAAAAATGAGAAGAAAATCTGTGCTAGCATCAAACATTTTTGGGGTTTTGTTTTCTTTTTTTGAGACAGGGTCTTGCTATGTAGCTCAGGCTGGCCTTGAAATCTTGACAATCCTCCTGCCTCAACTCCCAAGTGCTGGAATTACAGGCATGCACCACCATACCTGGCCAAATACTTTTGCATAAATACCACCCCCTCCTCACCTTAGCATTGGAAACTGAACCCAGGACTTTCCCACTGAAATTCTATCTCCAGTATTTTTTTTGGAGACAGGGTTTCACTATGTAGTTCAGACTGTCCTTCAACTTATTATGTAGCCCAGGCTGGCCTCAAAATTGCAGCCAACCTCCTTTCTGCCTCAGCCTCCTGAATGCTGTGATTATAGGTATGCGCCACCACACCCAGCCTGTTTTTATCTTTTGAGACAAGGTCACACTAAATTGGTTAAATTGCTCAGGCTGGGCTTGAACTTGCAACCTTGCGGACTCAGCCTACCAGAGTGCTGGGATTATAGGTATGTTTCATAACACCTGGTGGATAAATTGCCTTTCTTTTTTCTTGGTACCAGGGATAGAACTTGGGTCCTTACACTTGCAAGGTAAGCATTGGAACCACTGAGCTAAATTCCTGGCCCTAAATTGCCTTTTTAATGAAAATTCTATGTATACTTTAACAAAAAGAAGTGAACACTTTGTGATTAAAACAAAAATCTATTAAGATTTTATTATTAATTCTATGTATACTTTAACAAAAAGAAGTGAACACTTTGTGATTAAAACAAAAATCTATTAAGGTAATGATCAAATATTTTAACAAAAGTTTCTCTAAATGTTAAGATAATACTTGCCTATTTTATGTTCTGAAATGAACATGAAGATCTTCGCAAATAAAAATGAAATGTCTATTCTAAAGCACATTATTAGCTCAAAGAAAATTTTATTTTCACCACTTGT
Organism: Fukomys damarensis; assembly: GCF_012274545.1. NCBI lineage: Eukaryota > Metazoa > Chordata > Mammalia > Rodentia > Bathyergidae > Fukomys > Fukomys damarensis. The sequence continues at coordinate 41,124,714 of NW_022900949.1, forward strand.
CAATGAACTAAGCTGACTAATCAGCAACACCTAATGGGAACATAGCTCATACATGTTCCTGTGATAATCTGATTCCTACCTTCTGAATACACAGGAAAATATAGTAGAGCACGTCAGGGTCATAGGGTTCACCTTCTCCATTTCGAGCTTCCCGGGTCATTAGACACAGCCCATAATTCAACTCAGCCACAGCAGAGGAGATGAGATCTTCTTGGAATCGCAGCAGTTGGCGCCCTGTGACACAATTCCCAAAGGTGATTAGGGAACCTGGCCACAGTTGTCTCCTTATTGGCTAATAATATTCCTGAAAGGAGAGCTTAAGAGCAGATATAGCCCAGGGTGTTGGGAGAAGAATGGTCATTTCCGTCTATAATCAGAACTGGCTATGTCATTAATCACATATGCTATTACACCAAGGGTTTACTTTTCCTTCCTTATCTCACATATAGCATCTCAGAAATTACTATTAGGGCCAAGAAATGAAAGCAGAAAAAAAATCAGAATCCACTTTGTATAATATAAGCAAGTTTATGAGTCTAATGCCAAAGAAGGGCTTTGAATACATTCACTGTTACTTATTTCCTCCCAGAAGCCACTCTGTCTTCAGTTCAGGGCCCAGCTTGCTTACTGCTGGTCATGATGCAGCTTAGCATTTCAGATAGTGCTCTCTCTAGGTCCTCCAGCCAGGGACTACCAGCTTCTTGTCATTCTGTCCTCCTGCTATTGACACTGGACACATCTCATCTCTTAGCCCCTCCCAACACTTACTCCCAATGGGTGCCAATCTGTTCTGAGCATCCTTCTCTAGTTCAGCATTCTTAGTCTGGGCCCAGTTTTTCCATACTTCAAGCCCTTCTTCTGGCTTCAAAGAATTTGGAAGCAGAAGTTCTGGGGAAGGCTGTGGCTGTGACTGTGGTTCAACTTCAGCAACTTGGACAGTCTGAGCCTATGAAAGAAAACATCAGAATGAGTCAATATTGTTTGCATTAGGTCCACTGGTAAAATTCTCAGAAAAAAATTACTTATGGTTCATTTAATATTTTTAAAAATCTCTTCTTGCTGTCCTTTGCAGAAGCTTTGGGATTCTTGAATTCCAAGGACAGTAAAGGTAGCTCTCTACATACTTGAAGAGTACAGTGCTTCTCATCCTTAGATGGACTTCTGACTTATTTAAAAGTATCAATACCTGGGGTTGCAATGTCTCACTAGGAGAGAGCTCAGGTATCAGACTTTATAAACTCTCCAATTAAAATGGGAACTCCAATGTCATCCATCACTGGCTCAATGAACTCCTCCTCAAACTTCAAAGGGCAAACTTACTTGGGAAATTTATTAAATGCAGAGCCTGATTAAAAAGGCCTGAAGGTGGTCAAAAGATCCTAGATTTAAGATTTATATTAACCAAATTCAGTACTACAACAGGATAGCAATTCAACATTCAAAATCATCAGCATTCCATACACAAATATCAAACTCACTGAGAGAGAAATTAGAGAAACAACATCTTTTAGAATAGCATCAATAAAAACGAGATTAAAATATTAAAAAAAAGGAAAATTAAATACTTAGGAATCAATCAAATGAAGGAAGTAAAAGAACTTTACACTGAAAAATACAAACTCTGAAAGAGGAGACTGAAGAGGATATCAGAAAATGGAAAGATAACCCTTGTTCTTGGATAGGCAAAACCAACATAGTGAAAATGGCAATACTTCCAAAACTGTTATGCAAATGTAATGAAATCCTAGTCAAAATATCAATAGCATACCTCATAAAACTAGAGAAAGCAACCCTAAAATTCATACAGAACCAGAAGAGAACTAGAATAGCAAAAGCAATTCTGGACAATGAAGGCAAAGCAGGGGCATCCCCGACTTGAAATTACACTACACAGTTACCACGATAAAAAACAGCATGGCTCTGGGCGTGGTGGTGCACACCTGTAGTCCCAGCACTCAGAGACTGAGGCAGGAGGATCGCTGTGACTTCGAGACCAGCATGGGCTACATAGTGAGTTCCAGGTCAGTCTCAACTACATAGTGAGACCCTGTCTCAAAAACCAAAAAAAAAAAAAAGCATAGTATTGGCCAGAGGATCAATGCAACACATTAGAAGATGTAGAAACAAATCCAAAAATACTCAGGCACCTTATCTTTGACAATGGGGTCAAATTCACTACAAGAAAAATAGCCTCTTTAATAAATGGTGCTGGAAAAATTGGCTTTACACATGCCAAAGATTAAAGTTAGACCCATATCTCTCATCATGTAAAAAACTAAAACTGAAATGGATCAAAGATCTAAATATTAAGCCAGGCATGGTAGCTCATGCCTGTAACCCCAGCACTTGGGACATTGAGGCAGGAGGACTGCTACTGAGTTCAAGGCCAACCTGAACAATATAATAAATTCAAGGCCAACCTGAGCTAAATGGGGTGAACGCCTCAACAAAAACAAAACAAAACAAAAGATCTAAATATTAAAACAGAAATACTTAATCTGCTAGGAGATAAAACAGGTAGAACTCTTGAAGACATAGGTGTAGGCAAAGACTTTAGGAACAAAACCCAGATTGGACAGGAAATATTACAAAGAAATTGTTTTTTTTGGGGGGGATTAGATACAGGGTCTCACTATGTAGTTGAGACTGACCTGGAACTCACTATGTAGCCCAGAATGGTCTCGAACTCACAGCGATCCTCCTGCCTCAGCCTCCCGAGTGCTGGGATTACAGGCATGCGCTACCACACCCGGCCCAATATTACAAAGAATTAGCAATTGAGATCTCATCATATTTTAAAGCTTTTGTATAGCAAAAGTAACTACCAACAGATTGAAGAGACAGAATGAGAAATAATTTTTACCAGCTATTTTTCAGAAAAAGTACTAATATCTAGACTATATAAAGAACTCAAAACAACCAGATCCCTTGAGCCAGGGATTCAGCTCAGTGGTTCTGCTGCCTGCCTGCCTCATAAGCACAAGGTCCCAAGTTCAATCCCCAGTACAAAAAACAAAAAACAAAAACAAAAACAAACAAACAAAAAACCACAAACCATCTACCAGATCCCCCTAAACTTAAAAACCAATCCAAAAATGGTCATCTGAAATAAACTGACAGTTCTCAAATGAAGTACAAACAGCAAATAAATATATGAAAAAACATTCAACATCACTGATCATTTAAGAAATGTAAATTAAAATGAGATTCTATCTCCAGAAAGAATGGCTATCATCAAGAATTCAACCAATTTGGGCCGGGGAATTAGCTCAGTGGTTCAGTGGCCTGCCTTGCAAGCACAAGGATCCAGTTCAATCCCCAGTACCCCCCCGCCAAAAAAAGAAAAAAAGAATTCAACCAATTAAAAAAAAATTCAATAACAAATGCTAGCAAGGCTATGGGGAAAAAGGAAACCTTCTCTACTGTTGTTGGGAGTGTAAATTGGTATAACTAGAATGCAGAGTCCTCAAAACACTAAAACTAGAGGTTCCATTTGACCCAGCTATTCCCCCTCCAGGTATCTTCCCAATAGGGATTTAGGCTCAGGGGTGTCCCACCTGCTTCACAAGCACAAGGTCCTGAGTTTGATCCATAATACAAAAAAGAAAAAAAAAAAGTTAAAAGCATCACACTGCTGGGAGTGCTGTGCTGTAGTTCACTAAGGCCAAGCCTAACTCACCACTTCCCACAGATGAGGCAGGGCCCCGTGTGGAACAAGAACATGGAACATGACATGCCTTCCTCCCTGTCCATTCTCCCCATAAAACCACCAAAGCATGATGTTCTGCAGACCTTAGCTACTCTCCAGGATCCTATTACAGACCTTTACCTCCCCCTGCACTACCCTTATCGCTACCATTATAAACAAACACGCTGCAGTTGCCTGGCAGACCTTTTCTCCCATCAGGAGTGAGGCTCCACCTGGCCCCAGCTTTGCTTTTGTATCTCTTTGTTTTTTCTTAAGCCCCTGGCATTTTCACTCTGTAGGTAGACCCTTCAACCAAGCAAGCCATGGCATCATCCCACAGTGATATATACACACCCATATTTAGAGCAGCACAATTTGTAATAGCTAAATCTTGGAAATATTTCATATGTCCATCAATGCATGAATGGATAAAGAAAATATGGGGGTTTTGTCTGGTTTTTATTTTGGTGGGGTTTTTTTGTTTGTTGTTTTTTTTTTTCCTTTGGTTTTTTTAAGACAGGGTCTCACGATGTACTTGAGACTGACCTGGAACTCACTATGTAGCCCAGGATGGTCTCGCACTCACAGTGATCCTCCTGCCTCAGCCTCCCAAGTGCTAGGATTACAGGCATGTGCCACTACACCCGGCCTTATTTTGGTGTTTTTGAAATGGTCTCACTGTGTAATCCACACTGGTCTTGAACTCACTATGTACTCTAAACTGGCCTGGAATTCAAGAGATATCCTCCCTGCCTTATCCTTCCAAGTGTTGGGATTACAGGTGTGTACCACTATGCCTGACTGAAAATGTGGTTTTTATATACAACAGAATACTACTCTGCCATAAAGAAGGATAAATTTGCTAGGTGTGATGGTACACACTTGTAATTCCAGCACTCGGGAGGCTGAGGCAGGAGGATCAATGTGCACTCAAGGCCAGCCTAGGCTACATAGTGAGTTCAAGGCCAGCCTTGGGTACTTGGTGAGACCCTGTCTCAAAGAAAACAAAATAAAAAAAAAATTAATCTGAGATATTTTTAACTAAATGGATGCTCAATGAGAACAATTTCAAGTGAAATAAATTGGGCACACATTTAAGTATTGCATTGTTTCTCTTACGTGAGAAATCCAAACGGTAAATATAAATAAAGACCAAAAAAGGAATGCAGATGTTGGGAAATAGGAAGAAAATGTTCATGTGGAAAGTTGAACAAAGAAGGAAGGAGGGAAAAAGGGGATAGGGATAAAGAAGGAAAATAATAAAAACAAAGTTTTATAAATGGAGAGGGGAAGAAGGACTAAAGAGAAGGGAGGAGAATGGGGAAAAAAAAGAACTATGATATATTATGTACAGGTACAAATTCCCTATGATGAATGTGATCATTATAGATGTCGAAAGTGTACCAATAAAATTAATTTTTTAAAAAGGTTTGCAGTCCTGCCACCACCCGCCTAATAAGTGAAAGGTTCTGAGTTCAATCCCTGTACCCCCACAAAATTAAATAAATAAAGGGTTTGCAGGTGAAGTATTTCTTTTTTTGTAATGGTAGTAGGTTTTACATTTATTAAAGGTAGGAAAAGAAACAGGCTCTGCAAAGTGAGTTTGGCCCAAGTAAAAGTAAAAAAAGAAAGTACATTCTACATTTTGAAAGTGGAATACTGAAAGAATATAGCACCCTGATATATTTCTAACAAGCTCCCAAGTAGAACCAAGATTACTGGTTTCCAGATCACACACTTTCAGTATCAAATGTCCGCAACAGTTATTAATTTCTTTCTGGTACCAGGGATCGAACTCTGAACCTTGTGCTTCCCAGGAAGTAGCAGCCAGGCTGAGCCCACATTCCTGGTCCCTGCAGCAATGATTCTTGCGAGCAATGAACTCACAGCGATCCTCCTGACTTGGCCTCAAATTACAGGCGTGTGCCACCGTGCCCAGCTGCAGCAGTGATTCTTAAATCTAGTTACAACTTCAAGTCATCATTGCTTTTTAAAAATATTCACACCTGGGCATTATTCTCAGAAGTTATGATTTAACTGTTCTAAGAGTAGGATCTGGCATCAGTAGTTTTAAAAACTCCCTGTGTGATTCTGATGTTCATAACTGATGACTACTATTTAGGAGAAAATAACGCCCCCAAACCAAATAGTGTTCTCTCCTCTACCATTATAAAATGACAGATTAAGAATGAAAAATCAAGCAAGGGGGGTGGGGGTGGTGTGTTCCTGTGATCCCAGTCCTAAGGAGGCTGAGGCAGGAGGATCACTGTGAGATGGAGGCCAACCTGGGCTGCACAGCCAAGACTCTAAAAACAAAAAACAAACAAATAAAAAAAAAACCAAGAATGAAAAATCTGAAAAAAAAGAGAAATCTCGAGCATGGTGGCACATGTCTGTAATCCTAGCACTTGGGAGGCTGAAGTAAGGATTTCTGTGTGTTCAAAGCCAGCCTGGTCTACAAAGTGATTTCAAGCCCAGCCTGAACTACATAGCAAGACCCTATCTCAAAAATGACAACAGCAGTAACAAAGAATGGACAATATTTATGGCTTCTCTGGCTATAAGATTCTATTTTTTTCAAACTTTTCCTAAAACAATACTTTCATGTAAGAACACAATCCATTTTCTAGACATAGGAGGTACTATTCTAGCTTCCTGCCTCCACAAGATCTCATCATCCATGGTTTGACAGCCAAGCCATTTAGACAAAGGACAGAGAACATCTGTCTCAGTCAGTCCCCAAAGGGTTTGACAAACAGCAATAAGTATACCAAGTGCAGGTTATTGGGTCTCACACACTTATCAACATTCCCCAAATAAATCCTCTTGAGCAAACCCCTATACCAGAGCCTACACCAGCCATATGCGAAGTGCTGAAAAATAATCAGAAGTCATTCTAAATAAACAAAAGTTTCTACAAGAGCCACAAATTTCTTCAACAACTAAAAATAAAAATGATCTTATCAGCTTTGATAAGACTGTTAAACAGACAGATAAAGTACTAATGTTTTGGTATTACATAATTTTTATAAAATATTATGCAAGAAAATATGTGTATGTTCTGATCAGGGATTCTATCTTAAGGAAGCCACCAGAAAATGAGACTGTACTTTATGTATAAACAGCAGAGTGGCTTATATCAGAGAACAATGTAAAATAATGAGTGTCCAGCAAAGGGGGAATACCAAGGCAAATTATACAGCATCCACCATGTGAATTAAAAAACAAACATTTTAAATGTTGGTTAAAAAAAACAAAGACTAATAACAATTGTATAGCTTTTACTTACACTGGCAAGTAAAAGGAAACAAGATACAAAAATGAAGAATAAGTGTACAATCATGTAAATAAAAATTATCCCCCTCTATGAAATGATTTTTCTCTAAAATCAAGACTGATAATATATGCATAAATGATCAATACTCCCTACTATTCTGTGCTTTTTAACATTTCTATAATGAAAGAATACAGTAAGTTCCCAACTTCTGAACATTTGGGCTGCAAACTTTTACAAGTATACTGTATAAGATTCATTTTGTCAGATTACAATCAAATCTGACTTACAAACAATTCTCCTGGAACAGAACTCATTCATAGGTTGGGGACTTACTGTAATTATTCACAAATGCCATCCCCTCAAAAAATAAAAAAACAGAGCCGGGTGTGGTGATACACGTCTGTAATCCCAGCACTTGGGAGGCTGAGGCAGGATTGCTCTGAGTTTGAGACCAGCCTGGGCTACATAGTGAGTTCCAGGTCAGTCTCAACTACACAGTGAAACCCTGTCTCAAAAAACCAAAAAATAAAAAAATAAAAAAAAATTTTTAAATAAATAACAAAAACAAAAAAGCTGTCATACACGTTTTTGTATAAACTTACAGGAAAGAAAAGTATGTAAAATGTGGGCAGCCAAATGTAGTGGTATATGCCCACAGTGTGGGCTACAAAGAAGTTGAGGCTGGTGGACTAAAGCAAGCCCCCAGCCTGAGCAACATAACATAGCAAGGCTTAGTCTCAAAAACAAAGAAAAGCAAGGCATGGTGGTACATGCCTGTAATCCCAGCACTTGGGAGGCTAAGACAGGAGGAGGATTGCTATTAAATTCAAGACAAGCTTGGACTACATAGTAAGTTCAAGGCCAGTGTGAACTACATACCAAGAGTCTGTCTCAAAAAACAAAAAAGAAACAAGAAAACTGAATAGGCAAAAATCAACTCTACCTTTACATAAAGTTAGGTTCAAACTGTACTACACGAGGTGCTAGCAAACATTTATCTACATATGATACTCAGTAAACCAGATTTCATTTTCTGCACCTGACAAAAACAGCCCTCCCTCCTTATAAAACCTCCACCCTAAACTTTACAGATCCATAGTCAGAGCCTCATAAGATTAACAAACTCATAATTAGTATTTAGATCAACAGCTTATTTGACACCTAATCTTAATGATTCTCAAGAAACCTCTAGTCCCTCAAATATTAAAACTCCAGGGTGGGCCGGGGATTTAGCTCAGTGGTTCTACTACTGCTTGCCTCGCAAGCGCAAGGACCCCAGTTTGATCCCTGGTACCAAAAAATAATAATAGTTAATAAAAAAACAAAACTCCAAGGTGCTGGGGATGTAGCTCAGAGGTTCCACTGCCTGCTTCGCAAGCACAAAGACCCAAGGTTCAATCCTCAGTACCAAAAAATAAAAATAAAATAAAAATAAAGGGAGAAAACTGAGTTAATCCATCTTCAAGGAATGTGCTTGGCCTCTTAAAGACGATGGGGAAAAAAAGAGCAATTCAAACTATACAAAAGCCCTAACTGCTCTTATGCACTGATTCATCAAACATGTTTGCAAAGTTCTGCATTAGGCTTAGGAAACCAAATGCATAAACCAGTTTGAGGCAAAGAGCTGATTCAAATGGTAGTGATGTGCAGAAAAACCTTGGTGTCAGTTTTTCTCCTTCACTCCACTGGGTAGTCTAGAAGTCACCAAACAAATCATTGCTCCAAAACAGCTCCATTAAATGCCACTTATCACGGACCTTGAATGCACTAGGTAAAGGCCCTGAAAGCAAATGAGCTCCAGGCCAGTGGAACAATTGGCACCTAAAGCCTCTCAAGAGTGAGCTACACATGTCCTTGCACACAACCCAAGGCCCCACTAGTCAACAAGCACTTTCTCAGCACATCCAGCAACACACTTTCCCCTAGTCCATTTTACTAAAAGGTCTGTCACTATTTTTCTGGTGAAACCTAAATCTTATAGGTAGGCCTTGGCATTCTTGCCCTTATTCCCTGCCACCCTTATTTTTGCAGTCCTAGGAACTAAATCCAGGGCCTCTGCACTGAGCTAAAATACCCAGCCACCCCCTAATTCCTTTTTGAGACAGGGTATGGCTAACTCACTAAGTGGCCTAAGCTCAGGTTCAATTTGCGATCCTCCTGTTTCAGTTTCCCAGAGACTGAGATTATAGTCATGCATCACCAAGCCTGGCTTCTTTTGATGTTCTCTGAAATTTGACCACCATGCTGCACTCAGTGCTCCAATTCCTATTCTGGCCACCACAGAATTGAAGGCTCTCTTCTTGTTTATCCCATTGGTAACTAGCACCACCACTGCCATTCCAAGTTTCTCCTAGCTAAAAATTACTACAGTGAAGCCTACCATAGTGCTGCATGCTTGTAATCCCAGCTGTTCACGAGACTGAGGCAGGAGGATTACAAATTCGAGGCCAACACGGACAACTTTATGAGATTTCCCTTCAAAATAAAATGAAAAGGGCTAGATATGTAGTTTAGTTCCAGAGCATATGCCTAGTTCTATTCCTTAGGTTTAATTCCCAGCACTGTACTGCCCCCTCCCCCTATTACTAAAATGAGAGGTTGACATTCAGTGAATGCTTTGGCCCTAAACTACTGGATTTTTTTTTTGCAAATCCAACAATATTACTACTCATAATATTCTCCACTGTACTCTGCTCAGCCTCCTGACAACACACCCTCCCCTACACCTCCTCACGCTATCAGGCAGCTCTTTATCTATCTTGGGTTTATCTGTCAGTCCTTTAAATGTTTGTCAACCCTGGAGCTCTGGACCAAACATTTTACTTCAACTACACATTCTCCCTGATGAATCTTATCCACCTTCCCAGATAGGATTTCCATGTCTGAGAAGTGACTGCCAACAATGCATCTCTAAGAACATATCAGTGATCACTCTCTAGATCTCCAACTGAACATCTTATAACCACCTCAAAACACCCACAGAGAAAACTCATCTTCCCTTCCCAAACCTGTACTCTGCAGAGTGCCCTCCTGACCTTATGCAATGGTAATGCCATCTACCTGCACTTATACACTTGAATAGACAAGTAGGCAGGGGCCACAACATGTGGGGCAATACTTTTCTATTGGCTTTTGAGCAGCCCTCCATCACTGTACACCTCTGCCCACTAAATATCAAGCATCTTGACACCACAAGTTCTTTCACCATGTCCAAATGTTATAGATGTGGGTGACGATGATGATAAAGCCCAGGTAGGGCCTTGTACACTATGTTGTACAGTTGTTCTTAGGCACGAGAGACCATGAAGACCTGGGAAATTGTGTATTCTTACATTTTAATAGTACTGTTAGGGATAAGAATGTAGCTCAGTAGTAAAGTGCTTGCCTAGCACGTGTGTAATGGTTTCATCCTTAGCATCAAAAAAAAAAAAAAAAAAAAAAAAAAAGATTCTGGCTGTTCATACTATGGAGAATGGACTGAAAAGCAAAAGTAGAAGCAAGTGGTTACAGTCTGTACTGGAGTAGTGGCAGTGCAGAGACTAAAGAGAATTTGAGAAGTTTGGTGGTTAGAAGCAACATGGTCTGCTGACGAACTGGCTCCAAGGAATAAGGGAAAGGGACCTCAAGGATAACTCCTGGTTTTGTTGTCCTCTGGGGTAAAGGATACTAGGATTGAACCCAAGCCCGTCACACTGCGCTAGATTCCCAATCCTTTTATTTTCTGAGCTAAAATGTCCGGGCTGGGCTCAAACTTTCAACCCACCCTCCCTAACCAGTACAACTACTGGGAATACAGACATGAGGCATCACACCAGGCTGACTTCTGGGTTTTGGGGTTCAACAACTGGATTGAAAAGGGGAAATTTTTCTACTTTTTTTTTTTGTACTGGGGAATCAAACTTGGGACCTTGCGCTTGCAAGGCAGGCGGCACCACCACAGAGCTAAATCCCTGGCCAAAGAAGGGAAAATTTTTGACAGTGGTGCTACTAAAGATAATAAGGCTAATAAATCAAAGTAAATGATATAAGGCCGGGCATGGTGGCGCATGCCTGTAATTCCACACTCGGGAGGCTGAGGCAGGAGGATCACTGTGAGTTCGAGACCAGCATGGGCTACATAGTTCCAGGTCAGTCTCAACTACATAGTGAGACCCTGTCTCAAAAAACAAAACAAAACCAAAGTAAATGATACATAGTCAGTCAAATTTGTAGAAAAGGTCCTAAGGGGGTAAGATGTAGCTGAGAAATTTACATCTGTGTCAATGCCCTATGGGGGTTAAGAGAGTCCAGCCAGCCTGTACAAGGCTGAATCCTAATTCTAGTTACTTACTAACCTTGACTTTTGGCTTCTCGTAACTTTCCGTATACCTCAGTTTCCTACTCTGTACATACTGCAGGAGGTTGGTGTAAAATTTTAATTTTTTTTTAAGTATGGAGGCTAGGACCTTTGCACTGAGCTATACTTCCAACTCTTTTTATTTTTCAAGAGAGTCTTGCTAAATTGCCGAGACTGGGCTCCAACTTACAATATTATGGGCTCAAACTTCCAGAGCGCTGAGAAAACAGGTGTGTGATATTACACCTAGCTTTTAAGTGAATTAATACATCTAAACCATAGAGAAGAGGGCCTGGCAGACAAGTATCACTTAATTAGTTTTTGCAGCAGCAAGAGTCATTAGAAGATATTGAAAACCATGGCAATGAGCACTAATTACTTAGGGTGAAAAGGCCACCAGTACTAGACCCTGAGAAACATCAATATCTAAAATTCAGAGAGGGGAAGACATGAGTAAGGGTTCTGGGAAGGAAGAACTGACTTAGAAGGAGGAGAAACAAGACTGTATAATAACGTGGAAGCCCACAAAGTTTGAACAAAGTAGGTGTGCTCTTTTGTTTGGAGACAGGGTCTTGCTATGTATTTAGGCTGCCCTTGAGCTCACTAGGTGGCCCAGGCTGCCCTCATACTTGTAGTGACCCTCCTGCCTCAGCATCCTGAGTATTTGGCTATTTGGTGTGCAACACCATGCCTGGCTCAAGTTTGATCTCTTGTATTGTGTACTGCTGTGAGATAAAAAAACAAATAGGCCATGGGCCGGGGATTTAGCTCAGTGGTTTCAATGCCTGCCTCAGGTATGCAAGGCCCCGATCCCTGATACTAAAAAAACAAAAACAAACAAATAGGCCTAATTTGGCCACAGAACATCACTGTCATCAGACAAGAACAGATTCAGACATGAATCAAGAATAAAACTGAAGCTAGGTGTAGTAGTACTTAACCACAGTACCAGCTACACAGGAGCCTGATGCAGGAGGACCCAGTGAGGCCAGGATAAGGTTAGCATGGGCAACAAATCAAGACTCTGAAAAAAACAGAAAGAAAAGTGGATGCAAGTGGAACCAGCTTGTGCCAATGTTTTTGAGACTTCTAAGAATAAAGTACAGCAGAGGAATGAGGCAATGTATGAAAGATGCAGGGAGGTTTGGCCATATACCTGGTTTTAAAGACAGAAGAATGGAACACTTTCATAGAAGGTACAGCCCTCCCTGTGCCTCAATCCACAATAGAGGAGGGAGCACACTGTGTCACCAGCTTTTAAAAATTCCTCTCACAGCAAAACTCTCTTCTGCATGGTTTGCAAGCAGTCCAAAGGTGGAAGAGGTTGTCTTATTTATCTCAATTCCCCAGAGCTTACTAAGAGGGAAGAGGCACACCTGTGGAATACAGTGGAACCTGAAGTTATAAGCGGCCTCACATGTGAACAACTTGGGTTACAACTGGAATTTTACTTTTAGCTTATGACCAAAGTCTTGAGTTATGACCTGAATGCCACTCTTTCCTGTGTGGGGTTAACTGAGGAATCCTCAATTAACTGAGAAATATCTCTCTAAGGACCCTGTGATCTGTCTGGAAGAAAGTGTGCCCTAAAATTATACAGGAGACTCTGAAGGCCGTGTAGAGGAGCCTGAACCTTCAACTGACCCTGTGGGTGATGACAGTGTCACTACAGCGGAGTCCATAGGCTTGCAGGTAGACAGTGGTGATGCTGAGGAACTGGTGGAGGAACACTCAGAGGAACTGTCTACAGAGGAACTTCAGCAACTTCTGGCTCAGCAAGAGAATGGCAGCTGGGCTGGGGATTTAGCTCAGCGGTGCCACACACGCCTTGCAAGCAAAGAGTCTTGAGTTCGATTCCCAGTACCACCAAAAACAAAAGCGGAAATGGCAGATGAGGAGCTTTCTGAAGAGGAGGGGGAGTGTCAACAATCACTGCAGTAAAGTTCCTCTTCTAAAATAAAGGAAACCCTGAACAAATGGACAGAGCTACAAACATTTGTAGAGAAGATCCACCCAGAGAGAGAAAAAGCCCATCTCTGCATTCACTTTTTTAATGCACTGTCACATCATGCTACAGAACAGAGTTAAAGAAAAAACAGAAACAGACAACCTTAGTCCAGCTTTTAGTTCTGAAAAGGTTGAGACCTTAGTGAGCCAGAAGCAGGTCCTAGTGGGCTACTGACTTTCCCAAGGAAAGGACACAAGAGAGCCAGACTCCAGGTGTTCTTAAGGAAGGGGAATCTCTTTCTAAACAACAATGCTTTGGGAGATTCGGAACACACTATTTCCATTATTTCTTATGGGAAGAAGTCTTGACTTACAACCAACTTGAGTTACAACCAGCCCTTCTGAACCAATTGAATTCATAAGGGTCCATACTGTATACAATAAACTCTTATTCTTTCTTTTTAAAAAAAATTTATTTGTATTCCACATTGGAGTGGTTTTTTTTAAACTCTTATTTTCTTCATGATGAGTTATTCTTGCTGATTTTTCTTTTCCTAGTAATACTTAACATAAATCCCTATATAATTCTATTCAGTGACATTTTCTGAAGAATTTGGACCCACTAAAATAAACTACAGAAAAGATTTTCCCCTTCTATTTTTTCCAAACATGCAAATTACAAGGAAAAAACAGTAAGTACCAAAAGAGACCTAACCTGCAACTAAACTGGACCATTGGACCCAGGAGAAATAAGAGAAGGTCTAATATGCACCATCCCTGTGCTCAAAAGCTGAGCACAGAAATGAGAATTGTGGTGCACGCCTGTAATCCCAGCACTCTGGGAGGCTGAGACAGGAGGACTGCAAGTTGGAGCCTAGCCTGGGCAATTTAATGAGACCCTGTCTCTAAATAAATAAATAGAAAGTATTAGAGATGCAGCTCTGAGCAAAGGCCTTCATTACACACACACACACACACACACACACACACCCTCCACCAGACACACAGGCTTAGTACAAAGCCCCAAACAAATGTCCTGGGTGGTTTCTGCTCAATGAAATCAATTCTACATAACTCTAACAAACCCAGAAATTTTAGATTTCCCACATAGACAGACCTACTTCATCTTTGCTTTGGAAAGACTACACTCTCTATTCCCCATAATAACTACTCTCCCACTATTTCCCTGTCATGTTGCCCTAGGCTGTGTTCTTATGGTCCATTTTCATATTTAATTGTCCAGTCTTCTGTCAATCTAAATTATTAATTAGTATAATTAGTATAAATTTGTATTAATTAGCATAAACCTCACTTTCCCCACTCCTCTCACTTTAATCCAGAATTTCTAAATTCCCAATTAGCTTGTGTGTAATATCATTTTTATTATGCTGCCTTATAAATAATTCAAAACGAGAGAAATCATCAAAATTCTTATTCTCACAACTAGACTCTGAGGTACCTGAAACAAGGACTACTTCATTTTACTTATAAGCCTTACAAAAGCATTTAGTAGGTCTTTAACAAAGTCACCTAATATATTACTGTTTGGAAACTAATTTAGACTTTGTTTAATCAATCTTCCATGGCCTGAGTTTCTCAGTGTAGTCCCTCATCTGATTTGTTAACTGTTTCCTCACATGCAGTCCCACAAGCCCACCTTTAGCAGTATCATGAGACCAGGCAGTCAATATACCACTATTTTTTTGAGACAGGGTCTTGCTATATTACTATGTACTATAGGCTAGCCTCAAACTCAATCCTCCTGCCTCGGCCTCCCAAGGGCTGGGATTGTAGGTGTGCACCACCACATCCAGGTTCCATGCATTTTTTTTTTTTTTTTTGGCAGGGCTGAGGACTGAATACAGGAGGGCTCCTCATGATGCTAGGAAAGAATACTACCACTGAGCTATAACTTCTGTCCTTTGCATCCCATTGTAAAGTCTGCTATACACTGAAGTGGAAAATTTATAACAATATAAAAAGATTAACCTACTCACATCTCTTGAGCTACCTTTAAAATTGGTAGGCAACGATCCCTGGTTCCAAAAAAACAAACAAATAAAATTGGTAGGCATGACGGTGCACACCAGCACTCAGGAGGCTGAGGCAGCAGGATCGTAGAGTGTTTGGGGCCAGCCTGGACTAACTACACAGAGAGTTCAAGGCCAGCCTGAACTACATAGCGAGACCCTGTCTCACAAAAACAAAAACAAACATACAAACAAAACTACTAGTTAGGAAAGACTTAAGCAATTTTAAGGCTAGAATTCCAACACAATTCTATTATGGCAGTTTTTCTTTAAATCTAAAATTTTGAAACAGGAAAAAAAGTTCAACCTTGCTATGTGAGAAAATCCAATTTATCAGGAATTATCTTTTTTTTTTTTTAGGATATACGTCTTGTTTGTTTAACTGCTTCTCCTCCTTCCCCTAAATACTAAATACTTTATCACTGTAAGACTAACATGTCAGTAAATAAACCAGAGGTTTTAGCAAGTTCTGTGTTGCATTATGACCTGAATCAACAAGATGCCCTACAGATGTCTCACTTACTGAACAAGTAACCTGGAGCTGCTGCTGCTGTGGTGGTGGCGGCGTCTGTTCTTGGGGAGTCTGCTGTTGTGGCTGTTGCTGGGGATCCCATATATGGACAGTCTGAGCCGTATTCTGGTATGTGCCTGCCACAGCCTGCACAGCGACTGGAATGTGGATGTTGCCATTCATGAACTGTGCTGGAAAGAGCGAGTTTGCAAGGGTCTGCACTACCTCTTCATGGGAGTTTTTCACTACAGATGTGGTGCCCACCATCTTCTCCTTGTCATCCTCCAGCTTTACAGCTGTCAGGGCTGTAGGTGAGCCACTGACGTGAACTGCGTTGTAGGCCTCCTGGGGAATGGCAATGTGGGTAATGCTCTGCTGCTGAGGGTCCCCCCGGGGCTGGGCAGAATAAACAGGGATGGTCCAAGTTTCTCCTGTAGGGCTAGTAATGGTCCCAGTGGCACTGTACAGGTGGGCACTGTCTACTGTCAGCAAGTCTGGCCTCAAAGACACATAACTCTGTTGCTGGCCCTGTGGAATAGCCAACACGGTGGCCACAGGCTGCCCTGAGATGGCGTAGGACACAGTGATGGGCATGTCCACTTTGCGCTTCTTCACTGGCTGGAGGACACTGGCCGTACCAACCCGGCGCTCCCCTTCCCGAGGTGAGCCCTGCTGGGATGGTGGTGGGGAAAGGGCACCCACAGTCTGGATTTGGATCTGCTGACCCCCAGCAAGAGACTGGCCAGCAACCAGCTGAGCCTGAATTTGCTGATGTGGGATGTGCTCCTCTGGAATTTCAGCCGCTTGGATCTGCTGAGCCGCCTGCACATGCTGCACCTGGATCTGGGCTGCTTGCAGCTGTGAAGGATTGGGGCTCTGCAGAGATGGGGTCTGGATGGAAGGGGCTGCTGACTGCGGTGCCTGTCCTTGGATCTGCACCTGAACCTGAATGGGTTGTTCGGCAGGCTGGTGAACGGTGAGCTGTGGGGAGAGCTGCTGAGCCGAGACCTGCTGTGGGGACTGCTGCACCTGCACCTGTACCTGTAGCAATAAGATTCACCAGTGAGTAAACCAGGCAACACTGAAAACCCCACCCCACCCCCCAGAGATTTTAGGTAGGGTCCTTGTGTGAGGGTCCCCCGTGAGAAGGGGCTGCCATAACCCAAGGCACAATCCTCTAAGTAATGCAGAAATTCTTCAGCATTACCATATTCAGTGACACATCCCACCCCGGAGAGCAAATAAGACCTGCAGGCTAGGAAGGAATCATCAGAATGTTTGCTCACTTTTTTGTTGCTGTTTTATTTCTTGGGTTTTGTACCAGGGATCAAACTCAGGACCTCAAGCTTGCCAGGCAGGCACGGTGCCACTGAACTAAATCCTCAGCCCTGTTTCTTTTGTTTTTCAAGATAGGGTCTAGCTATGTAGTTCAGGCTGGCCTCAAACTCATGGAATCCTCCTGCCTCAGCCTCCTTAGTACTGGGATTACAGGCATGAGCCACAGTACTCAGTTATTTGCTCATTAACTCTTCTGTGAAAATGTGCCTTTTATTTTTTGTATATGGGTTAGTAGCTTAAGTATATAATCTGTAAATTTATATAGATATAGGATCAAAAGTATTTTATCTAAGGTCAGGTGTGGTGACAAACACCTATAATTTCAGCACTTGGGAGGCTGAGACAGGAGGATCACTGTGAGTTCAAGGCCAGCCTTGAACGATATAGGAAGACCCTGTGTCAAAAAACAAAACAATTTGGTGGACAGGGATTTAGCTCAGTGGTACCACACCTGCTTCACAAGTGCAAGGTCCTGAGTTCAATCCTGGTACCAAAAAACAGAAACAAAAACAAAAATAAGTAAATAGATGATTCTTCAAATACATACAAATGGTCACTCAGTACATAAAAAGTTGTTCAACATAAGCAGCTATCAAGGAAGTAAAATCAAAACCTCAATGAAGTACTCCATACACACTAGAATGGCTTTATTAAAAAAAAAAAAATCACAGTAGCACACATTTGCAATCACAAGTTCCTCAGGAGGTTGAGCCAAGAAGATAAAGTTCAAGTCCAAGGCCAACATGGACAACTTAGTGAGATCCTGTCTCAAGATAAGAAAGGACTGAGGATGTAGCTCAGGTGGTACAGCATTTGTCTAGCACGAACAAAGTCCTGGGTTCCCAATACTGCCAGAAAAAAACAAAAAGTCAGTAACACCTGTTGGTGAAGATGTGGAGAAATCAGAACTCTGCTGGGGGAAATATAAAGTTGGCATAGCACTATAGAAAGCAGTCTGAGAGCTCCTCAAAAGTTAAGCATATGGCCAGGGATTTAACATTTTGCTCAGTGGTTCCGCTGCCTGCCTCACAAGGGCAAGGACCCAAGTTGGATCCCTGGTACCAAAAAAAAAAAAAAAAGTTAAACATACTAAGCCGGGCACAGTGGCACATGCCTATAATCCCAGCACTCGGGAGGCTGAGGCAGGAGGATCACTGCGAGTTCAAGATCAGCATGGGCTACATAGTAAGTTCCACGTCAGTCTCAACTACATAGTGAGAACTTGTTTCAAACTCCCCCCACAAAAAAGTTAAATCACATGACCCAGTAATTTCACCCCTTGGTATCCATCTAACAGAAATGAAAATATGTCCATACAAAAACTTGTACATCAATGTTCATAGCATTATCACAATAAAAAGAAAGGTCTGTATTACACTGACAGACCTAAAACATGCTACCTGAAGTCAGTCCCAAAACACCAGATGGTGTATTACTCTTTATATACAATGTCCGAAATAAGTATATTTACTGTACAAATAGAAAGCAAATTAATAGTTGTTAGGATTGTTGGGGAGGATGGCTGGGAGAAAATACAGAGCGACTGCTAAGAAGTATGGGGTTTCAGGCCAGGGATTTAGCTCAGTGGTTCCACCGCCCACCTTGCAAGCGCAACGTGCTGAGTTCGAACCCTGGTACCAAAAAAATAAATAAATAAATAAAAAAGTATGGGTCTCTTTATGGGGTGACTGACATGTTATAAAAAAGATGTGGTGATGGTTGCACAACTGTACTAAAACAATGAGTTGTATTTTTTTTTTGGTGCTGGGGATCAAACCCAGGGCCTTGCTCATAGTAATCATGTGCTATGTGATACTGAGCCCCTAAACTATACACTGTAAATGAGTATGACATGAATTACAACTTACAATAATGCTGTTTCTAAATTTTAACAATATACACAAGCTGGGTGTGGTGGTACATGCCTGTAATCCTAGCACTTGGAAGGGTGAGGATTGCTGCGAGTTCCAGGCCAACCTAGGCTACACAGTGCATTCAAAGCCAGTCTGCCAGTCTGAAATATATAGCAAGACCTTGTCTGAAAAAACAAATAAACAAACAAACTAACAAACCAGGGGCCTAGGATTTAGCTCAATGATGCTTCCGTCTGCCTCGCAAGTGCAAGGTCCTGAATTCTGATTTTGGTTTGTTTTGTTTTTTTGAGACTACGTAGTTGAGATTGACCTGGAACTCACTATGTAGCCCAGGCTGGTCTCGAACTCACAGCAATCCTC
>NW_022900949.1:41144162-41155068 GCF_012274545.1 Fukomys damarensis
GTAAAAAAAAAAAAAAAAAAAAACAGGGCCAAGGGATTTAGCTTACTGGTTCCGCTGCCTGCCTCAAAAGCACAAGGTCCTGAGTTCAATCCCCAGTACCAAAAAAAACAAGAAAATCAGACTTAAATGTGAACTGATAACTGTACTTTCCTAGTGGTCAGTGAATGAGTAAATTACCTAATCTCTAAGCTTCAGCTGCCTCAAGTGTAGTAAATAAGAGGGAGAAGGTTCACTGAGGAGTTGCGAGAACAGTATTTTAAAATACATAGTATGATGCTCAAGCCAGGTATGGTAGCTGAGGCAAGATCTAAATTCAAGCTCAGCCTCAGCAATTTAGCAAGTTCCTGCCTTTTTTTAAAAAACGAGTTATTTACAGGAAAATGAATACACTGTTGACATAAGTTTCTCTTACATGAGAAATCCAAAATAAAAATAAATTACAAACTAAAAGATACAGCCATGTGTGGTCCCTATAATCCCACTGTTCGAGAGGCTGAGGCAAGAGGATCAATGAAAGCTCAAGTCTAGCCTAGACTACACAGTGAGTTCAAGGTCAGCCTGGGCTAATCAGTGACTTTAAAGCCAGTCTGAACTACACAGAGAAACTTCCTCAAAAAAAACAAATAAACAAAAGAGATGGAGGGAAGGAAAGCAGAAGTGAGGCAGGAAAGGGAATGAATAATTTGGGTTTTGTTGTTGTTGTTGTTGTTGTTGTTTTGGTACCAGGATTCAAACTCGGGTCCTTGCACTTTCGAGGCAGGTGGTGGAACCACTAAGATAAATCCCTGGCCCTGGAAAAGGGAATGAAAAAGAATTGAGATGTGTTATATACATACACAAACTCCCACCACCGGGCGTGGTGGTGCACACCTGTGATCCCAGCACTTGGGAGGCTGAGGCAGGAGGATCACTGTGAGTTTGAGACCTGCCTGGGCTACATAGTGAGTTCCAGGTCAGTCTCAACTATACAGTGAGACCCTGTCTCAAAAAAACCAAAAACAAAAAAACAAAACAAACAAACAAAAGAAAACAAACTCCCCACAAGGAATGTAATCATTAGGTACTACAAATATGCACTAATAAATATAAAAACTAAAGAAAACAAATACATAAAAATAAAAAAGGGCCAGGGGTCAGGCATGGTGGCAAATGCCTGTAATCTCAGCACTTTTGGGAGTCTCAGGCAGAAGGATTGCTATCTCAAGTTTGAGGGCAACTTGGGCTACATAGTAAGTTAAAGGCCTGCTTGGAACACAGCAAGACACTGTCTCAGAAAAAATAAAAATCCATAGTGGAAAAAATATAATTCTTACTAAAAAGAGAACTGGCAATTAGTATGAATTATTAATTATATCACTAACCTGGTGACAAAGCTAATGTTCTGAGCTTTAAATACAATTAGTTCTCAGTAGCTGTGGGTTCTACAAACATGGATTCAACCAAGTGTGGATCAAAAACACTTTTAAAATCACATCTGTATTAAATATGCACAGATATTTTTTTTCTATTGGGGGTAGTGGAGTCTTTTGAGATAGGGTCTGATTACTCAACCTAGGATGGATAGCATCCAATTTGCTATGTAGCCCAGGTTGGCCTTGAACACAGGGTGATCTTCTTTTTTTTTTTTTTTCCTCCTTTGGTACCAGGGATTGAACTCAGGTCCTTGCGCTTGCAAAGCAGGCAGCAGAACCACTGAGCTATATCCCCAGCCCATAGGGTGATCTTCTTGCCTCAGTCTCCCAAATGCTGGAATAAACCAAAACAGTGTAACTCTTAACACTATATTAGATATTATAAGTAACCTAGACATGATTTTAAATATACAAAAAGGTATGTATGATCATCTGCAAAATCAATTCTTGTTTTTTTTCTTTGGTACAAGGGGTCAAACTTGGGACCTTGTGCTTGTGAGGCAGGTGGTGGAACCACTGAACTAAATCCCTAGCCCTACATCATTTCATAAAAGGGACCAGGCATGGCTGCCCACACCTATAATCCCAGCAATTGGGAGGCTGAGGCTGGCGAATCACTGTGAGTTTGAGGCCAGCCTGGACTATAGAGCAAGACTCTGTCTCAAAAAAGGGGGATGAGGTGGGAGTGGCTTAAGCATTCAGATTTTGGTATCTTATGTAAGGTGTCCTAGAACTAATCACTCATAGATACCAAGCGATGATTTAATGTGCTTAATTGTTAGTTAATTCCCGATCTTCTGGAATGGACAGCAACAAAGCCTTACATGCAGCTATGATATCCAGAGCTCTTTAATTTCTATACCATTCAGTTCTCCAAGGGAAAACAGCATGCATCTGTGTTTTTTTCAGTTTACAGTGACTGAAAGCATTTTTAGTCCATGTTAACTATAATAGCTTTAGTATTAAACAAAGTTTCAAAGGAGGCCAAGGATTTAGCTTAGTGGTAAAGGTCCCGAGTTCCATTCCTGACACAAAAAAAAAAGTTTCGAAGACTCCCTTTTAGTAGCATATACAAGGTTACTACTATGTTTGTTTGTTTTTGGCACCAGGGATCAAACTCAGGACCTTGTGCTTGCAAGGCAGGTGGCAGAACCAGAGCTAAATCCCCAGCCCCTAAAAGGTTACTACTAATCAATCTCTAGCACTGGGGGGGGGGAAGGAAAACTATACCCTTTACTGAAAATAATTTTTTTAAAAAAAAGTTTTATTGGGCCAGGGAGTTAGCTCAGTGGTGCCACCACTTGCCTTGCAAGGTCCCAAGTTCAATCTCCAGTAGCTAAATAAATTTTATCCCATCTCCCCACTTTTTCTTTTTTTGAGATAGGGTCTTGCTACATAGTTCAGGCTGGGCTTGAGTTTACAGTGATCTTCCTGTCTCAGCCTAAGTGCTGGGAATACAGGTATGTGCCACTACACATTGCGCCAAAAATAATTTCTTAACATCTGTACAGATATAACGTTCCTAATACCCAAAACCCTGACAACAAATAAAAGTATTAAACAGGCTGCTAAATGTTTTCCTTTTACCTGAACCTGCTGTGGCTGCTGAACCTGGATCTGCTGTTCTTGCTGGGTCTGTGGCTGAACACTGGTAGTGACTGGACAAGCAAGTTCAAGCAAAGACCCAGCCACTTCAGTGCTGTCTGTGTAAATGCAGTTCCCACCCTGTTGGTACACCATGGTAGTGGTGGCTGTCTGCTGGAATTCCTGAAGAGCTTCTGGACCCTTAGAGGCCAATGAGTCTAGAAATTCCTTCATCCTGTGTTGTGGGACAGACCGTGCCTTCACTCGGATGTATTCTTCAAAGGAAATGGTGTTCTCCAGAGAATTATTCATATTGCAGAGTCCTTAAGGTTCCTAAAAATAAAATAAATGGACAGAAGTCAAAATGCTATTGTTTTGTTTTTATTTTTGAGGCAGGGCCTCACATTTGCAGTGATCTTCCTTGCCTCAGACTCCCAAGTGCTAGGATTACAGACATGAGCCACTATGCCTAGCTACTAGGCTATTGTTTTTGTATCTTAAAATGCACAGAAGCAATCACCCTGACATCAAAATAAAACCAAATCAAAGTAGATGCCCATCAGGGCAGCTGAATATATCTAGAATCCAAAATAAAGTTTTTTAATATCGTCTTGCATTTTCACTTAATATATAAAGTAGTTCCATTAACATTTCTTAAATCAAACTATATCACACTAAAAAACAATGCGTCACATTACTGGATGAAACAGGCTAAAAACACAGTCTGTATCTGCCAGGAGGCCAATCCCACCTTTTCAGCAGCAACAAGCATTATTGCAAATAGTAAATGTCATATGCAAAACTGCTCTCTGATCATCTCAGAGAGGACTACCAAGCAAGTAGAAAGAAGCCAGAATCAGAGATTCCTACTGACATGTTTTGTTTCAGCCACCAAGGATGTCACACAGTGGAGAGACAGGTATGCCATATAGCTGTGGAAAGACCTGAGAAAGGGGACACGTTCTTCATCTCCCAAACAAAGCACCAGCTCTTATGAGAAACACTAAAAATCTCACTTTGCCCAAACAGTCAGTGCTCATCTTTCTTTGTGGTATAGCTTATTGATTAAGAGCATGGACTTGGAGCCAGACTACCTCGGCTGAGTCAACCTCAACTGTGTAACTAAGTCAGTCAGTGAACCTTTAGTTTTTGTGCCTATAAAACAAGGATAAGATAGTACTTACCTCAGAGTTGACATAAGGATTAAATTTATATAAAACACTTAGAAAAGTATCTGAGACAAATAGGCAGCACTATATAAGTAATGATTTACAGTTGCTTAAATAACTAAATCACTACACTTAAGTTCAGAAGGCAAAAAATTAAATAAAGTTCACAACTCACTTCTTCAGGTTTTTCATCTAATATTTATGTACTGAAATTGACCTACAAAGGTGAATATTCACCCAGAGGACAATCATACCATATGTGGATAATGAATGACCTACCAGTGCTATCTTTGCAACTTCCTCCCTTGACTAGTACCACCTCCAGGAGCAACAGCAAACCTTGTAAAGTTTCCTGCTAAAAAGATTATCAATTTCAAATATCCAGAAATATGAATTGCTTCCTTGAACCATCAGGTCAGAAATGCTAGTCTCTCTTTTACTGCCCAGATGCTCTGCCTTATGCCATAGATTTCAGGTCATTTCTTCCACTTGGCTCTAAACCCCTGGCAGACAAAACTGTGTCCTGGTCCTCTCTAGATCACACATTTGGAATTCAGTGTGGAACAGGAAGAAATGATTCCTTCTTCCTGTGAGATCTACAATTTATAACAATAAAATGTACAATGTAGTTGTATACACTAGGGAAAATGCATACAGGAATTTCCCCTAGGAAACTTAATACACACCCTGGGGAAAAATTACTCATCCAGCAAGAGTGAAACCAGAGAAAAAATATGGTCCTTAATGCAATTTAATGACACTGGCACTACTTCTGTGGGGTGCTGTGTAAATAGAGGAGACAAATTATATTTCAATGCTTCCAAATAATTGATTCAGTAATAAATCTTGTAACAATGCATATAATACATTGTGAATATATTTATCCATAAATAAAGAACACCACATCTGAAATTACAATTTCCTGGGCATCTTAGGAAAGCCTCCTATTTTTGGGGGGGACCCAAGATCAAATTCGGGACTTTGTGCTTGCAAGGCAGGCAATGGAACCACTGAGCTAAATCCCTGGCCCAGGAAGCCTACAATTTTAGAGCAAACAGTACAAGTCATAGGAGTCAGGGGAAAACCCTTGTTGATGTGCTGTCCTTTTTTTTTTTTTTTTCAGATAGGGTCTCACTATGTAGCTCAGGCTGCTCTGGAACTCCCTATGTAGCCCAGGCTGGTCTTGAACTTGCAGCAATACTCCTGCCTCAGCCCCCAGAGTGCTGGGATTACAGGCGTTACCACCATGTGATGTGCTGTCTTCAAACAACTAATTCTTGTTTGCCCCCTTTCCATCTTTTTAGACTATCTCCCTTACTGAACTTTCCCTTTCTCCCTGCTACTAGAAGCTTTCTCTCAGAGTAGAAAATTAGTCTTGAAGCCTGCTATGAGAACTAAAAGGAAAGTTTTCCATGATCTCCATAGCACATGGAAGACCATCAGGGCCAAGCACACTGTTCTTCTGTTAGATCCGGCACAGGCTACTCAAGTGTAGGTTATCGCCGTCCTCAAGGCTGGAATAAACACTCAGTAATAGGTATAGCTCAGTGGTGCCACCACCTGCCTCACAAGCACAAGGTCCCAAATTTGATCCCTGGTACCAAAAACAAAACAAAACAAAAAACTTCAATAATATTACAGAGTTCACAGTGTGCAGGACTCTAATCACATTCTGCTCAAAGGAGTTACGGGAGATATATGGGAAGCTATTAATATGGCTCCTCTACCATGCTGGTACGTAATTCAGGTTTTTTGCTTCCACTATAAAGAAAAAAAACGAAAAAACTGCAAGGCTAGCATCATGTTGCACTCCTGTAATCCCAGCTATTTAGAAGGCAGGAGAGCCAGGCGTGGTGACACATGCCTATAATGCCAGCACTCGGGAGGCTGAGGCAGGAAGATTACTGTGAGTTCGAGACCAGCCTGGGCTACATAGTGAGTTCCAGATCAGTTTTAACTACATAGTGAGACCCTGCCTCAAAAAACAAAACAAACAAAAAGGCAGGAGGAATGCAAATTGAAAGACCAGCCTGGGCAATGCAGTGAGACCCAACATCAAATTAAAAATGTTTAGGAAAACAAAAACATATAAGAAAATGAAAAAATGGAAATAAAGTGTTTGTAAATGGGGAGGAGAGGAGGGACAAGGGGAAAAAATGAGAACCAAGGCCTGTCATGTAAAGATCCCAATGATGAATGTAACTATATTGCATACATAAAATATTCCAATAAACCCAATGAGAGAAAAAAAATGTTTAGGGAATGTAGCACAGTGGTACAGCACTACTGGGTTGGATCCGTAGTACCATAAAAATACGTAAGTAATATAATCATTATGGTTTTCTTTTTGAGACAGGGTCTTGCTTTTTTAGTTCAGGATGGCCCTTAACTATGTAGCCCTGATTGGCCTCAAACTAGTTGTATGGGCTGGTCTCCAATTCACACCTTATGTACCATCATACTTGGCAAGCAACGAAATCATTATGTACTACAAACATGTAACTAATTAATTGAAAAACAGTAAGGCGGGCCAGGGATTTAGCTGAGTGGTGCCACCACCCGCCTGCAAGTGCAAGGTCCCAAATTCAATCCCCAGTACCAAAAAACCCCTGTAAAGCAAGTGGTGGCCCATGCCTATAATTCCAGCAGTTGGGAGGCTGAGGCAGGAGAATCACCATGAGTTTGAGGCCATTCTGGGCTGCACAATGAGTTCAAGGCCAGCCTGAACTACACAGCAAGACTCTATCTGAAAACAACAACAAAAAAAGGCAAGGCAGGGGATGTAGCTCAGTTGAATATCCAGCAATAAGAAAAAGGAAAACCAAGTTCAAATGGAATTTACATTTCCTAAAATTTATTTTATTCAGGGCCAGGGATTTAGTTCAGGGGTTTCACCACCTGCCTCGCAAGTGCAAGATACCAAGTTCGAACCCTGGTACCAAAAAAATTTTTTTTTACTTTCTTCAATAAGTCATTGCATTCCCATAAATATTGAGAGAATATATGAATTTTCCATTACCTAAGGTGGAATTCATAACCACTGTTAAATTTTTACAGTAGTAAGGTAATCATGCAACAGAAACACTTTTTATCTCAATCCGAGGGATAATCTATGTATCAATACAGTGAACCCTCCCAGTTACTACCAGCCTCACATGTGAACAACACGGGTTACAACTGAAATTTTACTTTTAGCTTATGACCAAAGTCTTGAGTTATGACCTGAATGCCACTCTTTCCTGTGTGGGGTTAACTGAGGAATCCTCAATTAACTGAGAAATATCTCTCTAAGGACCCTGTGATCTGTCTGGAAGAAAGTGTGCCCTAAAATTATACAGGAGACTCTGAAGGCCGTGTAGAGGAGCCTGAACCTTCAACTGACCCTGTGGGTGATGACAGTGTCACTACAGCGGAGTCCATAGGCTTGCAGGTAGACAGTGGTGATGCTGAGGAACTGGTGGAGGAACACTCAGAGGAACTGTCTACAGAGGAACTTCAGCAACTTCTGGCTCAGCAAGAGAATGGCAGCTGGGCTGGGGATTTAGCTCAGCGGTGCCACACACGCCTTGCAAGCAAAGAGTCTTGAGTTCGATTCCCAGTACCACCAAAAACAAAAGCGGAAATGGCAGATGAGGAGCTTTCTGAAGAGGAGGGGGAGTGTCAACAATCACTGCAGTAAAGTTCCTCTTCTAAAATAAAGGAAACCCTGAACAAATGGACAGAGCTACAAACATTTGTAGAGACGACCCACCCAGAGAAAGAAAAAGCCCATCTCTGCATTCACTTTTTTAATGCACTGTCACATCATGCTACAGAACAGAGTTAAAGAAAAAACAGAAACAGACAACCTTAGACCAGCTTTTAGTTCTGAAAAGGTTGAGACCTTAGTGAGCCAGAAAAAGGTCCTAGTGGGCTACTCACTCTCCCAAGAAAAGGACACAAGAGAGCCAGACTCCAGGTGTTCTTAAGGAAGGGGACTCTCTTTCCAAACAACTACCTTCTAATTCATTTTCCCTCCCAGCAAGTCAAAGATATTAATAAGTAACTCTGAATGTTGGACACAGTATGAAATTGTTGTTTCTGGTAAACTAGGCACATTTTATAACTTTTTGGTGAATACCCTAGCAAAAGTATTGGTGTTTCTGGTAAACTGTGCACATTATACAATTTTTTTATTATGAAAAGGTTAGTTAAGGGGTGCTTTGGGAGACTTGGAACACACTGAGTATTTCCATTACTTCTTATGGGAAAAAAATCTTGACTTACAACCAACTTTAGTTACAACCAGCCCTCCCAAACCAATTTAGTTCACAAATCAAGGGTCCACTGTACAAAGAAATACTGCTAAATTGGGCTGGACATTTAGCTCAGTAGTTCCACCGCCTGTCTTGAAAGAGCAAGGTCCAGAGTTCGATCCCCACACCAAAAAAACTGCTATGTTTATTTTTTTGTTTTGTTTTTCTGAACACTGATAAGTTAAGAGAGCTGGAAAACCTAAATCTCTACTAAACTCTCAGTAACCTTATTTCCCCTCTTTCATATTCAGAAATTCAGATAAGGCAGATTAACCATCATCCTATACTAAGTATGAAAAAGTTTACCAACTTTTCTTCCTAGAAATAATATTTCTTTGGTATTTAGGTTAGCATTCTACCTATTTTTTCTATTGGGTTTTTTTGTTTTGATTTTTTTTTTCTTTTTTTTTGAGACATAGGGTCTCTCAGGCTGGCCTTGAACTTGTAATCCTCCTGCCTCAGCCTCCAAAGTGCTGAGATTACAGGCATGTGCCACCACACCTGGTCATTTATGAAAAGTAAAAACAGCTAAGTACACTTTGACCTCTGTTTTTGTTTTATTTGTTACAGTACCAAGGATTGAACTCAAGAGACCACAAAACTACATCCTCACAGGCTTTTTATTTTGAGACAGGGGCTCATCAAGTGGCCAGGGTAGGCCTCAAACTTGGATCCTCCTCCTTCAGCCTCCTTCAGACAAGTACAGTAACTGGGATTATAGGCGCGTACCACCATGCCTGGCTGACCTCTGTTCTTAAGTCTACCAATTTTAAGTATTTACCACCTGTCCAGCAGAGCTTAGGGCATTTAAGTCACCCTCCTCCCACCCTCTCATCACCCTCTGCCAGTCACTTTATTTTTCATATTTGCTATGATCACTTTCACACCTGTCAACCTCTATTTGTAGACTTATTAATTTCAGCATATCCCTGGATTTCCTACTATATAAAATAAAGTTCCGCACTATTTCTTTTCAATGTGATGCTAGGGATAAAAACCAGGGTTTTGCATGTGATAAGCACACATTTTACCAGTGATCTACCCTCACTTCTTCTTTGCCCTCTTTTTTTGACAAGCACTTCACTGAGTGTAGTTCTGTTTAAAAAGTTTTATTTTAAGAATACAATATTTGGGGCCAGGGGATTTAGCTCAGTGGTTCTGCCACCTGCCTCACAAGCTAAGGACGTGAGTTCAATCCCTGGTACCAAAAAAAAAAAAAAAAAAAAAAGAATACAACATTTGTTTGTTTTGGTACTGGGGATGGAACGAGGGACCTTGAGTTTGCGAGGCAGGCAGTGGAACCACTGAGCTAAATCCGTGGCCCCAAGAACATAACATTTCATATCAAATCAAAATCCAGGGTTTTTGCTTTTTTTTTGGGGGGGGGGCAAGCTTCCAAAGTAGACAGAAAATATTCTACTGCCCAAGTCATCTCCAAACAAATGCTATCTATAAGTATTTCCAGAATAGTAACTTCAAAGAAAGTTACTACATGGAACTCTAGTCCAAATCAGAAGAGAGTGAAAGCTTCAAAAAGTATCTGCTATGAAGCATCAAAATTCATTATTTTTGTCGGGTGTAGTGCCACACACCTGTAATCCCAGCACTTGGGAGGCTGAGGCAGGAAGATTGCTGTGAGTTCCAGACAAACCCGGGCTACATAGTGAGTTCCAGTTCAGTCTCAACTACATAGCAAGACCCTGTCTCAAAAAAAAAAAAAAAAAAAAAAAAAAAAAAAAAAAAAACATTCTTTTTTCAGTGCTGGGATTAAACCCAAGCCCTCTGCACTCAGCTACATTCCAAGTGTCCCACCACCACCACCTTTGATAGTGATAGGATCTCACTAAACTGGTAAATTACCTGGGCTGGGCTGGAATCTGTGATTATTTGCTCCAGCCTCTGAAAATGCTGAAATTACAGGCCAGTCCCACCTCACCGGCCAAAATTTACTCTTTAGAGCTAGGGATGTAGCTCGGTGGCAAAGCATTTGCCTAGCATAAGCAAAGCCGTGAGTTTGATCCCCCGTAACACAAAAACAAAACTTAATTATTTAAACTTCTATCAAAAGAGAGAAACCCAGGCCAGGGATTTAGTTCAGCGGCGCTGTGCCTGCCTTGCGAGTGCAAGGTCTTGAGTTTGATTCCCAGTCCAAAAAAAGAAAAAAAACTAAAAACAGTAAAAGAGAGAAAACCAACCTAGCATGGTGGCACACCTGTAGTCCCAGCTACTGCGGAAGATGAGGCAAAAGGATCACAAATTCATGAGCTGAAGATGTAGCTCAGTGGCATAATGCCCCAGGTTCAACCCCCAGTGTGACTAAATAAGTAAAATAAAAACAGCTAAGATGTGCCTCGGTGGTGGAGCACCTGCCTAGCATGCACAAGATCCTCAGTTCAATTCTTGGCAGTATCAAAAGGGGAGGGGGATGCTAACATATTTAATGACA
>NW_022900949.1:41155134-41161833 GCF_012274545.1 Fukomys damarensis
AAAAAAAAAAAAAAAAAAAAAAAAAAAGAGCAACCAGCAAAATTTTATTTATATATCCCAGTATTCTTTAATTATATATTATGAAAAAATTATCAAAAATATCTATCAGAATAACACTGTAGTAGTTATGCCTGGCTGGTGGAATCACACAGGATTTAAATTTCTTCCTACTACACTTTTATTTTCCACAAATTGTACTAAACTAAGAAGATAACTTAAAAGCCATCATTTTTTATAGACTAGTTATACTACAGTACCAGAAAAACAATTCTTGGGGCTGAGGATTTAGCTCAGCGGTTCGGTGGCATGCCTTGCAAGCACAAGGACCCGAGTTCAATCCCCAGTACCAAAAAAAAAAAACAAAACAAAGAAAAAACAATTCTTATTGTTGATAGTATGCTATTCCCACAAAAATCTGAACTTTTAAAGACAAAACCATCAAGCACCAAAAGCATACATAATAATGCAAGCCGTTAACTTTTTCAAGATTCTGCTCAAGAGACACAAAAGCTAAGCCTTGGTAAGAGACAACTGGAAAGATATGATACTATCCTTCATAAAGGACAAAAGATTCAATGACTTGGTGAGGAGTGGTAAAGAAATTAATTAAAATGCTCCTGAAAAACATGAATCTGTGGAAATATTTGAGTACTCCCAATTTCAGGGAGTCATATGAGAGTACTAATGGAAAAAGAAGAGAAAATACACTAGGACTCTGCTGGGTGGGGAGTCTGTAAACAACCATCTGCTTCCTAACACTTCAAGTACAGCCTTTTCTCAGAACAACAAAAAAACCAATCAGACCCCCATCAACAGATCCACCCAATTTTAACTATTGTGCCTTACAGGTGTTGGGTTAGTGCCAGACACAAAGCAGTCCTTCCACACATAAATTGTTATTACTAGAGAAAGATGGTGTCATGGAAAGAGACTACTCTGAAACAATCATTTCCACAGGTCTGTTTGCTACTGTCTCTTTTTCTATTTAGGTACCAAGGCAAAGAAAATCTAAGTACTCACCAGAATTACCCTTCCTTGGATCACTTATCTTTGATATCTCTTCCAGTGTCTCCAAACAGTTCTTCAGAATAGGTCCTGAATCAGTGATGGTCATAGTTCCCTTCCCATCTCCTCAGAGAAGATAGTTCAAGCTGCCTCACAGAATTCTGCCTCTTCTTTGGTCCTCAAGCCCCTCTCAAGGCTCCCATCTATTCTAGCAATGGCTCCTCATAGCTTAGCAAGTCTGGTTTGAAGAATACAGTTTCATGAAAAAAACAATTTCCACTTTAAAATATTACAGCCATGTCTGTCCTAAGTAATATAAAGATCATTTCAAAGAAGAAGAGCAGAAGAAATATTTCTACTTCAAAGATAACTAATCCACTACAGGTTTGTGACAGAAATCATCCCATAGGGCCATTTATGTGCTCCACGACTCAAAGAAATACCTGATTTAGGGGCATTTTCATCATAGTTCTACTTTTTTGGACAATACATACTTTCAATGAGGAACTTTAAATTCACGTTCCTATGAAATCTGATGGGCTGTAAAATAGCACAACCATTTGCACAAGCTAGAGACACTAAGAATGCCATTCCACAAAACCCAGTAATCCTACCTCTAGCTACATGGCATATATGTATGTGTAAAGGGTACTTATATAGGAATGGTCATATTAACATTTTTAGTCAAACACTGGAAGCAAGTCAGATGTTTATTAACTAAGGAAGTAATAAATTATGGTATATTCAAATAACAATACAATGTAGAAATGGCAATTAATTACCACTGCACAAAAGGACAAATTTTTTTTAAAATGAAAAAGGAGCAACCAATAGTAAAGCATGGCCAGACATGGTGGCATACACCTGTACACCCAGCACTTGGGAGGCTGAGGCAGGAGGATAGCCTCTGGAGTTTGAGGCCAGCTTGAGCTACCCAGTGAATGCAAGGCTAGCTGAATTACACATGGACACTCTTTAAAAAAAAAAGTAAACCATGACTCCATTTATAAAAAACAAAAACTAAACTGCAGAGATACAAAGATGGTAAATACAAAAAGAAAAACAAAGAATAAGATTATCACACAAGTCAGAATAGTACCTGTTTCTTGGGATTGGGAAGTTGTAACCAGAAAGGAACCCATAAAGGGTTCAGGGATGCTGACATTGTTCTTGTTCTTTTTTAATTTTTTTTTCCAGTACTAGGGATTAAACTCAGGCTCTTCACACTGCATTACATCCTTAGCCCTTTAAAAACTTTTTTTTAAGAGCTGGGCATGGTGGCGCACACCTGTAATCCCAGCACTTGGGAGGCTGAGGCAGGAGAATTGCTGTGAGTTGACCAGCCTAGGCTACATAATGAGTTCCAGGTCAGTCTCAACAATATACTGAGACCCTGTCTCAAAAAAAAAAAAAAAAAAAAAAATCATTTTTTTAGTCAAGCATGGTGGCACACACCTGTAAACCTAACACTCAGGAGAGGCTGAGGCAGAAGGAATGCAAGTTCAGGCAGCCTGGGCTACCCAGTGAGTTCAATCAAGGCTGGTCTGAACTACATAGTGAGACAGTCTCAAAAACAAAACAAAACAAACCAATTATTTTTTTTAACTTTAATATTTTGGTTCCAGGGATCGAACTTAGGACCTTACACTTGTGAGGCAGGTGATGGCACCACTGAGCTAAATCCATGGCCCTCCTTTTTTAAATTTCCCTAAATTGCCTAGGGTAGACTAGAACTTGCAATCCTCCTAGACTGCCAGAGTGCTGGAATTAAGAGGCATGTACCACCACACTCAGCAGACCTGTTCTATTTCTTACAATAGTTACAATGAAGCTTACTTTATAATTTTTCATTCAACTGCACACAGAGCATATCTATATAAAAAATGTACATAGAAAAACTAATTTCACTTTTTTTTAAAATTATTCTGGGAATTGAACCCAGGACATCTATACTGAACTACATCTTCAGCTTTTTTTATTTTTTATTTTCTGACAGAGGCTCAGTAAATCACCCAAGCAGGACTCCAACTTGTGATCATCCTGCCTCAGCCTCCCAGAGTACTGGGATTACAGACAGGTGCCATCGTATCCAACTGTACCAATTTAAAGAAAAAGAAAGTATTGGCTTTGTTTTTGCTTTTTTGAAACAGGGTCTCACTATGCAGTACATGCTGATCTTGAACTCACTGGAACCCAGGCTGACCTCGAACTTGCTACAGTCCTCCTGTCTCTGCCTCCAGAGTGCAAGTGCTGGGATTATAGGCATGTGCTGGGATTACAGGCATGTGCCAACCATGACCAGCTTTAGCACTGGCTTTCTGATAAAGCCTGTCATTTTACCTAGTTTTGCCCTGGCTGAAACACTAAAACCACAGCAGCATTCCTTTTTCCCTTTCAGCAAAGCAGAAAGGTTTTTCATGCAGCCACTTCAGTATAACAGAAATCACAGTTGAAGGCTGGGAATGTAGCGCAGTAGCAGAGTATGTGCTTAGCATACTGTTTTGACCCCTAGCATTAACCCAAAACAAACAAAAACAGAAATCACAATCCAATGTGACAGGGAACAAAAAACAAAGCTTTTAAGTGAAGCCTGGCAAGGATTTACAACATTTGAAACTGCAGGGCAACAAAATAACTGAAAAGAATAGGTGTTTATGTTACACCTCATTTTAAGACCAATAGAAAAATGAAAGGCCTTAAACCAGGCACAGTGACACCTACCACATACCTGCTGTAATCTAGGCACTATGGAAGGCTGAGAAAAAAGGATCACAAATTCAAGCCCCAAGGGGCAACTTAGCTGGGCCATGTTTCAAAATTAATAAAAAGCGTTGGGAATGCAGCTCAATGGTAGGGTTCCCCTGTGTTCAATCTTCAGTTCTGCAAATGAAAAATAAATAAATAGACTTCTACACAGCCTGTCATGGTAGCACAGTAATCCCAGCTATTCAGGAGTCTAAAGAAGATGGATCACAAGAATGAGGCCAGCCTGGGCAATTTAGCTAGACTCTACCTAAAAATTAAAAATAAAACAAAAAGAGCTGGGGATGTAGTACATATAAAACACATGCCTTGCATATAGGATGCCTGGCCGGCTGTGATGGTGCACGCCTGTAATCCCAGCACTCGGGAGGTAGAGGTAGGAAGATTGTTGTGAGTTCAAGACCAGCCTGGGCTACATGTGTTCCAGGCCAGTCTCAACTACACAGTGAGACCCTGTCTCAAAAAACCAAAATAAAACCAAAAACAAACAAACAAGTATATAGGATGCCTGAGTTCAGTCCCCAGCACCAACACACACTAAAAAAGACTTTCAAAGATAAAGGGTGCTCAATTAAAAAGCAAAGAAGCAAGAAGCATAGCACATCAAGCACATACCAACTGATATTAAAAGAAACCATGCAATGCTGGGGATTTAGCTCAGTGGTTCTGCTGCCTGCCTCCCAAGCGTAAGGTCCCAAGTTCAAATCCCATACCAAAAAAAAAAAAAAAAAAAAACCAGCATCCAAGCTCAAAAAAAAACCTGTTTTTTTTGATCCCTGGTACCAAAAAAAAAAAAAAAAAAAAGTCCTGATTTGAGGACGCTATAAAGGAGAGCCTGACTGTGGTTATTATTTTACAGTAAATCAAATTTATTTTTAAAAAATCAGTTGGGCATGACAGCACATTCCTGTATTCCCAACACTTGGGAGGCTGAGGCAAGAGAGTCCCCGAGGGATGGAGATTTAGCTCAGCGGTTCTGCCACGTGCCTCAGCAGCACAAGGTCCCGAGTTTGATCCCCAGTATAAAAAAAAAAAAGTCGAGAGAGTTCCCAGGTTCAAGGCCAGCTTAAAGCTATTCACTTGAGTTCAAGGGCAGCTTGAATTACATCGTAAGGCCCTGTCCCAAAAAGCCAAAAACAGAAGAAAATTCATCAACTATTTGATCTTTTGTTTGAAATAGCACCAAAAGCTGGAAAGGAGATATTCAGCTGCAGAAGTTCACGGAGAGGTACGTAATTTCATCACAGAGGACTAGAATAGTTCAAATATGGAAATGTTAGCTGATGAGTTATGGAAACATTATTTACAAACATTAATTTAAAAGATCTCAATGTAGTTAAAAACAAAGGCAAATCCAGAACAAGGAAGCCTAAATGCATAACAACACTTTAAGTATATCTTGGATAAACTCGACTTGGGAAGGGAAAGATTAAGGTCAGCCTTGGATGCTTTGCTACTGCTAACTGCTGCAAGTTGCACCGACTTAGAGAATACTTTTCAAGCAACGACCTGTAGTTATATTCAAAGATGCAGTCTCCCACATCTTCCATTTTCCAGCACCTAGCAGTTTCTTACAGACAGCACCCAGAATGATTGACAAGATTTGTAATTTTTCAATATTACCAGAAAAAAACTGCACACATACTTCCAGCATATGAACGATTTAACTCACCAGTCACCATGTTGAATGTATTTCTGCTGCTTGTCCTGAGTTCTTAAGACTTCTAACATTCTGAAGAAGATAGAATAAAGAAGTTCCTTCCATCCTCAGCCTCTTTTTAAATTTTTTTCTTTAAAAAATACATTTCTAAAACTCCCCCATCATTATCCATTTTGCTAATTTCACTACTCTTAGCTTCCTCTTCAACCTTAATGAAAGAAGACAGTAAAAGAAAATATTTTATCTGAAGAAAATGAGGCGCGAATTTCCCTAGGACAAACTTAGAATTCTCTTGGAGCTAGAACATTACTGAAGTGGAAAAGGGGGAGAAAAAAAGCTTTAAGTCATCTCACTCTTACAGTAATACAGGGAAAGGTTTTAGAAATTTATACTGGGGGGCTTTGAACTTAAAAAAAAAGGCAAAGCATTCTCAGATTCGTCCTATTTGTTTCAGGCAACTTTCTGACTGGGGGATGCACTCAGTGGAACAGACTAAAGTTAGTTCCTCCCACTCATTCAGGAAAAAAAAAAAAAAAAAAAAAAGACTGCATTTAAGAATGTAAAGGGGCATTTCAGAGCTCACAGAGTATTACCTCTTCTACACAGGAGAGACTCCCCTTCCGGAGTACACAGAGGTGACGCACATGAATTGCGCTTATGGAAGAACTTGTTTCGAATGAAAAGAAAGCAGATACTACTGAAGGGTCTTGTGTCGTTAATGCTCCCTCCCTGGCGCAAAGGCACAAGGTGAGAAAGCCCGAGGGGACTCACCGCCCTCTCCGGCCAACAGGACTGAGTTTCCGATGCAGGGCAGCACCCTCCCCAAACACCCACCCCGCACATTGGCCGCAGGTAACCATGTTCTTCGAGAACAACCAGGAATCTCGCCCGCCACGCAGAGAAGCGGAACCGCAAACTAGACAGCAAAGCCACTAGGTTTCTCCGCAGGCCTAGACCATGGCTGCCCGAGAACGTCACCAGAGCAGGAAGAACCCAACCTTCCAACTTCCCCACGCAGCTAGCCTTTGGCCCGCCGCCCCTAGCCTCAGAAGCGGCGTCCCGCGCGCTCTCGAGGAAGCATAGCGACCCAACAGCTGGGCGCAAGCCTGAAAACTGGGGGTCGCAGGCAGAAGCTCGCTCCCGAAGTCGCTCCTCTCGTGGGCCACAGTTCCAAGAGCCGAAACGAGGACGCGCACGTCAGCGGCCGCGCGCACAGAAGAGCCGCACAGCGCGCGCGCCCCCGCGCGTTAAAAAACCACCCTCGGGCGCGC
>NW_022900949.1:41162220-41162471 GCF_012274545.1 Fukomys damarensis
GGCCCCGGTTCCGCCGTCGCCG
Source organism: Fukomys damarensis (assembly GCF_012274545.1). Taxonomy (NCBI): domain Eukaryota; kingdom Metazoa; phylum Chordata; class Mammalia; order Rodentia; family Bathyergidae; genus Fukomys; species Fukomys damarensis. The sequence continues at coordinate 41,162,243 of NW_022900949.1, forward strand.
ACCCAAGACCGACAGGATTTTCTCCTCACAGGTCCCTGAGCGCCATCTTACATTCAACCCTCACAGCCAATGGGTGCCGAATATCCCTCTCGCGAGAATCGGAGCTTCCGATCCCGCGAGAAGTGAAGCTGCCTCCCGGCCAGACTTAAAGTGAACGCTACGGACCGGGCGGGAAGCCGCGCCCCAGGCAGCCTGAGCTGAGACCAAATCCCGAGGGAGGGGGGAGCTC
>NW_022900949.1:41162582-41168582 GCF_012274545.1 Fukomys damarensis
TGGGAGCTCCCCCAGGACCCACCTTCTGCCGCCCGCCGGAGCCTCCTTTAGTCGCGCAGCCCCACGCGGGCCCCGCCCCGGCACGGGCTGGCCTCTCGTTTAAGGTGGCCCCACAAAGCCCCTACCCGGGCCCCGTGCACCTCTCCTCCTTCCCTCTTCCCAAGTTTTTGGGCTGCTCATCTCTTGACGCTCCCAGCGTTTAGGACCCTAACCTAGCACGGCCATTTGAACTCGGCCTTCAGCAGTCAAGTCCACCTTAAAGCGGCCCCGGGTAGCTTGGTGTTTGTATACAGGGAAAATGTGGAAAGCATTAAAGCTGCAGGCACACATGGCAGCCTAGACTACCCAAAGGGCCACCAGCCTGGTGTGCCTCTAGGCCTCTGCACTTTTCATTTTGTCCTGGCAAATCCCCCGAGTCCTCAGGGTTTGTCAGAAATTACTTCTTGAGAATGGATAGTCTGAGGCTCAGGCTGGGTCAGGATCCTTTCCATACAATGGAGACTTGCTGTAGTTTTCCCTTTCCTAGATGAACCTGAAAGGTGCCACCACATTTCTAACTCATGTCCTCATGCTTCGCACATACTAGACAATATTTGCTGAATAATCAGACTAGGAAGCAAGCCTGTTTGCCTGGAAACACAGACACAAATTACATCTCTCTAACATATAGCTTCTAACCATGGTACAGCAACTCCAGGGCACGCCAGCCTCGCAGAACAGGTGAAAGGAGTTCAAGTCTCAGAGCCAAGCACCACATAAGAGGTTTTAAAGCTATCAGCGTCCCTTTGTTCTGGGAAAGTACACTCACACACAGAGCACATCATGAGTCCTCAGGTACTATAAGAGCAGACAACACAGACCTCAGAAGATTTAGCTATTATTTATTGACTTGGAGTGTGGGGCAATGAGGGCCCCTGCCCCATCCTTCAGGAGGGTGAGGTAGGTCCACACTACTTCCAGTTCACAACTTTCCTGGGTCCTCCTTCAGTGTGACAGTTCGGTTGAAGACAAGCTGCAGGGCAGTGGGAGAAGAATGACTATTAATGCAGAGCCAGGCCAAATAGCCTGGATAGGTTTCACTGTAACTCCTTCCTCATCCCAGAGAACTGAGAGACAGGGATCAGGAGATGCAGGTTCTCAATAACTTTGTGACTTTGGATAAAGGACCAGAGGGCTCTGGAGCTCAATTTCAGAAGAATTTTAACAACCCTCATGCTTGCCCCCTACTTTGAAGATTAAGTAGGGTCTATATATACAATTATGTGTACTGGACTTATTCTCTGAGCCAGTTTCTTCACCTGTAGAACATGAATACCCCTCCACAGCTCAACTGGTGACAGGTTGCTAAGGGACTGTGAGCAGAGTGCTCATCACAATCAATGGCAGCCAACCTCACTGTTGGCTGAAAGGGACAGGTGGACGAAGTCAAGTACCTGTCCTTGGCAGCTATCTGGATCCACGGAGAAGTACCCAACACGCTCAAACTGGAACTTGTCAAAAGGCTTTGCCAGAGCCACAGAGCAGTCTACTAATGCTGCTTCCACCACTCGCAAGGATTCCTGTAGGCAGGGAACTCAGGCAGCAATCCAGCCAGGGAGGCCCACCACCCTCTCCACACTCTGTGAGCCTACCGGATTCAGGTCACAGAGGAATCCACCAGGGACCTCAGCAGGATCTTCAGGGTTCTTGTGCTGGAATCTACAGCCAGAGTGGGTCAGACCCCCTAGCTGGGCAGCCACAGCAGTCAATGCCCACCTTATAACTGCTCCCACCTAGCTCTGTTCACTCACAGTTGCTCATAAAGACGAATCTCACATGTTAGAGGCCTTGATACCCAGTGAATAAAAGCCTTGGGCTTTTCCCCAGCATCAGCCCGTTTGCAGGTCACTTCCAGGGTCTCCACACAGCCATTAGGGCCCTGGAAGTGGGGAGGTTTGCGATCAAGCTGGAGACTCATCACTGAATTCTGGCCCCAGCAGGCACTGCTGTAGGAAAGCTATAGCTGCCTCACCTTAACAACATGCTGCAACTCAATGACGTAGCCTGTATGTCTCAGGCCTACAGGTTGGCCCCAAGCCAGGCGCTTGTAGCCTGGCTCTGGCTCCTAGGGATAGAAAGGGGGTAGAAACAATGTCAGGCATGGTGGCGCATCCCTGTAATACCAGCACTTGGGAGGCCGAGGCAGGAGAATTGCTGTGAGTTTGAGGCCAGCCTGGGCTACATAGTAAGTTCAAGGCCAGACTGAAAGTATATAGCAAGACTCTGTCTCGAAAAAACAAAACTTTTACCGCCTGCCTCAAAAGTGCAAGGTCCCGAGTTTGATCCCGGGTAAAAAAACAAAACAAAACAAAAACAAAAGACTAGGTCAGGCAAATATGACGCTCTACCCCCAACCCCATGTGTAGTAAGGTCTGGTTCATTTGAAGCAAGTAGGAGATGGACTGACAGATGAGATGAGGAGATGAAAAGATCCCAGCACCAGAAATAACAGCAAACAGGACCCTTTACCCAATTCAGAAACCATTCACCTCCTTGAAGTCCATCTTCTCAATGAAGACAATGGATGCAAAAGGAACCTGGTGGAAGCCCTTAGTCTCATCAGCTGGAAAGTTGGGCACCTGGATGTCTAAGTGCTATAAGCAGAAAACAAGTATATGAGTTACATCAGGCACAATATGCTCAGGAACACACCCAGGCACACACCAATGCACCCACGTTGTCTACACATATACTATTCAGACAGGCTCACTTTGGCAGCAGGAAAGTTGGTGATAACAACCCGTAGCGGTTCCAGCACAGCCATGGCCCGTGCAGCTGTGTCATTTAGCACATCACGCACACAGGCTTCCAGAAGATGTGGCTCCATTGTAGTCTGTGCCACTGTTACCCCAACCTGGTAAGAAAGTTTATCAGTCATAACCACAACTACATACTATTACACCAGCGTTCATTTGCCCACCCAGCCCACTGGGCTATACCCGAGCACAGAAGTTGTTGATAGCTTCAGGCGGAAAGCCCCGCCGTCTCAGGGCTGTGAGTGTGAAGAGCCGTGGGTCATCCCAATCCCTGTGGATGAGATGATTGAGAAGCTCTTTCACAGCACATGACACTCAAACTTCCAGCTTTGATGTGTCCAATAGCCATACCTACCGTACTGCACCAGCTGCTACAAGTTGAAGGATCTTTCTCTTGGAGACCACAGCATAGTGCAGGTTAAGGCGGCCATACTCCCACTGCACGGGGCAGTAGACATCCAGTGTATTGCACAGCCAGAAGTAAGAAGAGCGCCTAGCATGGGAGGGTAGGGTTAGAACTGGCCAACACTGCAACCAGAGAGAGACCACAGAAAGGGCTCCTGGAATCCCACTGGCCCTCCCCACCCATGGCCCCAGCTTCCTCACCGGGATTGGAATTCCTTGGTGCACAGTGAGTGGGTGATGTGCTCAATGGAGTCACAGAGGCAGTGGGTATAGTCATAGGTGGGGTAGATGCACCTGCGGGCATAGACAGTGGGCCCCACAATCCTGTCTCCTGCCCTGCCCCAAAGCCCCACCACCCCACCAAATGCTCACACCCACCATTTGTCCCCTGTGCGGTGGTGCGGTGTATACTTGACTCGGTAAGCCACAGGGTCCATCTTGCCATCCTCCATCACCAGCCTCATCCGCAGTGTAGCCTCTCCCTCAGCAAACTTGCCCTTGCGCATTGCCTGCATAGATGAGTTTAGGAAGCCTCTAGCCACAAAGGCATCTCATCCTCAGCATCTTGGCCTGCCCAAACCCAGCTGCCCTTCCAGGACCCCACCTCAAACAGCAGCAGTGATTCTTCTACTGGCCGGTCCCTCCAAGGTGAAGGCAGAGAGTTGTGACCTCTGAGCTCCTCCCCTCGCTGGTGGCAAACATAAGCCTGCCCCCTGTGGGGAAGGGTATGAGTGCTCAGCAGTCATGATGAGGTCAGCCTACCTGGCTCTAACTTATGGCATGGCCTCACCTGTGGATGAGCTCCACAGCCCAGACATACAACTGGTCAAAATAGTCAGAAGCATATGTCACCTTGTGGGGGGTGTAACCTGAGGTAGTGCAAAATACAGAATGAGCCATTCACAAGACACGCCCACTGGCAGGCCATGCCCAAGAAAAGGTTCACTGACACCAGGACTGCCTAGGCCTCACCCAGTCCATACCTAGCCAGGTCACCATGTCATAAATAGCAGTAAAGAACTTTGCTTCCTCTTTTTCAGGGTTGGTGTCATCAAAGCGCAGAAAACAGATACCACTGTTGGCCTAGAAGAGCAAAAGTATCCATGAGCTCCCACATATCCATCAGCCCCAAAAGGATAGCTCATCAAACTAGAACATTCTCAGCGCTCTCTCATGTCAGAATTTTAAATTTCTTCAAGTTCTCTCATATCCCTGTTTCTAAATGTTCCAGATAAATCATCTCTAACACCAACTTGGGACAGACAATAGAGCCTCCTCAGTTTTTCCCAGGGAGCCCAATGGATTCCTAGATATCTGTCACACAGGTGGTTCCTCCATGGCCTCTGCCCATTGAGGCACATTAACAAGAACAGAAGACAAAACAGAGACACCTTTCTGGCACCCAATCACAGGAGCAGCCAGTGCCAGGGCCACAGACCCATACTCACCTTGGCATAGCCAAAGTTAAAATTGATGGCTTTGGCATGTCCAATGTGCAGGATTCCGTTGGGTTCTGGCGGGAACCGGGTACGTACCTGAGTTAAGGTGAATGAGATCAGAGGAATAAGGTCAGAGGCTCAGGCCATCCTAAAAAAACAGATGCCCCTTCCCAGGGAAGCCACGGTGATAAGACAAGCCAGTATAGAGGTAGTTCAGGTATCCAAGCAGTTGCCTGCTGGCACTAGCTTGCCTAGCCACTTTCCCACACCTGACCCCCAGTGATCTCCAGGTGTTGCTTCAGTAGATCCATGGTGTGTGGAGTAGTCACATAGCCAGGGGTCTTGTAGTTCTCACCTGCCAGGACCAGAACAAACCAGGGGGCCAGGCTGCAGCCCAACGATTCCTATCCCAGGGGTCTGGCTGTAGAAGTAAATGCCAAGAATTAGCCCTCCCCAGAGTTTCAAAGTGCCCACTCACCAGGCTTGTGGAATTTAAGGGCCTCCCCCCGCAGCTGTTCCATCAGAGACAAGGTCTGGCCTGCAGGCTCACCTAGCAAGACAAAACCAGGAAAAATTTGTCCTCTTGATATGCAGCCCCATGTTATATCCAGCTCAGGAAGGTATCTAACTACTACTCATATCCTACAACCAGAACACATCTGAGCAGGCCTGTCTTCTCTAATTTTAGGGACAAGAGATGAGTGCCATATTTCTGAGGCAAAGAAACACCAGTAGTCCCAGTCCAGAGGCAGAATATAGGGTACTGGATAAGCCAAAGGACTGAGGAGCCTGGACTTTAAGGATCCTTCAGAGGGAACACCCCAAAGTCCGGGAGCTGAATGAGATAGAAACCTTAAGCCTCTCACCATTCTCCACATCTTTTGCTGGCTTCTGGTCTATTTCTTCTAACCGAGGTTTTGCCACCTGAGGAAAGCACCAAAATTACTTCATAATCTTTCCTGGGCAGGGTGAAGAATAAGGTCAGATATTCCCTTTGCCTGCCTGAAACATTACTATACCCCTCACACACACACACACCCATCCACACACACACACACCAAAATCCTGAGCCATTTCCAGCCTTACCTTGGGTTTCTTCTGCAGATCAGCTTCCACCTTGGGACCCAGAAGGTGGAGGACCTGGGCAGAGACCAGTCAGGCAAAAATAGGTGGGTTCTCTTTTGAGGATCTCCAAATTACCCCTATCCAACCACTCATTTGAAGGTTTCCTGGTCTATCTACCAGCACCACCTGGAAGAACCAACCTAGAGCCAGGGATTTAGCTCAGTGGTTCCACCGCCTGCCTTGCTAGCAGAAGGACCCCAGTTCAATCCCCGGTACCAAAAAAAAAAAAAAAAAAA
>NW_022900949.1:41168929-41198487 GCF_012274545.1 Fukomys damarensis
ACCAAAAAAAAAAAAAAAAAAAGAAGAAGAAGAAGAGGAACCAACCTAGCCCATCACCACATCTTACATGATTGTGCAAACCTCAAATGATTTCTCCTTCCTGAGGGTCTATATTGGGCCCAGAGAACAAAGACTGCCATTTACAGAGAACTGTGGGTCCTGCATCAAGAGAAGTTATCAGGACTGGGGATTTGGCTCAGTGGTGCGGCCACCTGCCTCACAAGCACAAGGTCCCAAATTTGATCCCTGGTACCAAAACAAAAGACAAGCTATCTACCTCAGCCAACATTCTCTTATGAGTCTATGCCAGCATCTTGAGATGAAGGCCCCATAACCTCAGCTTATAGAATGAGGAAATAGAGGTTCAGAGTAAAGTGGGTGGCCCTAAACTAGACAGCCCAGAGGCCAAAGTCAGATGACACCCGCTCCACACCAGGTTCCACTATCTACCATCCCAACGGGACAGGGTCTTTTCCCCATTTTTCTCCATCACTGGATTCCAAGCCCTGTCCAGGGTGTTTGCCAGCCTCAGCTCAGGGAGGTGCCTACCTGCATGTCCACTTCATGCTTGATCATTTTGCCATCTGCCCACTTGAGCACAGACCGAGCTTCTCCTAGGACCACGACGACAAGAAACTTCAAGAAGGCAAAAGAGGGCACTTCCCTCCTCCCCAAGGAAAGGTCCTAGCTTACCACAGGAATCAAAGTCTGGGCCCAACCATGACACTTTAAAAGTGCTCCGGCTCCTTCCCCACCTATCACCCCCTCACTCACGCCCAGAAAATAAGGCATGACCAGCAATAACTCCTTGCTCCAAGCTCCCTCTCACCCATCAGCAGCCCCATGTTGAAACGGTAACGCTCTATCACGAGCTGGGACCGGTGCCTATTTATGGTGGCCTCCACCTGCAGAAAGTCAAACCATATGGTTGAGATAAGCCCATTCAGAGACATTCTAGAAACCCAAACCCTCACCTTGGGTCTTCCTGGGAGAGAAGCTGAGCCACTCTTTTCCAGAGCCAGGACAAAAGAGGCAGCCGATGCCTGGGGAAAGACTTACAGCCTCCTCGATCTGCTCTGGGGTCACCGTAACACCCACACCACATTCCTGCTCAAAGTCCACGGTGTCGATGGGATCCAGGGGGTGACTCCGCACATAATCAAGGGCAGCTGAGAAAAGAAGAAGACCTCCAAGAAATGCACAGACAAGGCCCTAACCCCAAGAAGCTCAAGTATAATTTGGCCTCCTGAGCGTTTAACCCCTGACAGTACCACAGGAAAAGAGAAAGCCACAGGAAAAAAAGAAGCCGATGTTCTATGGGACACTATGTTCTAAGCTCCTTCTCACAACAGTTCCCAGGATACTTTCACCAGAGGCCACCCCCTCCACCCCAGTGCTTTCGCACACCTACGTGTCCTGAAGGAAACTGCGGGAGTTGACAGAAAAGGGAGGTAGGGGTGCCGGCTGAATGGAGGGGGTGGGGTGGAAATAGCTACAGCCAGGTGTCTCACCGCTCAGCTGGGGCTCAGCGTGGATCTTCTTACTGGCTATGTAGCTCACAAGGAAAGAGAGACGCCTGGTATCCCTGAGTCGGGAGGCTAAGCCATACAGCAGGGTCCCCGTAGTTTTGTCGATGGTGGAGCCCAGAGTCTGCTGCGCCTGGGGTCAGGGGAGAAGCACCACGTCCAATCAGAGGCAAGAGAACACTGTGTAGGTCAGGATCTGGACCCAGCTCCACGCGGCTGTGGGGCATTGTCAGCGGCCCTGGCCAATGGGCAAAGGGGACTCGCACCTGGGTTGCCGCCTCACGCAATTGCGTACTCAGAACCGCGTTCTTTAGCGTCTCGCGGGCCTTTGGTTCGCTCAGGCCAAGGCCGGTGAAAAGCGCTAGGGAGTCGGGAGTAGCCATCTCAGAAACACCGGAAACCGAAAGAAACTCTGGGCAGAATCCGCACGTTGGCATTTGCCTACTCACCAATAAGAAGGAAGCTCTCAGGGAGAGCCAATAGTGTACTTTTTTTCCACTGGGGGGAGTGGCTTAAAGGGGATTGCGCCAGTTAAGGGTCTGCGAGCTGATGTACTGGCTTTTCCGGTTCCCTGCCTTTCGGCTCAGTGGTCGTGGCCCACTGGAGGGGTTGAGTCAAGGGGAATGGCAAAGGTTTTCCTCTGGCCCGAGGGAAAGCGTTCCGCACCGCCCCAGGAGGAAGACACGGCGTGGCCTTTTGCTCTGAGTTTCCTACTTCAGCCCTGAGAACCTATCCCAGTCTTGTTCTTAGGGAGTAAATGTGAGTTCCCGTCGCATTTCTGACGTCACAGCTTTAGAGTTGTCATGGAAACAGTTAAGCAAAAAGTGGCACGGGAAATCCCTTGTCTGGATCCACTGCAGAAAGTATGCAGAATGGTTTATCGAGAGACACCACATAAATCCAGCACTCTTTAGGTGCCCACAGGGATACAGCCAGGAGAGGTAAGGGAAGGATTTTGGGCCAGGAGAGAATTAATGGTTTTGTCATCATTCAGTTTAAAATCTCGTGCCACATTTACCCCTCTTTTCAAAGTATACAAATTTCACAAAAACCACTAGCATATTAGACCTTAAAATCCCTCTGCCTGCCTTCAGGGTGGGACAAAAAAGATGGAACACTAAGGACTATGGCTGTTGTCCTTGGAGGTCTCCCCAGAGTCTCACCAGACTTCTAGGACCTACTGTTTTTGTTCTTTTTTTGTTTTTGGTACTGGGGATTGAACTCTGGTCTTTGCTCTTGTGAGGCAGGCGGCGGAACCACTGAGCTAAATCCCCAGCCTATAGGACCTACTGTCTAAAACAATGTGCAGACTATTTTTCATGTAAAGGGTGGGAGAGGGCTGGGGATTTTGCTCAGTGGCATCGTGCCTGCCTAGTAAGCACAAGATCCTAAGTTCGATCCCCATTACACACACAACACACACCCACGCACACAAACGGTGAGAGAATAAGCTTTGGTGGTGGGATCAAGTGGAAATTCTCGAATTTGGGATTGGGGCTCAGGTGCTTGGAAGCCTTGGTTTCACCCATAATTCTGGATCTTCCAGAACTGAGTAGGATCCTGACTAGTGTGTAACCTGATTGCTTTGTACCCACATCTCACCAATGTCCAAGTTCCTTGTCTGGGCTTGTATTTGAGTGCTACATGATAACCACATGCCAAGTTTCATCCAGGGCTACATGCTGCATTGGTATCCAGATCCAATCTATATCCTGAGGCTTTGCACTTTTCTCTGGTCCCTGGGACCCAGCCTGATAGCCAGCCCTAGAGTGCGCTGTACAATGAAGGCCAGGAGCAAAAGTTAAGTAGAAGATGCAATGCAGAGTGCCATGATGAAATACCAAGGAACAGAGTTATAGCCACACTACCCCTAAACCAAGTCTGCAGTTACAGGTGTCCAGCCCAACACAAAGACACCCATGATGGCTGGATATGGTGACATACACCTGTAATCCCAGCTACTCAGGAGACTGATGCGAAGACAGATTTTGCTTTGTTTTGGGGTTTTTTGATACCAGGGATCAAACTCAGGACCTTGTGTTTGCAAGGCAGGCAGTGGTACCACTGAGCTAGATCCCCATCCTAAGATTGACTTTGAAGCAATGTAGTAAGACTTTATCTCAAAATGAAATTAAAAAAAAAAAGGCTAGAAGCCAAGCATGGCTGTACACATCTATAATCTTAGAACTCTAGGATCCTCCCACCCACAATTTCAAGGCCTCCTAGGCATAGTGGCATATGCCTATAATTCCAGCACTCATGAGGCTGAAGCAGGAATGATTTGCCATGAGTTTGAGGCCAATCTAGGCAACAGACCCTATCTCAAAATAATAAAAAAAAAAGAGGATGTAACTCAATGCAAAGGCCCTGGGTTTAATCCTCAACCAAAAAATTAAAACAGGGCTAGGGATGTAAATCAGTGTGAAGTTCCTGGGTTCAATCCCCACTAATACAAAAAAATAAAAATAAAAAGGGTGCTAGATCCCAATGATGAATGTAACTACTGTATACCTAAAATGTGCCAATAAAGAAAAATAAAATTAAATTAGAAATTTTAAAAACAACCATGATAAACATAGCCTGGCAAAGTGCTACTGCTGCCACTGTTCCCGTGGTGGTACCTGATTGCTACCAAAAGATCCATTGCAACATGATCACCATGACAAAGTCCTGCAAGTCTGGTCATGGCCCAAGGCAGAACCTGCACTCCCTGGTTCCCTCATGGGACTACAGCTCTATGTAACAGAATTAAGTAGTAGCTTTAGCAGTGCCACTAAGCATGGCACTACCCCTAACTCTGTCTGAGGCTGAGTACTACCAGCAAGGCCTACATGCTAACCTTCATGAGACCTGTTCCATGGACTTAGAATGGGGATGGAGCTTCTGTGTTGCCAGGACCCTGCCTCGCCTCTGCCTCTTATTCCCTCTCTGGTTCCTCTAAATACCATCTTTGTAAGTACCTCTGCTCCCTATCTCCCACCAATTAGAGATCAGCATCCTATTCTCCAATTAGAGTGTAAGGAGCAACATTATCCAGAGGGAGGCAAGGGGCCTTCTTACAAGTTGTATATACAAAGTTGCAGAAGCTCTGAAGCTTGGGTGAATATCCTAGGTCAGTTACAAGGAGTCAAGGGCTCAAGGACTAAGGGAAGAAGTAGTTTAGCGGAGCCTAGCACACTCACGCAGAAAATCAAAGTAAGATTTACTCTGGTTCTGCCTATCCTCTTTTCAGATCTTCCTCACTGATCCCCCCACTATCCCACTCCTTATTTATAATCTCCCTCCAGTATCTTTCCATTATTGGAGATTAAACTTGGGGCCTTCACATGTCCCTACAACCCCAGGCCATTTATTTACTTAATATTTTAAGACATGGGGCCAGGGATGTAGCTCAGTGGTGCCACACCTGCCTGTCAAGTGCAAAGTCCTGAGTTCAATCCCCAGTACTGCAAAAAACAAAAACAAAAAAACTTGAGACAATGTCTCACTAAACCACTAAATTGTCCAGGCTAGGCTTAAATTTGAGATCCTCCTGCCTCAGCCTCCCAGACTCCTGGGATTACAGGTGTACACCACTACCCATGGGTCTCACAAGTTTTCCTTCAGTTCTATTCCCCGCTGAGGATTGCAGATGGTATTCAAACAAAAGCAAAGAAAAAGGTAGTAATATGAAGGGAGGTGGATTGGCTCCATCCCTTACAAAGTCCTTCCCAACCTGTTGTCTGGCTGTCAGGCCCAAGGTGCTCCAGTGGCTGCCCCGTTCACTCCATGCTATAATCCAGAGATTAATGGAATTTTCCTCTTCCCTAGATATCCTGAGATCTTGACAGTGATGCTAGCTACAGTCACCTCTACATGAGACCCTGAACCAGTGGAATGACAGGGCAGCGGGTAGGTTTCAGAGGTGATGGCACGGGGGCCTTCATGGCCCACCAGGAGTGAGCTGCAACCACTCAAGTGCTCCTCAGCCTACAGCATTTTCAGGGTCTCTCCAACAGACAGATACACACACATAACATGATGGAGTTGTGTAGGTAGCCACAGCATGTGGTAGATCAGTCACTAAGTCGTCTGATTATTTATTATTTATTTTTAAAATATATTTAAACAGCAGCAATCACTTTCAAAATGCAAAAAAAATTACAATTTTTAGAATAAAATTATAACATTTATAATGCGGGTCAGGAAGAATTGAAGGTACAACTGAGAATCAAATCACACAGCACTGGAGGCAGACTGGAGAAGCCAAGGCCCACTGGTCAGGGGACCAAGCTAATGAGGTCACAACTATGAGGTTCCCACCCCCAAATTATAACCCCAAACTCCCCACTGATGTAGCCAGTGTCCTCCGGCAAAAGAAGAGAAGCGGCAAAGAAAGGGCCCTCTGAAGGGGATCCCCAGACCCAGTTTCCCATCAGCCAGGGACCTGCTAATCGACCTCCTCCATGTTGCTGTAGGTGGGGGCTGGGCGGTCCACAGGGGGGGCGTAGCGTTCAGGGGCTGTCCGCGTGGGGGCCACCTCTGGGGCCTGGCCAGGGCCTAGTCCCTGCAACAGAATACGAGGACAGGGGTTGGGGGCTGCCCAGTATGCTTGCCTGGCATCCCGGGGGTGCTGGCTCAGAGACCTGGCACCCAAGGGAGGGTCCCAAGGCAGGCGCAGATAGCAGCAGTATTGAGACAGAGACGAGATCAGGCCTGAATAGTCTTGCTTTATTAACGGTTTAAATACAGGAAGTAACTTGGGTGGCACCAAACTCCAGGCCAAGGGTCAGTGCAGCAGTAGGAAGAGAGAGACAGCTAGATGGATACTCAACCTGGGATGTTCTGCCCCTGCAGAGGTCACAGTCCCCCCTCTCCCACCAGATGTACACACTAAGGCCCAAAGCTGAGTGCTGTTCCCCACCACAAAACCAGTCACTGCCTGGTGGGTGGACAGGTAGGCCAGCTCCTAGCAGCTGTCTGCAGGTGAGCTCATCTCCAGCGACTCTGAGATACCAGAGGATAGAACACGTTGAGCACTAGGGCCACCAAAGCGGCCACAGTGCCAAGGACAAAGTATCGGAGGCAGCCCTCATCTGGTGTGGTAGGGCCACGTGATGGGGGGCCCACCCAGTCTTGGGGTCCCCAGGGACCCATAGGCCCAGGCCCCTCAGGCACCAGTTCCTCCTCGGCCTCGAGCTCCTGCCAAATCCGGGAAGCCTATGGTATGTGGAAACGTCCGTTAGAACCCAGGGGGATTAGGGAGGACCCAGTGTCCCCAAGACCCCTGGCTACGACAGCCCTGCCTGGGTGACTGGGGCAGCAGAGAGATGAGCAGGTACTAAGTCTTAGGGTTGTCTAGCCTATGCAGATGAGGGTGTGAGAATCCTGAGTCTTTTGGCCTCAAGACAGCCTCCCAATCCATATGAAGCTTCTCTTGGGGATGGGTGAGGGAGCACATCTGGTCAATTTTTTACTCCCACAGAAGGGACTGCTTTATGGAGGATGGGCCTGCCAACCCCAAGGCAATCTCCTGGGGGGACTCCCCAATCCAAATCCTGACCACAGTTCTCAGATAGAGAATGATAGAATGCGATCAAGTGAGAAGGCTGGCAGTCCAGAAAAGTGGGAAAACTATGCCTACCAAATGGTTCTAAAGCACACGATGTCAGTAAGAGACAGAAGGCCCTGAAGGATCACTTGGGATAGCTGCTCAACCCAGAGTGTGACAGCTACCAGACACTGTGACCAGCCCTGACAGGCTCTATCTTGAGTACAAGCCAGAACACAGAGACAAATCCCAAGAGCAGGTCTGTAGGCTAGAATGTGAGGAACATGTAGAGAAGAGCTGGGAGAAGTCAGATACAGTCTGTTCACAACACAGTACCTGGTGAGACTCACAGCCTTTATGCATATTAGTGGAGCATGTTAGTGACACGCACCTTTTGAGTGTCCCTTGGGGACCAGGATGCCTCTAAATGAGGCTCTGATGGTAGAGAACCCTTTCTGTAACTTCTGCCGGTTCCAAAGCTTGAAGGGTCTATGACTAGAGGAGCAGCTATATCCCCCAACTCTCCGCAATCTGAGTTGGCCCCAACTAACCTACAAAGCTTCCCCCATGCCTCACCTGGCTGGCAGCAACCTCAGCTGCAGGGTCTAGGTCTGGGTGGTGCTCAGAGTGACCTGCCCTGGGGGGCCTCTCCACAGGAGAGTTCCGTCGGCGGTAGAAGAGTACATAGGCATAACGGGTCACAACCTGGCTCTCGTCTACTGTCGTCACCGTGCTGTCATCAAACAAGCGCCAGCCTACAGCAGGATGGGAAGAGTGTGAACATAACCTGCAGCACCACCTTAACACCTATCCAACTGGCTGTGTGCCCTCACCCACGTCACTGCGCTGGCTGCTGCGATCATTAGGCAAGCGTGCACAGGCTGTGTAGTGGCCACCAATCATGCCTCCATAATGGTTAATGACAGCATATAGGTCATAGCTGGGCAGCTGCTCCTCTTTCTGACCAATGCAGAACTTGCTCAGGTCCAGGTTCCTGTAGTCCCAATGAGAGAAAGATAGTCAGCAGGTGCCCAGGGTGTCCCCTGGTCCCCCCATCCTATCTAGTTACCAGAGACCATTGCTCACCGAACAGGAAACTCCACTAAGTCATTGATCTTATCACGCCAGATGAAACTACGGAAAGAGAAGCGCTTGAGCTGCACAATAAGCACATTGGGCAGGCGCCACAACAGCAGCTGCTTGGAGGCTTCCCGGTGCTGTTTGCACTGTGGGCAGTACCTGTTAAGGGACATAAGAGGGCTCAGGACCAGCATGTTCTCCCTCCACTGGGCCCACCACCATGCCCACTGCCCTGCTCTCACCAGGCCTCCTCAGGTGCCAGCACCTCAGGCCGTGTGAAGAGGTTGAGGCACTGGTCCAAGGTGAAGTGGCCAGCACGGGCAGCCTCACCAGCAGAGCCTGGGTCCTCAGCACATTCTAGCTCCTTGGAAGCTACCAAGACAAACTCCGGCAGGCGCTCATTGTTCCGCCAGACCAGAGCCAGACTACAGTCATCACCCAACTCCAGTGGGGTCTCCCCTAGAGATAAGCAGGAAAAGGGGTCATGCACCTGTGGAGAACAAGCAGCCCAACCTACCCCATGGCTTCCACCCACAGACTCAAACACCTTTGTCCTCTAGCCGCTGTTCTCGGTTAGATGAATCAACTTTATAGATGAAGAACTGGGGTGTGTGGGCATTTATGGCTTCACTTGGGTGTTGGTAACCAGGCACAGCAGCTACGAGAGAACATGATAATCAGAGCACCCTCTACCCACCAAATCAAAATCATTATCCCCAGCCACCCCTGCCCCCACCCCAGCCCTCAGAGCCTTTTGCTGGCTCCTACCTTCAGGTCGGGTCACCCTCTCACCAACAATCAAGGAGCCACTCTCAATGGTCCCACTGGTCAGCATCTCAGAAGAAATCCCACTGGTGCTAGCCATAGGCCCCCGATCAGGAGCTGCCCACACTCGGGGAACTCCTGTGTCCCCTTCAGCCACCAACTGGAGCTCTGGAGGCTGAATAAGCTCCCTCTCACTGTCCCCAGCCTCCAGGGAGCTAGAAGAGAGCAGTGTGGTGCAGCCAGGGCTCTGGGACTCCAAGGCCATCCGGCCAGGCTGGAAAGGTGGCTGGAATACACTCACTGAGTATCTGGCAACAGACAGCAAAGTATGTTAAGTGCTCTCTAGCCCATCCAGTGCCTCTGAGTACCTCGTTCCTCCACCACCCCACCCTACTCCAACCTCTAGGCACTTACCGGGCATAACCTTCTAGCAACTGGGTCAGACGAGCATAAGTGAGGCGTGAGGCAGGTACACTGACCAGGAAGGGGTAGCCAATGTTCTCAGGGCGGCAGAGGCCCTTATGGTCAGGCCAGTGGTTTTTCTGGCAGAGCCTGGACAGCAGGGGAAGATAAAGACTGCTACAGCCCCAACTCCTATGACTATATATTGGAGGCTAGTCTGAGACCCTGGCAATTGGGCAGGCCAGCTCTTCCTCCCTAGAGTCTAGTAAAGTAGGGTAGCAGGAGGAAGGCTTAAAACATATGTGTCTTTGTGTGTAAGGGCAGGGCATGGTGACAAGTGGAAGGAGAGGAAGAGTGAGGGGAAACCAGGGGGTCCTCACTGGTTGCAGTAGCCCACACGGTAGCACCGGGTACAGCGTTTCAGTTTTTCATCCTCTGACTGCTGCTTCCGCTGGCAGGCTGCACACTTGGAGATGGGGATGCTGGGCACCTGGGGGCGCTAGGATGGGTCGTTTGACTTAGCAAGGCTGAGGAGGAATGCCCTCCCCACCAGGGTGCGGTGTTAGCAGGTCAGCCCCCACTCACCTGCTGTACCTCTAGCACCACTACCCGCTCCTTAGCCAACTCTGGGGATAGCAGCTCAAAGCAGAGGAGTATGTCAGATGGGGACACAGTGTCCAGGGATTGGGAAGGGAGAAACACACGGTGAAAGCGATTCTTAATCACCTGGGGACAATGGACACACAGATCCCATGTGAGAATAAGCCCTTTCCCTAGCTCTGCTCCTCCCCACCCTTAACCCCATTCCAGCCAAATGGTGCTGCCAGGCTAAAGGCTAAGAAATTTCAGGGAGGGCCAGCATGTAGATGTGGAACAAAATGAGAAAGCAGTAGATGGAAGAAGAAACACAATGGTGGGACTTTTGCAGCTGAAGCTTCTTAAATGAAGATGAAAACAGGTTAAGGTCCACTAACAAAAAAGGGAGAAACTGACACAGCTGACAAGGGCACCTCTGACATAGCCCAATGCCTGGTTTCAACAGTGCCTCAAACAAGAGTGCAATTCCTGCATCTCTTGTGTGATCATACATATGCACACCTGCCAATAACTATACTCATCTGTACATACGTATTTCTACACATATAAGAGCCTGGGAAAACACAGGCATACCTCAGCCAGGCGCAGGTTCTCAGGCTTCACGTGGACGCTCTGAGAGAGCGAATCCAAAACTTCACTCGCACTGGAGTTCTCCTTGCTAACACTCACCAGGAACTGTGGTGACATGGGTGGAGTCAGTGGGGGATGTGGGCCAGGTTCCCTGGGACAGCTTAGAGGGGAGGGACTTACTCCTCACCTTGATAGGTTTGAAGTGGGGCTCTCGGGCAAAATAAAAGATGGGAAGAACCTTTTGCTTCTGTGGCAAGGGCACCGGCAGATAAAGGAAAGGGTCAAAAGTGATGGAGACCTGTGAATACAGATGGCATTAGAGTGGCTATGCAAAGACAAGATGCTCATGCCCAGAAAGCCTCATCTGGGCCCTCTCACAGTTCTCAGGACCCTCACAGCCAACCAGCAAACTCTCAGTAACACTAAATGAAACAGGAAATCACAATCCTGGCAGTTTAGCCACCTAGTTTTCTTTTTACCTGTATCCCATGTGCCCTTCTGATCTTACCCTGCCACTCCTGCTAAACTACATCTTTTTGTTTTTGTTTTTGTTTGTACCAGGGATCCAACTCTGGCCTTTGTGCTTGTGATGCAGGTGCCAGAACCATTAAGCTAAATCCTTGGCCCTACATCTTTAAGCCTTTATCTCACCAAGGAAGCCTACCCTACCTAAACCCTTTAGCCCCAAAGAGCCTAAGGCTTCGATGCCAGATTCCTTACCCCATTGTTGCCCTGAAGTACCTGAAAATGCATGTCTCTGGACCTGATCTCACCCGAACTGAGGCAAACTGAGCCCAACTAGGGACCTCTTCCTTTTTGCAGTACTGGGGTTATGGGATGTTCTGAGGGAAGTCCATCACACCTTGGCACACACAGGGCACACCAGCTTTGACTTGTACTGGCCCTGAAACAGGTCCACGATGAAAGAGTCATTCCTCAACTTGTGCCGCTGCCATGCTTCTGCAGCCACCACCTGAGGAAAATGGTGGTGAGAACCAAAGACACAAAGCGACAGAGTGCACACAAGACACACCCACCCTGACCTCCACCCTAACCTCATCAGGCCGCCCATCTGAGTCCACCGTCTCTGTGTAGGGCTTGTTCTGGATTCGATTCAGGTCCTCATGTAGCCCATCCAGCAGGAAAGCCATGAATTCCTGTGCATCATGCTGGGCATAGCCTGTGAATTGGCTGGCCTTGCTTGCCACAATGGCCTGGACACAGGGACCAAGGTGTGAGCGTGAAACCATAGTACCCCCTATACATCCAGCTGGCCAGCTCTCCCTGCCCTCTCCAGATCACCTTCAACTTGGAAGGCTGAAAGGCATGGTGAGTGCCCTTCCACAGGGCCCGAAGCAGCACAGCAAACCCAATGGCCAAACGCCCACCAGTCCCCAGCGGGTTGTTGTAGTTGATCTCAGCCTCAAAGGAGCGGTCTAGGAAGAGCAGCCAAACCGAGGTGTGAGAAATAAAAGCATCCTTTCTGCCTCTGCCCCAGGTTGCAGGCCCTAACCTCACCGTGGAAGAAGTCCCGAAGCTCCCGAGTGTTAGACAGAGACTGAATGACACTGTTCATGAAGCAGGTGTTGCCTAAATTAACAAGGCCGGTGAATCCTGGCAGACACACCTTCTTCTCTTCCTCCTCTTCCTCCTCTACACTGTCTCCACTCACAGGGCTGTGGGGCATTGGGGGCACCATACATGTGGGCTTGGGCTGTGGGAGCAAAGAAGACATGAGAGAGCAACCCTGGGGCTCTCCACCCTCCATTCTTTTGCCGGGGCAGGTTTAGAAAGGGTCTCATGTAGATCAGGCTGCCCTCTAACTCTTAATCATCATCCTGCCTCAGCCTTCCAAGTGATGGGATTACAGGTGTAATCCCACCATACCCTACTAGCCTCCATTCTTGGCCCTTCCCAACCCAGGAGTCTCACCGAGGCCAGGTGTGGTTCTGGCTTCGGGGACACATGCTCCAAGGGGGTGCGAGCGGCCACGCTATCCAGCTCCACATCCTCAGATCGAGCCTTAGTTTTGTCCTTCTCCATAGCTCGAGCTTCCTCCTGGCTTGTCAGAGGGTGTGGAGGACCTCCAGGAGGTGCTGACTCCAGAGGGGTTGGACCCGTCGGCACGGCAACCTTTGCACCACCCACTGCACCTTAAAAAGGGGGAATAGGGGGGCTGGTGGTTAGCAGCGTGTGGCAGAGGTGGGGATCCTGGTCATGGAGGACTGGGCAATGAAGGGAGCTCGTATGCAGACCTCGTGCAGCCGGGGCCTCCAGGCCCCCCCAGCGCTGACTCTGCCGCTTACGGAGGCAGATGTCGATTCGAGAGGCCGTGAAACAGAAGGTGCACTGCTCTGGTTCAATCAGGTTCCTGCAGAAAAAGGCTGAGCTCAGGCACTTAGGTAAAGTTGCTATCAGGTTTGACAGTCCAGGGAGATGGGAGCCCCGGGTGGGACAGGCACAGTGACAGGTCCGAGCACCACCCACCTGAGTTTCACCTGCCAACGGAAGATGGTGTGGGGCCCACAGCCCGGATGCAGCCTCAGGAAGTTTCTATCCCTACAGAGGCAGAGCAGGACAGGAGAGTGGACAAAAAGAAGACCATGAGATGTGAGGCCTCATTTGAGGAGCACTGTCTGCCCCAGCTCCTGCCCCACCACATACCTGGTCTGGAAGATGAGTGTGAAGTCCTGCTCCCGGAAAAGTACTCGAGAGGTGTCCCTTTGGATCTCCTTCACATACACGTGCACCACCACTGAATCTGGCCCCTTCTCGTATGAGTCATTCTTGACAAATGCCAGGTTCACCATGGACTCAGGCTCTATGTTGAGACCATGGCTCAGTTCCAGAACAGATTCTAGCTTATTTCTAGTCTACTCCCTACCCAACCACCAATCCTGCAACCCAAACTAGGGCTCCACCTGCCCACTTCCAGCCCTACCTTTATCATCTGCCACAGCTGCAACATCTGCTGGTTCTATCATCTCCTCTTTGACATGGGCATCTTTCCCAGGATCTCTGCTTTGGACCGTGGCTGGGGAGACTGGGTCATTCTTGGGAAAGACTGCCTTCTCTCCTGACAAAAGGGCTAAATTCGTCTCTGAGCCCAGGATGCAGGTTTGGGGTTTCAGCAGTGGTACCTGGAGTTGTTCCTCAGCCTCAGCCTATTCATAGCAAGATTGTGGGTAGGATCAGCCTTAAGCCTAGCAGGTGATCCCCCTTCTAGTCCACACCCCTTCCCCCTACCTCCTAAGACCCAAACAAAGTACCCAACTCTCACCTGGGTGTCCAGATCAGCCAGGAAGGGTGGGGTATCACCCTGGGTTCCAGGGCCATCCCTGGACCTTTCCCCCTCTGGCCCTCTGCGGAGATGCACAGCCCTCTTGGCGCTGGGCCCTGCCTGGACCCCAGGGCCAGCCCCTGAGCCTACCTCACCACGGCCCTGAGCTCTCTTTTGGTTCCGGGCCTCTTGCTTAGCCCGGCGGAGCTCAGGGCCTGGCTCCAGGGCAATGGGAGACAGCTCCTGTCCATTCTCTTGGCGCCGCAGACCTGATACCAGTTCCTGGGTCTCTAGAGGTTTCTTCTGCCAAAAATACAACAGTTAAGCCCCATCACCTACATCTGGTATCCCCACTCTACCCTGTACTAGAACTCACCAGAAGAGAGGGCCAAGTGAGCAGAGGCACCTTCTTAGGCAATGCCAGCTGTAGGAGACCACCCTTTCGGGTCTGCACTTTGGTGCAAGAACTTTCTATCTCAGCATAGAAGACACCACCCCACTGCCGACCACCTGGAGACAGAGTAGTGACAGTGAGCTTGGGGCCAGGAGTAATCAGAAAATTCCAATATACTGCTATGCTCAGGGCAGACGGACATACCTGGAAGCCGCACCACACAGTCTGTGTCTGTGAAGGCAGCATCCACCTCCTCCAGCTGTAGTGGACCAGTTCCCACACGAAGCTTAACAATCACCTCATCTGCACTCTGCCTCCAATCAAGCAACAACTCTGTAATGGGAAATGACGATGGGGATGAACCCATAACAGAGACCCAGCCCTAATGGGTCTGCTCCAAGATACAAACCAAATTCCCAGTGCTCCCTCACCTTGCTTAGTGCTTAAAAGTCTCATTTATTACTCACCTTCTTTAGTCTGCTCCTCTCGAGGAGTGGACAGTGACCCTAACAACAAAGGAAAAAATAGGGAAGCAATGATAAGAAGCCAACCTTCCAGACCCCACCACCTCAAGATACCATCTTCTGGATCTCAGCCAAGTACCAAGCTCAGAGCTGAGGCTCTACCCAACCTGCCACTGGGCATTTAGTCAGCAGCAGACCAAGACAAAGGAAGTGGCAAAAGTATCTCCCAACCCACTATTACTGAATGCCCAGTGACAGGGACAGAAAAGGAAGTTATGAACACTCCCACCTCTCCTAGGATCTCCATCCTTGCTCTCCTGGTTTGCTTGATCCTTCTGCTTCTTCTTACTAGTGGCCTCCTCCAGTCCTGGGGGCCCTCTCCTTGGGCCAGTGGCACTGGTCCCTCCAGACATCTTCAGCCACTTAGTTGACAGCCAGAGTGCCCCAGGGTCGGCAACAGCGTCTGGGTCAGGGCTGCGGCGCTTTCTTCCTGGCCCAGCTATCTTGGCAACTCTTTGTGGCTAAATTCTCCAGCAAGGAACCGACAGCCTGGTGAAAAGGGTCCAGTGATCACTGCCAAGGCTGAACAACTTGCTTCTTGGTTACAGCCAGGGCTCATCAATCCAGGACACTCCTAACCCTACAGAGCAACATGTCCTCATTACCTAAAGGAGTCCTGAATATTCTCAGGCTATTTTGAAGAGGACTAACGCAAGTAGCAGCAACCACTTCCAGCCAAGTCTACTTATTACCTGTCATAATAGTCCCTCAAATCTGGAAGCCTCTATGAGGAGGCACCAGATCAAGACAGTCATGACCTGAGACCAGACTGCTTTGGACAGGAGCCATGGCTCAAGTCCACAGTGATGGCTCTCTCAAGCAGGGTGCACCCTTTTCCTTCATTCTCACTGGCTGCTCAGGCACCCCTAGAAAAGTAGAAGGTGGAGGAGAAAGGCAGGAAAGCCAGGTATCATTAGGCAGCAGGGAGAGCCAGGCTGTGACTACAAACAGGTCCAGCCCAGCTGCTGCCACTGCACAACAAAGGTCCTGGTGCAAAGATGACCCTCTGCTTCCTGCCAGCTCTCACTTTGGTCATGAACCTGCGCCTATGTACTACTTGGTGGTAGTACACAGTACTTGGTAGTAGTACATAGCCTTTCTCCAAGTAGTACTTGGTCTTTCTCTAACCCAAGAAAGAACCTCTGCCAGCCACAGAAAGGGGCTGACTCCAGTACTAAGGCATGACAGGCACCCAGGTTGAGACCAGAATAGACATCACCTTCTTTCCCAAGTCCTTTCACTCTTCATCAACTCTGAGCTACAGAGTCCTTCTACCCAGTTTCCCACGGAATTGCCAGTAATTCTGGTCAGCTTCACCATCCATCCAAAAGAAAGTTCTCAAAATCAGATACTGAGATGAAGGTAGGGCCAAACCATGGACTCTTGGGAATCTCAGGCCCTGGTCTGAGCCAAGTAGCAGGACTTATAGTGACTAACCTATGTTCTTGTGGGGGAGGGGAGGGTGATGGGGTCAGATGTGGCACTGGTGAGCTGGATCTTTAGTAATTACAGGTCCAGAGTTGGGGGTGGACACCTGCTTCTCACACCCACATCTCAGGCACAGGTCTCATCCTTCCCCATGCTCAGGGACACCAAGGCGGGAAAGGGGTTGTCCAGGCCTGTGCAAAGCTACTGACCACAGACCAGTGCCAACCTCTGAACCCGGGCCCACCACCACCTCTTATAGGAAACAGCCCTCTCTCGCCGCCAGTCCTCTTGTGAGGACCGAGACCGGCCCCTGGCGTAATGTAACGGTTCCTCCGGCATCTGGGGGCCCAGCAAGCCGCTCGGCTCCAGATGTCGGGGCTGGCACACCCCGTGACCTTGAAGAAGCCGGGCCGGCGCAGCACCCTCCTCGCTGGAGCCACACGGACGAGTCGCGGCCCGCCCCACTCACCGAGCGAGACAGCCGCTGCTAGCCCTCTTCAGGCCCTGGCAACCCTCTCTCGATTCCGGTTCCGGCGTCAAGTCGGTTCCGGTTCCGGCGCGCCCCTCCCCCGTCCCAGCGCCACCGCCGCCGCGATCTTAGCCGCTTGTTTTGTTTCTACTTGCAGTCACTGCTGCCGCTGGCTGGGCGCCAAGCCTGTGACGCATTTCCGGGGAGCAGGCGTTCGGGATGGGCAGCGCTAAGCCCGCGGATCGAGGAGGAGGGGCTGCGGCGCTTTGTCCTCTTGGAGCTCTGCGGAAGGGAGGCCCGTCCCAAAAGAATACAGACAACAAACACAGCTAGAGTTCACTGATTTACTGGCGCCTTGCCAGGCGGAGAGCTCTTTAATGTGTAGGCAGACAGAAGCGCATTGTGGGGTTGGGGACAGGATAGGCCCTTGGCAGGGGTCACTGGCAGGTGTTGTAGATCTGGACTTGCAGGTTGATGGCTTGAAGCACACTGCGCATCCTGGCCTCCAGCCCGTCCAGCTGAGCCGCCTTGTCCTCCAGGGCACGCTCGTTCTCTTCGTAGGTACCCTCCAGTTCTTGGGGGTGGGGGGTAGATATCAGTTTAAGAATCTTTCTCCAATCCTACCTGCCTCCTACCCACCCACTCCTTCCTCACCCTGTAGTCGCTGCAGCTTGTCCTGAGCCGCTTGCAACAGGCCCCGAGCCTCATCCCGCAGTTGTTCTGCCCTCACCTGTGCAGCTAGCACACCCTGGGCCTTACGTTCTGCCAGGGCCTTCACCGTTTGGTATTGATCACCCACTGGGCCCTGCAGCAGCTGTGGATGTAGGGCAGTCTCAGGGAAGAGACCAGTGGGAACCCAACAACTTCCCTTACCTCCTCCAATTGGCTCTGCTCTGACCTACCTGCTCAGCTTCCTGGGCACGAGTGTGGGCACTGCTTGCTGTTTCTTCAGCTGTAGAGGCTGCCAGGCTATTTCCTGCCCATTTTAGTTTTAAAGCCTCCAGGAGAGCATCCAATTGCTGAGCCCGCTCACCTACAGAGCTCAAAGATTGCTCGGCACCTGTCATCCTCTCCTGTACCTGCCAAGAGTGGGCCCAGAGTTAAACAGATCTATGGCGCAGGCTCACTCACCCTACTGATGTCCTAGCGAGAACACACCTGGTGCAGGGTCTGCTCTGTGTTCTGTGTGTCAACCATTGCTCTCTGGATGGCACCCTGGGCAACACCTTGTGCCCGCAGGGCCTCTTCTAGTGCTTCCTGTACTGTCTCTGCCTTCTGTTTCTCACCTTCAGCCCAGCTCCTGGGGAAAAGAGAGAATTAGGGTCTACAGGTACCAGGGCAAGGTGTTAGGTATAGGGGCCAGGGGCCAGGTTGGGGTCAGACCGTGCCCGCTGTGCATCCTGCAGTAGCTGCTCAGCCCGACGTACATCCCCTACAGTACGTGCCAGGATTGTATCCACATCCGCTAGGCTCCGGACCCGCTTTGCAATTTCACCTGCCAGGTGCTGGATCTGCTCAGGTGAGGCTGGGATGGAGAGCTCTAGCACCCGCATGGCCACCATCTCAATGCTATCAGGATCCGCCCCCTCCTCTATGGAGACAAAAGGCAAAAGCTTATGGAGAGATTCTCCAGCATGAGTATGGAGATACAGTCTTGGGGTTGTGGACTCTGAGATTTGCTAATAGGCATAACAATATAACCAGGGAAAGGGACTATACAGGGGGCACAGACTCAGCAATGAACATGTACTAGGGGACCAAGTATGGGCAAGGACTCAAGGGCCGGACATGGGGTCCTAAAGATAGGTCTAGCTCAGGCCCTAAGATACAAGTATGAACCTAGAAAGACACACAGATAGAGAGGAAACAACCACATAGCCTGGGACACAGGAGGCTCACGGCTGAGGAAGTCTTTCACACTCTGGATAAGTTCTCGAAGCTCCTGGTTGGCCTGCTCCACCTGTCCCCTGGAAGCATTAGCCTTTTCCAGGGCTGCCTGGGCCCACTGCTGTGCTTCGCCTGCCTGCCGACGAGTCTCAGCCACTCGACTGAGGATGCCACCACCTTCTACCAGTGTTTGCCGTAGCTCTGCCTGTGTGTGCCGGGCCCGCGTCAATGCTAGGTCTGCTGTTGCTGCTGCCCCACTGCAGCTGAGGCCCCCACAGCGGGGCTGCCCATCCTCATCCCGACAGCCGGCACCTCCACAAGGGCTGGTAGCACAGGGTTCATCCCCTGGCGCCCCACACACCTGCCAGGCACAGAACAAGTCAGGGATCTGATGAATGAACACCCATACCATCTGTCCCACCCCACACCTGCACCTCACCAGTTCATTTATGCCTGTCAGGCTCAGGGTACGAGTATGGGCAGAGAGCTCACTAAGTGCCTGTTGGTTAGCTAAGTGCTTGTGGCTAAAGTCTTCCTTCTGGGCATCTATCAGCACTTCTGTCCGATGCCGGGTATCTGCTGAGTTGCTCACAGGGCTGGGTACCAATAGGACTGAGGTGTTGGCACGACGTTCTGCCTCTGCAGACTGGCTGTGGGCATGGCGTATGCTGTCATAGGCACCTAATTTGGACAGAGTCAGGCAGTCAGCTGAAGATCAGCCCTGGTCCACTTGCCTAATTAGCTAACTTACCCAGGAAATTTGAATGCTTGAGCATGTCCAGGTGTTGGCCAAGCTGCCGCAGTGTAAGATTAAGTGCAAGCCCATCTCGTTCAAGACCACTGAGTGCATGGTTGGCATTGAAGTTTTCATCTTGCACATCAGTCAGCTCTGCCTCCAGCTGAGTCAGCTGTTCAGTGGCCAGCCCAATTTCACGCCTGTATCAATGGGAAGTGTGTTTAGAGAGGCTCTAGCCCTAGTCCACTAGGCCTCTGCCCCATCCCATGTATCCTCTGACCCATCCTCACCGCAGATCCTCTATGGTTTCCACAAGTTGTGCAGTGGAGGCAGCTGAGGTGTTGCGAGCACCCACAATGGCCTGCACCATGCCCAGCTTCTCCTGAATGTGTCGGAAACTGCTCTCAAAGGCACCCAGCACTCCTGTCTGCTGCAGCTCCTGAGCCCATTGTTCCAGGCGTCGTGTACGAGTAGCCAAGTCCTGCACGATGCGGTCCCAATCCCCAAAGCATGCATGGCAGGGATGACAGGCGGGAAAGACACCGGAGAAACCCCGGGCACACTGGTCACAGCGCACACCAGACACACCTGGACGGCAACTACAGTGGCCAGTGGAACGGTGACACTGAGGTGTGTCTATCCCTTGAGGGTCACAATCACAGGCTGCAAGAAAGGGCAGATCAATGAGCTAGGGCCCCTGTGGAGCATCTTGGGAGGTCCTCCATCCATCCTGGCACCCCAGATGCCTCACCACGGCACTGTAACCCAGGGTTTCCCCAGTGGAGCTCTTGGCACTCAGAACAAGTTCGCCCACCGAAGCCAGCATGACAGTGGCACTGCCCTGTGAACTAGGGTGGGAACAAAACAAAGCTCAGAGCCTGTACCAGAAGCTAAGCCTTTGAGACAAGCAAACAGCTGACCCCATCTACCCAGGGATCTGCAGGAGGGCTCCATACCTCATTGCAAGTGGGGCTTCTGGCCCGGGTTAAGTGGCAGGCACAAGGCTGGCAGCCACGACCACTGGTAAGATTCCAAAAATTGGGGGCACAGCGGTCACAACTAAGCCCTTGGACATTGGGGAGGCATGGGCACTGCCCACTGCTTGGATCACAGTGGCACTGGTCAGTAGATGGACACTGCTGGGGATGTGTGCCCAGAAGGTTGCAGGTACAGCCTGTGCCAGCCAAAATGAACACAGTAGTCAAGGGAAGCACAAGCAGTAGAACCCTACTCCCAGCCTTCCCTTCCTGTACTCATACTCACGGTGACAGCTCTGTCGGGCAGCCTGTCCATGGAAGCCAGGCTTGCAATGTGCACAGTGTGGCCCTTCTGTGTGGTGTAAACAGCGGATGCACTGCCCCGTGCGAGAGTCACAGGCATCAGGGTCTGTGGGGTCTATGTTCCCACTGCACTCACAAGGTTGGCACCTGCCACCTGGCCTTGATGGGTCTCCAAAGTGCCCAGGGGCACAAGTGTCACACCGAAGTCCTGCCAGTAGTCAAAGGGAGGCACTCAGAGTTCAGCCAGCCACTTCCCACTGATCCTGTGCCTACCCGCTACCTACTCACCTGTGTAGCCTGACCGGCAGTGGCACACAATCTGCTGGGAGTACCCATCTCGATGGCAAGAAGTAGCAAAATTCTGCTGGCTCCCGGGGCCTTCGGGGCAGGGGCAGGGACGACACTGGCCCCCATATGGTAGTCGTGGATCCCCATGGAAGCCAGCAGTGCACCTGCAAGGAAGTTAAGAAAGAGAGATATGTCATCCCTAGGCAACCTGCCTACCCACCAGCCCACTCACAGCTGTTTCAAGCTTACCTTTCACAGTGTTCTCCTCCTGTGTGATCACGGCAGCTAAGGCAAGTGCCTGTGTGGGTGTCACATTCATCTGCATGCCCATTGCAGACACATGGCTGGCAATTAGGGAATCCCCACTGGCCATGTTGGCAGCGGTCACAGTGAAGCCCAAAGGCACCAGTTCGGCAAGGACACTGCCCAGTAGTCCCTTCACACAGGCCACTGAGTGCTCCCTCAGGGCTACACTGGCAGGCTGAGGCAGAGTAGAGGATAGGCTGGGGAAGGTGCTCTAAAGGGAGTCTGGGCAGGGTGAACATGGGAAGGTCATGGGATGGAAGAGAACTTAAAAGAACCCAGGGTTAAAGAGAATGAAGCCCAAGGCAGTTAGAAAGATCAGTGGAAGAAGGAGAGTAGTAGTGGAAAGGGGAGAGAGGAATAGGAGGGGAACAAAGGGCAGGCAAATACCTTGACAGCCTGTGGGACCAAAACCATAGTAACCAATGGCACAAACGTTACAGTGGCGCCCAACCACTCCAGGTTTGCACAGGCACTGGCCACCGTGAGGGTTGCACTCAGAACTCAGAGAACCTTCAGGGTCACACTGACAGGCTGTGGGATGCAGGAGGGCCAGGTCAGGCTGGGGCCTCACCTCTGCCCAACTAACCTACATTAGAGGTACTTACGCAGGGCACCATTGTAGATCAGGGTGGACAGGCTGATGAGAAGAGGGGCACAGGCCTCAGTGGGAGGGGTCTTGATGGGCATCAGACCTTCCTCATGGCAACGATAGTGTTCAAAGGTGGCACGGCGCTCCAGGGCAGTGGCATCGCCAGCACTAAACATCTCTAGTGCCAGTACACGGGGCAACAGCACCAACTGAAGGGAAAACCAAGGAAGAGTGCAGCTCAGAGAGGAGACCACATTGGCACTGCCAGAGCATTTGCCTTTGCAGCTCTGTGAGCTTGCCCATCCCAATACCACCAGGATCTGCCTCTTCTGTCATAGATCCCACCAGAGGTCACACTCACAAGCCCTACCATCTTGGGTGGTGTGAGTAAGTATTCACCGAGTTGCTCAGCAATAATCCCAGCACTTAGGAGGCTGAGGCAGGAAGATCACTGTGAGTTCAAATCTAGTCTTTGCTACATAATGAGCTCAAGGCAGCCTAAGCTACAAAGCAGGGCCTTATCTCAAACAAACAAAAAAGAGTTCACCGAATCAATGAGCAGGCCAGTTTCAGAGTAGGGGATCTCAGGCTGGGCACGTCCCCCTGTTCGCACCAGCTTCAGGTACAGCCTGTAGGAGATGCCAGGCTCAAGGCAGACAGGTTTGGGAAGCACCATGTACCTGAAGGCAAATGGAGACAGGTATAAAAAGTTACCCAAGTTTCCTGTACCCATCATCCAGGGCCTCTCACACCCTACTCGGGTCAACCAAACTATTGGCCAAGGCAGGTGGGTCAGACAGCTGCTAGGCACTCAACAGCAAGTCTGTATAGAAGATTCTCATAAGCTGGGCATGGTGGTGTATGCCTTTAATCCTAGAAATTGGGACACTGAGGCAGGGAGGATCATGAATTCAAAGTCAGCCTGAGCTACACAGCAAGACCTTGTCTCAAGAAGAAAAAAAAAGACAAAAAAAAAAACACCATAGGATTCCTATAACATGACTTTTGGAGATGGATCATACACCTGAGCAGACGAGACTCACTGGAAACCTTCACACAGCCTGGCAACCCCACAGCACTTCCCTGGCATGAGAACCTACCAATTTGTAATTCAACCACCAATTCATACTTCCTCTGACCCCCAACTTCTAGTCCTCTTCACTAAGACTGCTTCACTTACTCTGTCTCCTTCTCCATCTCCTGGGTTATGGCACACATGTTGTTGTGTTTTTCTTTTAAGATAAAAGATGTTAATGTATGAGTGATTTTTCCTAAACTGAAACCTTAATATTCAGGCTTAATTGCACTATTGGCACTTTGTGATAAATAAGTGTATTTGGGGTTGCAGTTTGGGTGCTCAGTCTCTAAAAGGTTCACCATTACTGTCCCAGATCATTCCCCTCATCCTGCAAAACCATACTCAGGCTCCTCATCCTCCTTCAATCCCTTGAGTCTTTCCCTAGGTGCCACATCATCTCATCTTTGTTCTACTGTCCAATAAACCCCCAAGCAGAGACCACTGTCCTCACTACCATCCCTCCAATGGGACTTCTGTTCATCTTGTGCTGAGGTCATGAGTGACCTCCATCTAGCTAAACCCAGTGGCTACCTCTCTCTTACCTAACTCCAGCAGTGAGCAGCACGTCATGAGTTTACTGTGCCTTCCTCTTCAGATACCTTTTTCTGTTAGCTTCTGAGCCTCTGCTCACACACCTAGCTACCACTCAGCCCCCTAGTTCCTCCTTTCCTATTCTCAAACACAAGTGTACCCCCAAAGCTTGCTTCTAGTCCTCTTGCCTTTCTCTGATAATTTCATTGACTCACTTCTTTAATACCGAGTACCAAATTTTTATCTCCAATTTATCTTCTCCCAGTTATTTCAACCACAGAAATCTATCTCCCCCCACTGGCCTGCTCCATGTCTAAGCATCTCAGCTCCTTCCTATGACTCCATCTCAGTAAAGACCTCCTCCCCCATCCAGATGCCCAGACCCAAACCTCAGTCACCTTTCTACCTACTTTCCCTGCTCTATACATCTAAACCATCAGCTCTATCCTAGGCCCTCCATAGCCTTTCCTTTTTTTCACTCTCTCTATTATACCTCTGTCCAACTGACTGTCACCTGGCCAACTCAGCAGTCTCTGTCAGATCTTCCAGCTTCTACCTTAGCCCTTTAAATCTATTCCCCACTTGGCAACTGGGGAAATCATGTTTAAACACAAGCCACAGTTGGCAAAATGTTTGTAATGGATACCTCCAGGTTTATTATGCTATTCTCCCTATGTATGTACATATATGAATGTTTACACTCTCAAAAATCCAAGAAAAGAGCTAGAGATGCAGAACTTCCCTAGCATGTATGAAGCTCTGGGTTCAGTTCACCACATCAAAAAAATTGATAAAAAGATACATAAAAAAATACTACCCAAGATGTAACAAACAGTAACCAGAGCAGCCACATCCCTGGTTAGAGTACTTGATGCCATTGCCCTATAACCACTACCACCACTGTGAGCCCTTTCTATAGTGACACTAGATAATTTCTCATTAATCCTTGCATTGCTCTCTGGACCTTAGACCCTTGAGAGAGTAGGCTCTGTTTTATTTCCTTCCTGTAACCACAGCCATGCCCTATAGTGCCTGGCAAACAGCACTCAGGATGAAGCATTCGAAGGGAGGAACAGGTGAATGATCAGTGGAGTCTTCCAGGGCCCCAGCCTAGAGCTGGTGCCACAATCCCCCATCACTACAGATGTTATCACTGGTACCCTCACCTAACGTCTGCTTGAAGAGTTCCTTGGATGTGGTCATCATTGGGCAGCACATGTCCACACGGGCTGTGGGCAGCCACAGAACTGGGACGCTGTACAGTCAGTTCTATCTCTGCCCACTGCTCAGGGACCTGGGGAAAGAGGATAATGGAGGAAATAATACTCCCACATCCAGAGGTTCGGGTCCAATCAGTTATCACGGATCTGACCTGAGGCTCCAAGCGCAGCAGCAAATCATAGTCCATTGCTTTTGGCAAGGAGGTCACCAGGAATTCCAGTGTCTGACCTTCCCGCAGCCGCACAAAGCCTGGGCCAGTCCAGGAGGGAGTCTCCCGGGTAGCTGCCAGATGCTGCACCATGTCAAGCACCTGGAAGGCAGTAGAAGAAGGGATGGGAACTCAGATAAGGCATTATCTTTTCTGCTATAGGCAGCCCAAGCCCCATTTCTCCTGCCAAGACCTCACTCAAGTATCCACCCTGTACAAGAATCAACCACCTCTCTAGCCACCTCCCTAGACCACACAAACCCTCTTACCTGCCCTCTGGCATCCTCAGCCTCCCAAGTTAGGTGGTCCAGGAAGGGCCGGAAGTAACCTGGTTGCACTTGCTCACAGCGTCGCCCAACCATATGTGGTCGGCAGTGGCACTGACCTGTGGCCTCATCACACCTGAGGGAAGTTGTGGTTACTCACAAAAGAACTCCTCTTCAGGATCTTTCCACGCCCCTCCCGGGGCCCCTTTACAATACTCACTGAGGATCCAAGGCACCACCTACATCACAGTCGCAAGGACGGCAGCCGTGCAGGTCATGGCTCAGACCCCAGTGGCCAGGCTGAGAGAAAGGGGTTGCTGGGGGCCAGAAACAGACCCCTTTGCCACCCAGCAGGAAATCCAACCACATCTCTCAATCTCTACCACCCTTTGGTGAACACACGGCCCCCAGACTGCTGGTCTGTGCCCTCAGCCACCCAGACCTAAGAATCAAGACTGGTTCTCAGCATCCATTCACTTGGGCATGAACATTGCCCACCAGCCATGTTCTCTGAGGACAAGTCCAAGACCCCAGCATCCCAGGACCCTCCAGTCGCACCAGGCAGCGGTCACAGCTATGTCCAGTCACCAGCCGCTTGCAGAAACAGGTTCCAATGTTGGCATCACATTGTGTACCCCCAGACACTACTCCCCTTGCGTTACATTGACAACCTGCAGGGAAGAAAGCCCATCCATTGGCCCATCTTAGGTTCAGTTGAGTCAGGAGTAAAAGACCAGGGACTAAAGGTAAGCACAGGAGTTAGGGCAGGAGGTACATACGCTGGCAGCCTAGTGGATCACTAGCACTGAGCCCAAAGAAGCCATCACGACATCGCTGACAACGAGGGCCCATGACATGTTCTTTGCAGCGACACTGGCCTGAGACCAGCCCCAGTGTGGCATCATCATGTGAATCACAGAGACCACCATCTTGGGAACCCATAGGATCACAGTCACAGGCTAAGAGCAAAAAGTGATACAAGGTCCAACATTAGTTCTCTCTTAATCACCCACCTGGATCCCTGGTCTAGTTCCACACCAAATACTCCACCCCAATTCCTTGTAACTTGGACAGCAATCTGGCTTCCCAGTTCTTGCCCCAGGCTCAACTTTCTCTCCCTCATCCCCAATCCCAGCCTCACGGCGGCACACAGCTGGGTCCCGCAGGTCCTTCATTGGGTCACGGTAGAAGAAAGGTCGGCAGAGCTCGCAGCGGTGTCCAACTGTGTTGTGTTGACATCTGTCACACACACCTCCACTCACATTGCCAGATGCCAGGTATATGGCCATATCAAAGTGGCAGCTGTGGGTGTGCCCATGGCACTCACATTCTGGAAGGAGTGGGGAGAGGCCATGTGAGGAAACAGGTCCTCAAGGTAAGGGGCAGAGGTGGCCCTAGTGCCACCTTAGATCCCTGCTACAGGTCAAAATTTGTGGGTGGTAGCTTAAGGACTTTAGGGCCTCAACATCATGCTGGATGGAACCTTAGCCAGAACAGAATATAGAAGAGGGTTGAGGGGGTCATCAAGATATCAAGGCCTGGATACACTCTCAGTTGATGAATTAGCTATAGGTTCTACCTAGGGAATAGCCAGGCTGTAGCTTTTTGGGGCTAACAAGGCCAGAGCCTCACTCACTCCTACAGGCATGACTGTAGCCATCCTCAGCTGGTTGCCAAGGCAGGTCATGATAGAAATCCTGACACTGCTCACAGTTGAGGCCACGAGTGTTGTGTTTGCAGACACAGGCCCCATGTACCTGTGGAAGTAGGCAGGCAGGTTGTAAGCATCATCCAACCACACCTACCCCTCTCCTCGGCCCTATCCCAGCCATTTGAAGCCCCTCACCATGCCCTCAGCATGAGCTGGTGCCCCTGGAGCAGGTGCACACTCTGAGGCATGTCCATAGCAGAAGCAATTGCCACGCACAACCAGTTCATAGAGGGCATAATAATATTTCTCTGGCATCTCCCGCCGTGGGTCAAGCAAGTGGTCTCCCAGTGTGTGAAGCCGAGTTAGGTTCACTCGAAGGTTGGTTATTTTCAGCAAGTCTGAATGAAGGGAAGGGTGGGAGCCAACTGGCCTGGCAGGTCCTTGAGGTCCCATACCCACCCAGGGGCTGCAGCTGCCAAGGTCACCTTGGGAGACCTCCTGTCTACTGCCACCCAATCTAAACTAGGCTTGGCACCTGCCCCAGGAAGCATCCAAAATAGTACCGAGGCCCCAAATAGTCCCCAGCCGGACACTGGGACTGTGCCAGGCTCAAAGAATGGAGCACTCACTCTGGATCCGTGGGCTGTAAGGGTCTGGGATAGGAATAGCAGGGTCTAGCACACGATAGATGACCTGGAGAGGCAGGGAGTCCATAGAAACACTGGATCTTGCACAAGACCATCCTCCTCCCTCCCTACCCCCCAGCCTGATCTCAGCCCTCACCTCGCCTTCAGTGGACGGCTCAATTTCTGAATAGCGAGACTCACAGACTACATCATCCCAGTGTCGTGGAGGGGCTAGTGGTACTCCTGGAAAGTCAGCTCCACAGTTATAGGAGAAATATCGGTACACATGCCAGGTACGGCCAAAGTCTGCTGAGCGCTCTACCAACATGGCAGCAGGACGAAATGTCTGGGGGTGGGGCATAGATGATGAGCAGGCACTAGTATCAAGCCCAGCCCAGGCTGCCCATAGCCCTGCTTGGCTTATGACTTCCCTCAAGCAGCTTATAGACAGGAGGGAGTGACCATGGAAGCCAGCCGATAATCAGGAAGGGCAGCCATCTCTGCTGAGGAGGCTCAGGGGTCATGGGGCCCAAAGAGACAAAGTCTGACCCATCCTGAGATTAAGTCAATAGAGGAGAATATGCAAAGGCCAGGAAGTGTAGATGGGGAAGGTGGGAGGATGAGAGAGCCTCCCATGCAACAGAATACAGCATGAGCTCAGAAAGCCTGGGTTAAGGAGCTGGGGAAATGGGGAGCCAAGCAGAATGATTCATGAAGCTTCCCAGACATGCAGGTACCTTGAAGGTCATAATGAGGTGTGTGAAATGGAACTCAGCCTCCAGGTCCAGCTGGATGGTGACCATTGGAACACCTAGAGTAGAAGTCGAGGTCAAGGACTCAGGCTTCTGGTAGGCAACCCTGATCAACCCATGACCACCCACAGCCTCACCAATCTCTGATTGCCACCAGGCTGCCCGACGCTGTGGTGCAAAGCTGGTGACTACATTTTGGATACGATGGCTGTTCAGGTTGTCTGGAGCAGAGAAGGGGCGTCGAGAGTCACACAGGAAGCACTTCTTCTCATCCTGGGTTGGTGGGGGTCAAAATCAGTGCCATGCCACTGCCAGCCCCACCCTGACCCAACCTCTCACCCAGCCCCTAGCAGAACCTGCAAATGACTGACGATACAATAGGGCTGGGGCCCACGTAGGCCACAGGTGGATGAGGCAGTCAGTCTGTTGGCACGGCCCACCAACAGGTCCCCTGTGGCTGGGTAGCAGCTTCCTCGAGAACAACCAGGCGCATCCAGAGAGGGGGCCTGGGCTATCGTGGTGGCCAACACTGGGAAAAGAGGGTCAGCCAGCTCAGCTATGTTCCCATCGGCAGTCCCACCCCATGAGCCCTAGAGATAACTACCCCAGACCACCATCACATTCCACACCCTGGGCCCTCACCAGGCCCCCTCACCACTTAGAAGCAGGCCCAGTCGAAGGTCCCAGGGCACAGGTTGTCCCTGCAGGCCCCTCCCTTGGTCTCCTGAGGCCCACTCCATCCTGAAGAGGAGGGAACAGGGATGAAGGAAGATGAAATGCTGGGCCTGAGCCCACCCTTCGCTTCAGGATCCAGTGCTGACCCTGCCTGTGTGGGTCCTTGGCTGTTTTCCCTCCAGGCCCTCGGGCTGGCTATCCCACGGTTAGGTCCAGCTGCCCCTCACCAGCTCGCTGTGGCGACTTTGAGCAAAGTTAGGAAGCACGGCAAAAAGGAAAGTACGGAATGGATCCCAGGCAGGAGTACAACATGAGAAAACAGAATTCCCCTCCCCTGCTCTGGCCCTCCAAAAACAAACCTCACCCCAAGACCCAGAGACTGACCAACTTACCCACATGTTTTTACTATGCCTCTTACTGAAATATTTTCTCTTTACTGGGACAAAATACTGACACCTACAAGTTAAAGGAGAAAAGATTTATTTGGGCTCACAGTTTATAAGTTTCAGTCTATAGTTGGCTGGCTCCAAGGCAGGGCAGCATGGCAGAGGAGCCTGGCAGAGAAAAAAAAATGTCCATGGCAGGGCAGGTAGGAGGCTGGGAGCAATCAAGGGAGGAGGAAGGCTATATAGCCTTAGGCCATGCCCCAATGATCTACCTTTTCCACCAGGCTTTATCTCCAAACATGCACCCAACTATAAACCCATCAATGGACTAATCTAGTATCACACACCCATTATCTAATCAACTCTCAAAAGTCCCACCTGAGCCGGGTGTGGTGGCACACTCCTGTAATCCCAGCAGTTGGGAGGCTGAGGCAGGAGGATCGCTGTGAGTTCGAGACCAGCCTGGGCTACAAAGTGAGCTCCAGTTCAGTCTCAACCACAGAGTGAGACCCT
>NW_022900949.1:41198504-41199478 GCF_012274545.1 Fukomys damarensis
AAAAAAAAAAAAAAAAAAAAAAAAAAAAAAAGAAGTCCCACCTGAGCCTGCTGGGATTTTAGCTCAGTGGCTCCACCACCTGACTGAAAGCAAAAGGTCTCGAGTTCTATCCCTGATAATAATAATAATTTAAACAGTCCCGCCTATGTCGCTAATGAGGCTCTACAGGGACATCTAGATATAAACCATAAGAATCCTAAACAAAGACCTATTCAGGGGCTGGGAAAGTTGGGGGTTAGCAGAAAGAGGGAACACCAAATTGGGGACATGGAAGAAGCAAATAAGAGGTCTCTGATCTTTGAGCTCTGGAATACAGGGCCAGTTGGGCATGGTTGGTACATGCCTGTAATCCCAGCACTCCAGAGGCTGAGGAGGGAGGATTGCTGTGAGTCTGAGGCCAGCCTGAACTGCACAGTGAGACCCGGTCTCACAAAACAAAACAAAAACCTGTGTGGAATACAGAGCCAAGAAGCTGATAGCCATTATCCCTTACATCACCATGGGAATCACTGCCAATCCAGCCAGTTGATTGCAGAGCTCCAGCATCAATAGAGAGGTTAGAAGGACACAAGCAAAGGCACTAAATTTCCCTATTCAAGGTTCTGGAGCGGGTTTTATTTTGTTTTTTGAGACAAAGTTTTGTATAATTTAGGCTGGCCTTGAACTCACTGTGTAGCCCAAGTGGGCCTCAAACTCACAATGATCCTCCTGCCACAGCCTCCCAAATGCTGGGATAGCAGGTGCATGTCACCATGCCTGGCAGTGAGGAGTTTTGCAGCCTGAAGGACAGGACAAACCCAAGGGAGAGATGAGCAGATACCACACCCTGCCTGAAGCACAGCTCTAGAGAGTTCTACTGCCCCTACTCACTATAGCAAATAGGCATGAAAATTGCAACCTCAGTTTCCCAGTACAAAAATGTGAACTGAAGAGGCTGGGGATTTAGCTCAGTGGTTCTGCTGCCCCTCACAAGC
>NW_022900949.1:41199783-41213818 GCF_012274545.1 Fukomys damarensis
ACAAAAAAAAAAAAAAAAAGAGGCAGAAAAGAAAATGGGCACCAGTGGCAGCAGCAACAAGTGAATCCAGATCTTGTGGGTATTTATCCGCTCCGGACCTTCCAACTCTCCAGAAGCACAGGAGCCCTGGGTTGGAATGTGAGCAACAGGCAAGCACCGGCCCCTCCCAAGCCCCTGGGACCAGGGTGGGTGGGGCTGGCGTTGTCCTTGGAGTCCTCCGGTATTTAGAGTCAGGCCTGCTTTGAGCGATAATGTGAAAACTGCATCTGGGGCATTTTTGAAGCTACAGAGGTAGGACGTAGGGGGGACTGGGATCCTGGGGGAACCACCCAGCTTCTGGAAGGAAGGAAAGAGCATTGGGGTGCGTGGCCAATCTGCTGAGCCTTAGGGTGGCTGCATTAGAGTAGTCTCCAGTCAAGGGTCCTATGGTTGACTGGAGGAATTTTCTGGGATGCTAGAGATGACTCCAAAGTTTAAATTACTAGAGATAGAGAATTATAATGGTTAAGGACACTAGATGGCTTCAAAGAGTTACATGATCTCTCTGTTTACTCAAGATCAGAAGGCCATTGGGGGACTTCATGGGGTCACACAGGGATTACTGAGGGTCAGTGGGCACTCAGTGCTGTCTTTGGTTTCTCAAGGTCAGGAGATGCCTGGGTCAACTCTGGGATTGCATTGAGTCACCCAGGTAGTCCCAGAGTCCATAGACAGCCAAGAGCAGGTAGTATATGTAAGGGTACCTGGCTGCATGTGCTCAAGGAGCTCTGTTCCAGGGGCTATAGGATAGAAAGAAGCCTTTTCTCAGTTCCTGCACATTCAGTGCCAATTAGAGCTCTAACTGTGAGGATCAGGTCATATGAGCCAGGTTCTGACCTCTGTCCCTAGTAATCTGTCACAACCCTGATCTTGACCTCAGCTCTAACCCTAAAAGAACCTTGACTCTAACTGTCTTAGTTACTTTTCTGGATGCTGAAATAAAATACTGGACACCTAAAGTCAAAGGAGGAAAAATTTCTTCTGGCTCACAGTTTGTAGAGATTTCAGATCATAGTTGGCTGGCTCCAAGGCAAGGTGACATGGCAGAAGACAAACAGTTCAGGCCAGGCAGCAAGCAACAAAGTAGCAAAGTGGCAAACACAACCATAGTCCTCTTTCTGTCCCTTTTATTCTATCCAGGCTACCCACCCTTAGGGCAGACTACTCACACCCAAAGTGGGACCCTCTTAATCCTAGCATCACACCAGGAATCAATCCCAGCATCAAATCCTCAATCCCAGCATCACACACTTTAGATGCAGTTACCTCCCCAAATTCCTACATATGACCACCTGAGGCTTTCGGGGGACATCTAGATACAAGCCATAATAATCAACAGTTATTCCCTTGTTCCAAACCTTACCAAGGCTGGACCCAGCCTTGTCCCTTACACAACATCCATGTTCTGACCCTGACCCTCCTATCTGACCCTACTCTACCCTGTACCTGCCCCACTTGACCCCAAAATGTACCCTCTAGGCTGCTCCAGGGGTTCTGCACCTTCTTCAGTAGTTCCTGAGCCTCTGCATTAGCTCTCCTGCAGCCTTCACCATGGCTATCCAGTCATATAGGCCTTTCTGCAGCCCTGCATTACCGACTTGGGCCATCTGCAACTACCACAGCAGGACTGAACCTGAAACCCACCTGACTGACCTGAGTATATCACTGCCCGAGGTTCCTGTGAGGCAAGGATTTTAGAACTGAGACTCTGCCCAGGACAAAACTTTCAGGAATTTTGCAAACTAGTTTCTTTGCTTTGTTTTGATATGAGGAATTGAATTTAGGGCCTTGCACTTGCCTGGCAAGCTCTATGCTGCTGAGCTACATTGCAAACTGTTGTTAAATGTTATATAGATTAAAATGGATCAGGGCCAGGCATGGTGGTGCACACCTGTAATCCTTGCACTCGGGAGGCTAAGGTAGGATGATCGCTGTGAGTTTGAGACCAGCCTGGGCTACATAGTGAGTTCCAGGCCAGTCTCAACTACATAGTGAGACGCTGTCTCAAACCCCCGCTGAAAAAAAATCGATCAGGGTAGGATCATTTAAAATATAGAAATGGATAAAGGATACAGATCAGCAGGCATAGTGGCACACACTTATAATCCCAGCATTCTGGGATTAATATATGAGCTGTTCTTTCTAAACTAACACCTCAGTGTTAGGTAAAAAGAGCTGAAAACCAGGTCCAGACCAGGACCATAATAAGCCTTTATTATGGGGAGGACCTGCTGGGTTATCTCTGAACAAAGGAGAGAGAGAAATATGGCTGGGACACGGAGCACTTCTTATAGGACTGGGGTGGGGTTTATAGGAGCTAGGGCAGAATTGAGTGATGTAGCGGCTAGGGATTGGGGGATCTTGTGACATCACTAGGAGGGGCTTGTGTCATCACTAGTCACCAGGAAGTAGTGAGTATCAGGTTACTCTTGGTGGGAAAAGAGGCATGATGGGAAGAAGGCTGTCCTTTCTTTAGTGGGAGAAGCCATATTTTTAGGTGAGAAGCAGGGCATTATGGGAAGGGGAAGGTTATTCTTTTTATGTAGCAGCCATTTTAAGGCAAGGGAAATCTAACACTCAGTATTCAGGTTTAATTGCAGTGTTAGTCCTTTGAGATAAATAAGTGGGTTTTGGGTTGGTTGCAGTTAGGCACTAGATCTCTAAAGGTTCACCATCACTGGTTTAGACCCTTCCCTCATCTGCTGCATATCCATCTGCCCCACTGGCCTCACCTTGGACTCCTGTGGCCCTCTTTGGCCAATTGAAGCCCTTTACACCATCTAGTTCCCAGGATACTATTTCCAGGTATTTACACTGCTCCTGGAGCCACAGTTCTCTTTCAGTCAACCTGTTCTATGGCCTGCAGGGTCTGGGCCAATATAACCATTTCTTTCTGTGGGGAGATGAAGAATTAGCCTGGCCATGATTTCTCACTCAGGAAACCTACCTGTTATGATTAGTATCTATATGTCCCCTCAAAGCCTCATGTGGTCATATTTTTTTTTAAGAGGTGGCTGAGGCCAGGCGTGGTGGCACATGCCTATAATCCCAGCACTTGGGAAGTTGAGGCAGGAGGATCGCTGTGAGTTCAAGACCAGCCTGGGCTACACAGTGAGTTCCAGGGCAGTCTCAACAACACAGTGAGACCCTGTCTCAAAAAAACAAAACAAAACAAAAAAGAGTTGGCTGGATCTAGAGTATGTTACACTGGAAATGATTCTTGGTGCAATGCTAGGATCAAGGGCACTAGGATTAAGGGTGTGAGTACTACCCACCCCAAGAAGCCTGGGTAAGATATCAGGGATAGAAAGAGCTGTGTTTGTCTTTCACTTGCTTTGCTACCTTCTGCCTGCTGTGAACTATTTCTTCTCTGCAATGCCTATCTCCCATGCCACTGGGCTTTGGAAGTGGCTGATTATAGACTGAAATTTCTACAAACTGTGAGTGGAAGAAATATTTCTTCCTTTAACTTTGTTTGTTTTGTTTTGTTGGTTCCAGGAATCAAACTTGGGACCTTGCGCTTGTGAGGCAGGAAGCAGAACCACTGAGCTAAATCCCTAGCCCTCCTCCTTTAACTTTCGGTGTCAGGTATTTTGTCTCAGCAACAAGAACAATAACTGGGCCAGGGATTTAACTTAGTGACTCTGTGCCTACCGTAAAGTTCTGCGTCTGATCCCAGTACTGAAAACAAAACAAAACCATAAACAAGGACAGTAACTAAGATACTGCCTGATTCTCAGACATGTCAACCTGTGACTTTGAAAAGCTGGCTAGAGACCCTCTTCCTCCTGATCCCAGATCCCTTGCCTGAGTACAGCTTTCCACTTTGTAATTTGCTACAGATCCCCACAGGGAATGAAGGAAACTCCAAGAGTTTCTGTGCCTGACACCATACTCCCTCTAGGCCTGAAAATGTCTAACCTGGAGCTGTGGAATTAGCTCAGTGGTTCTGCCGACTGCCTCACAAGTACAAGGTCCAAGTTTGATCCTTGGTACCCACCCCCAAAATCTATGTAAGTGTCTACCCTGGCTCCCAGCTATGGCACCCAGCACACCAGCCTGGAATCCCCTGGCAAAGAGTAGCTACCTCCTGAATGATAGCTGCCACTGAAACTAGATCAGAGCCAGGCAGGGGCCCCTGGAAGAGAAACAGATAATGAGATAGGAGATTAGGGCAAGGCAAAGCTGGCTAGGGAAGTAGTTGTGACCTGTTAACTACAAGATCCCAGACACATGCAAAGAATGGTCCCCAAAGCCCTGCATGTAGACTTCTCTTGAGAACTTGAGCAGGTTTTAAATGGGATGGTCTAGACCTGACATTAGCCTGAGGCATGGGATCTCAGTGCCACCTTTCAGGATGCATATGTAGAAGTTCTCTCAGGTTTCCTTGAGATTTAGACAACATAAAAGGACACATTGACATCATGAATACTTTGCTCTAGTAGCTTTCCATAATAGGCCATGCTGTGCTTCCCAGAAGCAATGTGTACTTTTTTTTTCCATCATTCAGTCAGCATACAATGTGTACTATCTTTGCCCTTACCCTTTCTCTTTAGTCAGCCCAAGCTTGCTCTGCAGAGCCAATTTCTCTCCCACTCTCCACATTTACTTTCTTAAATAAACTTTGTCACTGCTTTTTGCTCATTTCATTCAATTCCTTGTTCAAGATGAGAAGAACCTGAAATCCAACTCTGATAGGAGAGACAGACAACCCCAATATTTAGTTGGTGAGCCACTTTTTAGAAAAAAGCTACCTGATAATATTAAGACAGGATTTGCTGTGTAGAAAAGAATCTCTAGTCACAGACACATGTCTGGGACCTCAGCCTTGAAACGCCTTCTCTGCAGGCAGGTAGGGGCACCCTTTTGTGGGTCACAACTGTGCAAGATTGAGCCCTGTGGGGAAGAAAGAAGATAAGGGCAGAAAGCAGATGGAATTCATCCTAGCCTCCCCTTTAAGCATGGTTCTACGTAAGTATGAGGTTGCACACCAGCCTTTCCCTGCTTAAAACTGCCATGGGTACCAGCATCCATCCTGAAAAGAGAGGTCACACTGCATAGCAGCCTTTGTCTCTTTTGTGCACCAGGATAGAACTCAGGGCCTCTCATATGCTAGGCAAGTGCTGTACCACTGAGCTATGACCTCAGCATGCACAGCAGACTTTGGGCAGGAAAACAGCACAGAGAGAGCTTCAGGATCTACAACCCAGTCAGGGATTACCAGAGTCAAGGGCTGGCAGACAGGCTCAGGAAGGAGCCATCCAAGGTGTCCTTTCTGCAAGTACCCCCGTCTAGGTTTGCCAACTTTACCCGTATAGCTATTTTCACAAGTACTTGAAGTACTTCCTGCGAGTTTCTCCCTCAAGAAAATCCCATTTGCTCCCTTGCTACTTCCCAATGAGTGGCCCTCACCCCTTTTAGTGGACTGTGTGAGTATTCCACTCAACTGGCATTCCTGCTCCTGGATGGTCAATATTCATCTTAACACCAGAAGAATGTGTAACCCCAAATCATTCCCAGCAGGAGCACTGGCCTGGGACCTGAGGAAAAGAGCACAGGTAAGTCATCAGGTGCAAAGACCCTCCTGAACATGAATACTCAGTTTTGGCACACACATATGCACTGATATGGTTTCAGAAGCAAACTTCTGCTTCAGATGGGCACTGAGCAGGATCAGTGCCCTCCCTTATTTACAACTGTAGCCAGGGAAGAAAAAGGCTTGTCAGACTCTGTGGAGGGGAGACCACACCCAGAAATCCTGGGATGTCATCACTCACCCACACACTTAGATTGACAGTTTCCTGGGCACTGAACACTGCCATGGAGGCCAGGCCTACAGTGGGCACAGCTGGGGTCATGGACATAGTGCACACAATGCTGGCAGTGCCCACTGAAGGGATCACAGGCAGCATGATCATTATTGTTATTGCACTGGCAGGGCCAGTAGTGGAGTCCTTTTTGAGTCCTTTCATAGCCAGGGATGCCCAAAGTAACCAGAGGAGTAACAGTCACAATGAGGGCCCGGAGAGGATTGGGGTATTTGTGTGTTGTCTTGAGTGATTTCCTGTACCCTTGGGAATTATAGATCTCACATATCCAGACAGGAAGTCTGAGGTCTGACCAAGACAGGAGAGAACACAATAGTTATACTATAGCCTATCTTCCTGTCTTACAAGGCTATGCCTATAAGTCTGCCCATTTGGCATTCCTTCCCCAGAACAGGAACTCCATGAAGACAGGTATCCAGTCTGCAGCTCAGAATACAGGTAGGATGGGCAAAAATTTTTCATGTGGACCTGATGGGACTAGAAACAAGTGACCAGGGCTATAGGTTTGCTAATGGCCAACCATGCATAGCATGGCAACCTACATAGCCAGGGCACAAATGCATAGGCCATCCCCACTTAGGCAGTCCACATAGCCAGAACTCCCATAAGAGAGGCCAGAGCCAGACTGCCCAAGATAGAGGTACAGCTGGCAATGCTGGCCAGAGCCCAAAATAGGGTCTTCATAGCAGCTATCTAAGCACCTAGAGGAAGTAACATGAGATGGGGTCCAGCCCACTCATCATAATTCCTGCCCAGTCAGTGTCAGTGCTCACCTCTTGCAGTGCTAATCTATGGTAGCTCCTGGCAGGCCTTGCAGACACCTGTGAGTGAGTGGCACAACTCAGAATGTCCATTGCAGGAAGCCCCACCAGCTCTAGAGACAGTAGTCACAGCAGGGATCAAGTCCCGTCTGGCAGATGTACTGCCCATTCACAGGGTTACAGATGGCACTGGTGGCACCCTCAGCATAGTAGTGGCACCTGTATGGAATAACAGGACAATAAAATCATTCAAAAAATGATGGCCCTAAATTCCACACCCACTGGCCCTGAAAGCTCACGAGTGTGGCCAGTGGGCCTAAAGCCATGTGTTCCAGATGTTTCAGATGTGTTCACAGCTACAACCAGTGATGTGAGAACAGTAGGAACACTGCCCACATAGGGTACATTGAGTCCTTAGTGAACTCTGCAGGTGGCAC
The DNA here is from genome assembly GCF_012274545.1 of Fukomys damarensis. Lineage (NCBI taxonomy): Eukaryota > Metazoa > Chordata > Mammalia > Rodentia > Bathyergidae > Fukomys > Fukomys damarensis. The sequence continues at coordinate 41,206,849 of NW_022900949.1, forward strand.
TCACATGCTGGCAGGAGAAAGGACAAGGTAAGATGAACCTCATGATGCTCCTGTAACCCCTATGCCATAGACTCCTAAAGACTAGAACACACGCTGACCAAGGCCACCTCTATGAAACAGGGTCCAAGATACTATAGACCAGGCACAAGCCTTAGGCATGGTAAGTACAATCCCTGTCCTAGTTGCCTTCATGCAGCCTCCCTGGTAAAGATCTTGTAAATACTATGTAGCCTTGGGATACACAAACCCCTGCCTAGACCATTCTTTTACTTGTGGCAGATGTAGAACTTAGCAGAAGAATACAAGAAATCAGATAGAGGACAATGAGTGCAGCCCCACTCATTAACACCTGCCACCCTTCTTCACATTAGTTTTCACAGCCCTCTCTCTTATTCCCCTTCTGTTTCCTAATCTCTTTTGAATCTGTTTTCCCTCTTTCCAAAGGCTTCAATCTAGTCCAGATAATGCCATTGCTCAGTCAATAATTTCAGAAGTCTCCATTTGGGCCTCTCCCAAACAATCCATTCTCCGCAGATATCATCTCTGTTCAAATTTCTCCTGTAGTTCTCCACTTCCCTGGGATAAAGGTAAAGCCCCTCTCCTATTTCACAAGGTCCTGTGTGATCTGGCCCCTGCCTATTCTCACCTTCTACCCTTTCCTCGTGCTGTTTTCCCCCTACCTACATTCTCTACCTATAGGTGTCAGTCCTCTCAGTGTATCTCCAGGCCTCTGTGATCTCCTGACCTTAGCCTCGCTCCATCAGTCCTGTCCTGCTATAATTTGTGTCTCTACCAGATGTGGGTGGAGTCTCTGGGACCTCACAGAATCCAGGAAGATGGAGCTCTTCTCAGGCCATCTTGTCCCCTTGGTTGACCATAGCCTCAATATCCTGGAGTAACATGTTCCCAATTCAAAGAAGAAAGACCTCAGTAGAGCCACAGTCCTGTGGAAAGTAGAGGTGGTGGGGGTGAGGGTGTCACGATCACATGGGTCCAGAGAGCCTTCTTTCTTTTGTGCAGTTACCAGTCCAGCATTTCTGCATGAATGGACCAAAATCTCAGTTTAGTATTTTTATTTTTTGCAGTACTGGAGATTGAACCCAGTGTCTTTGCACTGAATTATATCCTCAGTCCTTTTTCTATTTTGTTTTGAGACAGGATCTTGCTAAACTTTCAATCCTCTTGCCTCAGGCTCTCAGAGTGCTGGGATTATATGAGTGTGCCACCATGCCTGGAAAAACTCAACTTTTAAAAAAAGCTGCTTTTTTTTATTGTCTGTTTTGTTTTATGACATGATGTTCTACACTAGGGATTTTTCACTTGATCTGGGTGTTGTTTCAAATGTTTTGGCAGCATTGTAACGTCTTGGCATTGGGAGACACACATTTGCAGTCACAGGACCTCCCCTCCCTGGGTGCATGAGGCAAAATCACCTGTAACAGCTGCCCTCGGGGCAGCAGATGAGCATAGATGGTGCTGTAGGTTAGGGACTAGGCACAGATGACTAATACCTGTCAGTTTCAGGCTCCTGCAATTAGGGATCAGCAGTCAGAGCTACTCCTACTCACCACCCAGCACCACCTAGCCACAGGCTTACACCACACCACTGACCTAAGTCTCATAGCAAAGGACAGTGTCATAGGCCAGGGCATGAGGCACTACAGACACTAGCAGAAAGAGACCAGACCCACTTGACTATATAGGAGCAAAGTCCAAGCCACTCCAAAATGCACGAGCCAGTCTCCCATTACAGAAGGGGCTTCTCTAGGGCCTGGTGTGAGACAGACTCCCAGGCCCAGACCACTCCAGGACAAAGGACCCTCAGGATTTAGTCTCCCATTCCTCCAAGATCCCAGGGATCTCTATCCTTGTGGCTCCTGCCCTCCTAAAATCATAGTGATCTGTGAGCCCCACCTTATTCCTCAGATTCCTTATCTTTGGCAGCTGGCAGCTGTTACGGAGTTGTCAGGATGGATGGAGGGAACATTGAGGGCTCTGCTGTTTCCAGACTTGAGGCTGAAGCCAGCCCTGGCAATCCCTGGAGATTGTGTATAGTGGGAAGGGGTAGACCATGGAACATTCAGACAAATGAAGTGTCAGTGTCCGTGTCCTTAAATTCTGGTCCACTTCTCTTCCACACTGTTGTGAGACAGGCTCTGTCCAAGCCAGAGAGCCACTAACCATGCTGAAACTTCACCTGGATTTTCTAGCCTTCCCAACCCTGCTCTGCCTCTTTCTCCAAAGAGCTCTTTCTGGACACTCACCCTTTTTAAGCTCCAAGTCTTGACCTTCCCAGATACTCACAGGCAGCTTAGTGGAGGACCTGGTTTGGTCTAAACTGTGGCCTGGTCAAGGGCAGCGCAGAACTACTCAAAGTGGGGCCAGGCATTGTGGTGCACCCCTGTAATCCCAGCACTTGGGAGGTTGAGGTGGAGGATCTCAGTGAATTCAAGGCCAGCCCAGGCTAGTGAGTTCAAGGCCAGCGAGAATTATATAACAAGACCTTGTTAAGTACTCAGATTGGAGTTCATGGTAGTGGTTATGGAGGTAAGTGTGCCATAGTCAGAGACCCTCCCTTGCAGAACAGCTGAGGGGTGGGAGTGGGGGTTGACCCTAAAACCCAGGTACTACCTTATCCCTGCTGTTGTAGACACCAGAAAGTCATAGTCACAGGACTGGTAGCCTGTGGCGTGGAGGAGTCACTGCTCAAACCCCAGGAAATGCTCTACAGGCTAGAGCAGTTGAATAGGGGAAGGACAGAACTCTGTAGAAGGTCAAGGGCCTGGGGAGTCATCCACTAGACTGCCTGTTGTGGGACAAGGAAGTACAGGGTTTGAATGCACCTCTGCCTGTAGCTGGCAGGGAAGGAGACTGGTGCACCCTCACATTGCTTCATAGTATACAAGAAGTACTGGGTGTGGTGGCACACTTGTAATCCCAGCACTTAGGAGGTTGAGGCAAGTGGACTCTGAAGTCTGAGGCCAGCCTGGACTACATAATGAGTTCAAGATCAGCCTGGAATACATAGCAAGACCGTTTAAAAAAACTAAAATGGTGCTCGCTTCGGCAACACATATACTAAACAAAACAAAACAAAAAACACTAAAATGACCACAAAGAAGGAGGAGAAGCAGGAGAAGGGGAAGAGGGAGGGCAAAGGAGAGGAGCAGCAGAAGAAAGACAAAAAGGCAGAAGGATATGAGGACACTACTGGGGTTAAAAAAAAGTTAAACAAAGCATTTGTAACATTCAAGGCAAAAAGGGGATGCAGCTATTCCTTGGACTGAATCTTTCTCCAAATGTGTTTGCTGAGAAATACTTTAAATCTAATGTACAGAACTTTTATAACATATTTAATCACTTTCTTTCATTCCCAAGCTCCCACTTGAGGGTATGTTGGTTCAACTAGCTATGGTGTTGGCTGGCTCTATTGTCCATGGCTGTCTACAGTCACTATGACTATAGCCTTATACTCTTGCTTCTTTCTAGCTCAGAGCCCAAGGTCAAGGTCAAATCAGAGGATAGGTTAAGGCTCACCAGACAATTGCTACAGTGAGCCCAGGGACAAAGGGACAGTTATAACTAGAGGAGTCATGGGGAGTATAAGTGATCACCTGCAGATGCTGGTGTTTGCACCTGCAGGCTGAGGTTTAGGGCACTCAGATTGCTAATGACTGACATGGGTTGATGGGGGGGGTGTTATTATCAGGGCAGTGATTGGGTGTTGACCAAGTAGGGAGCGGAAGCCCACTGTGAGGGTCACACATGCTGACAGACCTCAGGCTGAGTTGGATTCAGCTCATAATGACCAGGCTGGCAGGTGTCACAGTGCTGACCCCAGATCTGGTCTTTGCAGTAACACTGACCAGAGAGGCCATAGGACATCATACAAATCTTCTCCAACAGGGTCACAGTCACACCCCTGGATCAGTCATTAGAGGTTGAGAATGGAACTAGGTCAAATGTCATCATGGAGTTGAAGATCAGTGTCAGAGCTGGTATTGGGGGAATGCAGTGGGTACAAGGATTTTCCTGGGAACAGCAGGGGAGGAGGGGCAGCAGTGTTCACAGTAGTGCCCAGCTGACATGCATTATACACCCATCCATTCACATTGCCAGATGTGACACAGCCACATCAGAATGACAACTCTGCCCATGGGACTCAGAATCAGAAAGACAGCCCTCACAATAGGTTGCAAGCCCTGTAACTGAGGATTCCTTCTCCAGACCTCACGCTGCTGAGCTGAGACCTGCGCATCTCACCACTTCCTAGAGATATCATTCTGACATTTATAGCTTTTTTTGTTTTTAAAAAACAAGGTAGCCGGGTGTGGTGGCGCACACCTGTAATCCCAGCACTCAGGAGGCTGAAGCAGGAGGATTGCTCTGAGTTTGAGGCCAGCCTGGGCCACAATAGTGAGTTCCAGGTCAGTCTCAACTACATAGCGAGACCCTGTCTCAAAAAAATAAAAATAAAAAACAAAGTCTCCCTATGTAGTTCAGGCTAGCCTTGAACTCACTGTGATCCTCCAGCCTCAACCTAAGTTGAGGGCAAAGGAGAGGAGCAGCATCACAGGAGGGCATCACAGGCATGTGCCATTACACCTGGCCATCTTCAGGTAACAAGTCTGCTCCCCCAGTGCAGTAAAGTATTCATCATCAACCTATCATCCAAACTAGAAATCTGCTTAAAATCCAGCCAAATCATGTTATTATTATCAAAGTCTTTCTTGTTTTCCTGTCTGACCCCTCATCAAACACTGCCCAGATGAATAACAGGTGAGGCTCAATGGGTCCTTGGTAAATGGACACAATGGATTAAGGAGTGGGGGGCCAGGGATTTAGCTCAGCAGTTCCACCACCTGCCTCGCAAGTGCAAGGACCAGTGCTCAATCCCCAAGTACCCACCCCCCAAAAAAAGTTTACCTTTGGGTTGGGGATTTAGCTCAGTGGTTCCACCGCCTGCCTCGCAAGCACAAGGACCCAAGTTTGATCCCTGGTACTCACCCCAAGGAAAAAAAACAAAAAAACAAAAACGCATAGGCTCATGTTTCCTGTCTGCTTCCCAGTTTAAATTAGTTACCAAGCTGAGATTGCCTTCCATATCATTCTTCCTTCCTAATCAGAGGCAAAAACAGCAGCTTGCAGACCTATTGTAAGGTCTAGATTGAACAGTAATAACTGTACAGTGGGCAGGGAATACCCAGTGCATGTTGAAAGACTAGGTTTACTTTTGTTTTATTCTGGTACCCTCTTGGATTGGCTCTCCTGATTATGACCACATAGTCATATAGCTCTCTGGTCCTTTAACAAGACTTGAGGGAGGGGTCACATCCAGAGATATCTTGGTACCACAGAGGCAACTACAGGGAAAAGGGTACCAGCTCAAGTTGAGGGGAAAAATGATGAGCAGGTGACAGAAGCAGAGACAAAGTCAGGCCTGGTGGCATACACCTGGAGGATTATCACGAGTTCAAGCCCAGCCTGGACTACACAGTGAGTTAAAGATCAGCCTGAACATAGAAAGACCCTGTCTCAAAAAAAAAAAAAAAAAAAAAAAAAAAAAAAAAAAAAGCTAAGATATAGGCACTCAAGGGACAAATTATAAGGGGCAACGATAGCAGCAGAGACGGGGACAGAGGCGAGGGCCATAATAGGAGACCCTGTGATAGGGGCAGGACTGAAAACCTACAAGGGGGTCCTACACAGGGTCTGTGATAGGACAGAAATAGGGGACAGATGGAGAAAGGTCCCCATGATACAGGTACAGGGAAGGATGGGACAGGGATGGGAGGTTACCACAGGGACCACAATAAAGACCATGAATGGTGCAGAGGTAGAGAATCACCCAGGAAATCGAACTGGCCAGCTAGCTACATGCCCTCAGGCAGGACCTCACATCATATCCCCCCAGAGGGTTTCTGGCTCTGTCCTGACACTCCAATAGTACAGGATTGGCTGTGGGGATGGGTACTCTGAATCTCATTGTTATTTGGATTTGAGTTCTCCACAAGAATGGCTGAGTCCAGAAGTTTGAAAAATAAACTGAGGAAGCAGGCTTCAGCTTCTGGTTTTATACTAGGGCCTCTCTCTACCCCTTCTCTAGGCCTGACTTAACCCTTGACGCCTGAGTAATAACGGTCCCAGGAAAGAGGTGCAAGCAATTGTGAGAAAAGTATTATATGTGCATCAGCAGTGGCCACGGTTCACTGCACATTCAAGGAGCAGAGCTGCTGAGTGGAATGTCTGGGGACAGGGCAGGAGGAGCTTGGGTTACCAAGTGAGACAAGCAACAGGTCAGACACAGGGTTAAAAAAAAAAAAAGCTTGGGGCTGGGGATTTAGCTCAGTGGTTTCATCGCCTGCCTTGCAAGTGCAAGTCCCCAAGTTTGATCCCCAGTACCCCCCAAAAAATTAAATAATAAAATAAAAAAAAAGCTTGCTGAGCAATCTTTTAGGCTGAAACTGAGTCACCTTGTCATGATGAGGTAGGCAAATCTGAAGGTTCCCAGTACGTCCAGCTGGACAGTGACCGTCTCAAAATCTACAAGCCAGATATGGTGGCACATAACTGTAGTCCTAGCTCTCGGGAGGCTGGAGCAGGAGAAATGCCTTGAATTCAAGTTTAGCATGAACTACACAGTGATAGTAAGACCCTGTCTAATAAAAATAAACCCAACTTTCATAAAAGGACATGCTCGCACCTTCAACTGCTTATGCCTATTACCAGGTCTTCTTGCTGCCACAGACACTGGGCAATCATATTCTAAATGTTATGGCCTCCCTAATTCTGAGTCACAGAACAGAGACCCGGGCAGGTACATGGTCAGTTTCCCCAAAACTCCTCAGCACAGGCTGCTCAACCCAGGTCCCAGCAATGACCCAAACCTCCATAAGAATTTACCTGTCCAGGATATCCAAGACAGCAGTCTCCAGAGCCCTTACTCTATTCTTTTTTTTTTTTTTTTTTT
>NW_022900949.1:41214108-41218597 GCF_012274545.1 Fukomys damarensis
TCTTTTTTTTTTTTTTTTTTTTTTTTTTTTGGGTATGGGGATCGAACTCGGGGCCAAACCACTAGCTAAATCCCCATGCACCACCCCCATCTTTGAGTGATAATATAATAGGGCTTAGGCTGTGGTGGATAGTTTGAAGGCTCTGGAAATAAGTGAACCAGGCTTGGTTGAGTGGATAGCCAACTGCCCCCCCCCCTTTTTTTTGGTTTCTTGAGACAAGGTCTCACTATATAGATGAGCTTGACCTGGAACTACGTAGCCCAGGCTGGTCTCAAACTCAGCAATCTTCCTGCCTCAGCTTCCCAGAGTGCTGGGATTACAGGCATGCACTACCACACCCAGCTTGCAACTGCCTTGTAACAGGTGGGGGATCTGGCACTTCCTAGGCAACTGTTCTAAGAGCTTGCACTGGGAGAGGGGGTGGTCTGAGTAGATTCTTGGGACACCCCGCCCCCTCCAGCTGGCTCTCAGGAAAACAGCTAACCCTACTGGTAGTGGCAGTAGCAACAAAACTAGAGTACAATCAAAACCCACTGAAATTAGGCCTGAGGATCTAGGGTGGTCTCCAAGCAGGGTGTTTTGTTTTGGTTTTTGGTACCAGGAATCCAACTGAGGACTTCGCACTGAGCTGCATCCTCAGCACCCGCTATCCCCATTACGCTTTTAGAAGTATGGTCCTTAGGTCATTCCCCATAACTAAACTGGATGAAAGAACTCTCAGAGGAAAGTAGTATCAGAATTGCAGGCTACAGTACAACAGGGAACAACAGGGTTCCCAAGTTTGGGGAACCATGGGAGGAAACACTCAGGAAATGTTAACAGATCCACTAGCCCAAGGGGAATGGGGGCACCTAAAAGCACAGGGTTGCTTCTCCATAGGTCACCCCCACCCCATCCCAGCAGCTGGTGCTACAGGGGCCCAGGTAAACACTCATATAAAGTTAAAATCTGATTCTCATTTAAATGAAGCCCCTACTCCCAGCCCTGAAAAGGCAGTCTCCAAGTGCCTTCAGGATGTGTTCTCATTCCATGGGCCCCAGCCACTGCCATTGAGCCTAGGCAGCCAAGCAAAGGACTGCAAATGGGTGGGGCAGCTGGTTCCATTCAGGGTCCACAGCCCTCTCCAAAGCAGAACACACTGACAATGTTCAAAACAGGGAGGCCTATGTTCCAGGACATGGTGATGATGAATGTAGAATCCAGGAGGAAAGCAGTGCTGGAAATCCTCCTTGCTCCAGTACCACAGGTACTCTACCCAACTATGAAAATTCTTTGGTCAGTAAAGCAGGCACTATGGTCCTGATTCAATACCCAACCTCTTGCCAACAACTGGAGTTGAGGCTAATTACTCTCAGCAGAGCAGAGGCTCCACCCCAGACAAGCCCAAAGCTCCAAGGTTTTATTCATTTTGCTTTTTAGAGACAAGGTCTCACTATGAAGTTCTGGCTAGTCTTGAACTATGTAGTCCAGGCTGGCCTCAAACTCATGGCAATCCTGCCTCAGCCTCCTAAATGCTGGGATTACAGGCATGCACCACCACACCCAGCTAAAAGCTTCAAGGTTTTAGAAAGCAGAGATAAGGGCTGTCTGCTTGGTCCCCAGGGAGCCATGCCACCAAGGCTCCCTTCCTTGGCCTAGTAACTGCTAGTTGTCAAGGTTCCCCACTGCCACCCATAGTCATTCTTTGTGGTCTGACTGGACAGAAACTAAAGCAGCCTCAAGATAGATCTATCATATTGGTACTGCCCATGCTCAGGGGAAGGTTCTCACACATTCCTACAGAAGCCAGCATCTTCAGTTTCCCTTCCTCTAGAGCCTGGGAGCTGCCCACTCCCACAATCCCACCTCATCACTCAAAATGATGTTTCTGAGCTACTTTCCCTCGCTGTTCAAGCTGGCCTACCAGTAGCCATACACGTACAAAAAGACCATGGAGGGTGGGCAGAGAGACTGGAAGGTGGAAAGGTATAAAACATGATAGATGGAACAGTGGACATACAACTTCAAGAACAAGTCACAGTGCATTGCGCCATGAGAATACCCCTCCCACCACCACCCCACCCCAAATCTTTCAATTTTTGAAAGAAGGCTGGTGCTGCCAGGGCCCTGGAGAGGTACCCGGAATTGTTCAAGGTTGCAGTCCATAGGCATGGCACACTGTGCTACTGGCCACGCAAACAGCTGGGCTATTTTTCCAAACATTGCTGTATGAAATAGGGAATCAGGATGTCGAATATGGCATCAATGGCTGGAGCTGTATTATAGGAGACAGGTTCACACGAAGAATCCGCTGGGCTTGCTGCCGAACCTCATCATCGGAGGACTGCCTGTTCACTTTTATGGCATGGAACTTTACCAGCTTTGCTGTTCCTGACCCCAGACAGGATTTAGGAGATTGGGACCCAAGCCGTTTTTTCTTCTTTGGAGGGAGATCCTTTGCCTCCTCAGCTCTTTTCCTCTTCTGCCCCAGAGTCATAGAGTGGCTTTTCGGGACCTTTCTTGAAATCCTGGGCTGAACGGATCCCTTTGCCCTGCCCTTGCTCCTAGGCTGGGTCTGAGCCACCTTGGCCCGTGCTGCCTTGGCCTTAGCCTTGGCCCGTGCTGCCTTGGCCTTAGCCTTGGCCCGTACTGCCTTGGCCTTAGCCTTGGCCCGTGCTGCCTTGGCCTTAGCCTTGGCCCGTGCTGCCTTGGCCTTGGCCTGTGTTCGAGCTATACTGGTGTGGGCATGGGCAACTTTGGCCAGTGTTTGAGACATCTTGACTTGTGCTATTTTCGTGCCCAGGGTGGAGCTTTCTTTCATTTGCAGACCACGGAAAGAGCCAGTGGCTCTATAGGTCTTTTTCTGGGGCCCAGTGCCTTGCTGGGGTCCAGATCTAGAACCTTTTTGAGTCAGACAAGTGGGGCCCTTGCTTGTGGTTTTTCTAGGAGCTTTGGACCGGGGGTTCTCTAGACTCTTCCCTGAACCTTTCCGCAGTTTCAAAGGAGAGTCTGTGAGTGAGAGCTGCAGTGACTGTGTCTTGTGCTTAGCACTCAAGCAGGGCATGGGATTCTTGAGTGGAACCAGGGCCTCAAGGACAACAGAAAGCCGCATGGCAGGGTAGACACCTGGATATAGGTGAGTGGGGAAGCCCACTGTTGCACCCCTTGTTTGGCTGGCACTTGACTGCTTCAGAGAGCTCAGCAGCAGATTGGTAGTAGTATGCTTGGAGAAAGCTGGTGTAGACCCTTTGGCCAGCCTGCCAGACAAAGACACGGGTAGCAGGGTAGCCCGGCCTGTGGGCAGGTGCACAGCAGTTCGGGGAGCACTGGTTGGAGGTGATGTGGCAGCTGGGTTGGGGGCACAAGCCTGTAGCTTCGTCTGACTTGGGGGATTGGCTGTGCATGAACTATAGCCATAGACATCACGGCTACGAAGAATGGTAGGTTGGAAACCATCATCTCGCAGGCCCTGTAGGAAGGCCACAAGCTGGGCCTCTGTGGCACTGAGATCCTGGCTCATGGGGTTAAACACAAGCAGCGCCTCTTCCAGGGCCTTCTTCCCTGCTGTGGAGATGCGCGACCAGGAGTGCACAGCTTTCTCCTCCACATGCTGCACCACCACGCTCATGGCATTAGGCACTGCAGTTCTGCCTGGGTATCCACAAACCAGTGCTTGGCACCTCCAAGACAAGAAGAAAAGAATCAGTAAGAATGGCACTAAGATATGGATCCAGAGCAGATAGACAGGTCTAGCAGTTTCCCCACTCCCCCGGCAATGAGGGCCTGGTCCCTGGCATGAAACCTGGTCTCCTGAGCCTCTGCTACATTGGGGTGGATGTGGGTCAGGTTATTTTCTTCAGGATATATTCTCAAAGCACCTCAGAGTTCTCAAAGCACCTTTCTAGGTCCTGGAAAATACTTAAACTTGGCTCATTTAAATTCATTTGTGTTTGTTCTCAGATAGGATCTCATTATGTTGCTTAGGCTGGTTTTCAACTAGTGGATTCGAATCATCCGCCCAGCTTCCTTAGTAAGTGCACCACCACACCCCACTTACATTTTTTTTATTAGCATGTTTGTGATATATAACACTCCTCATGGAGAATTGGCACATGCACATATTGCATCTTGATTCTTTTTTTCTTCCCCTTAAATCTATCTGATGCCTAAAACCTAATTAGATACAGTCCTGGGAAAAAGGTAAGTATCCTTGTCCTCAAGACCAGTCCAAGCCAGATGTGGTGGCACACACCTGTGATTCCAGCACTTGGGAGGTTGAGGCAGAAGGAGTGCCACAAATATGAAGCCAACATGGACTACATAGCAAGTTTAAGACTAGCCTGAACTACATAGACCCAATCATCTGAAAGAAAAAAAAAAAAGCCCAGTCTAAGCCAGGGGTGGTGGTACATTCCTGTAATCCTAGCACATGAAAGGCTGAGGAATGAGATTGAGGCCAGACTGGACTATGCAGCAAGACCATATCTCAAGAAAGAGAGAGAGAGAGAGA
>NW_022900949.1:41218886-41219108 GCF_012274545.1 Fukomys damarensis
AGAGAGGGAGAGAGAGAAGAGGGGGGGGGGAGAAAGAGAGAGAGGGAGGGAGGGAGGGAAGGAAGGAGGGAGAGGCAGACAGACAGAAAAAGAAAAAAGAGAGAGAAAGAAAGAGACAGACAGACAGAGAAAGAAAGAAGGAAAGACAGAGAGACAGAAAGAAAGAAAGAAAGAAAGAAAGAAAGAAAGAAAGAAAGACAGACAGACAGACAGACAGAAAGG
>NW_022900949.1:41220629-41222229 GCF_012274545.1 Fukomys damarensis
GGGAGGGAGGGAGGGAAGGAAGGAGGGAGAGGCAGACAGACAGAAAAAGAAAAAAGAGAGAGAAAGAAAGAGACAGACAGACAGAGAAAGAAAGAAGGAAAGACAGAGAGACAGAAAGAAAGAAAGAAAGAAAGAAAGAAAGAAAGAAAGAAAGACAGACAGACAGACAGACAGAAAGGCCCAGTCCAGAAGGTAAAACAGAGCCAATATTAAGGTTCTTGAAGTGTATGGTTCGGCTTGCCAACTTGTCAGGAAAGGATTCCTGGGGAGGTTAACATCTACCTAGGATGAATGATGAACAGATAGAAAAGTACAAAAATGGGAGTAGCCTACATAGTGGCTGTAAATTGAGAAAGACTAAGGCACACCTGGTGTGGAGTTTGGGGTCCAGCTGGAAAAACAAGTTACAGGCAGGGCAACAAACAATGTTGAATATTGGCCAAAGGGCACAGATTTACACCTAAAGCCCATGCCCATATGTGTCCAGCTGGTAGGGGGAAAAGGAGGTCAGCATACTCCTACTCACCAGAGGCTCTGCTTTCAGGGTTCCTAGACAGGACACTTGGCAGCCCAATTACTAGCTCTATGCATGAAGACCAACCTCAGGGAAAGAGTCACTAATAACTAATAAGCTGCTGATGAGCAGTGGTGCGAATTATATCTAAGCAACTAGGCATCCCGTAGGCCGCGCAGAGATCAAGCAAGACCCCAAGGTCTGAAGACAGGAAAGCTAAAGGCTTCAATAAAGTAGGATGGCAAATCAAAAGGTCACAGTAAGTCTCAGCTGTCCAAACTAGAGCTTAGGGGTCACCAGGCCTCAGTACAGCTCAGAGTTGTCTGGGAACACCTAAGGTGTCCCAGGCTTCTTTGAAGCTGTGGCTGTCAATTATGACTAATATCTAGCACCCAACCCAGCATTTGAGGATCCCACAGATAAGTGGCAGCTCCCCAGCTGTACTGAGAACATTAAAAGATCAGCCTGGATCAGTGAGGTCCCTGGGGCCTCAAGGGCCATCTGCGCAGCTTCTCCCCACCACACTAATGGAGCAAGATGAAGTCTTCAGAATCCCCTGGAGGAAGTACCCTGGGGCACTCTGTTTGGAAACATTCTTAGATCCTCAGGTGTCTGAGGCACTTCCCTTCCCCAGAGGCCCACTTTCCAAGTACAATCCTTGCACAGGACTTTAGTTCTTTTACTTATTTAGCTTTTGAGGCGGGTGCAGTTCCCAGGGCTGTGAACTGTACGGGGAGGTAGGTGACTTATTTCCCACCCACAACCCCTGACGCAGATACTGGGGTTGACCTCGGGCTCCTCGCCCAGGTCCCATGGGACGCGGGGTGGGGGGTTGTTTCTTATAGGCTTTCAAGAAGCTTTGGAAACAGAGGCAGCCGCTTAGCCCCCGACTTGCCTTTACACATGCCTCCGAGGCCAGCAAGGAACGTTGACCGAGGCAAGAAAGGCGCCATTCAAGAAAACTGGGGTCCGGGGCGGGTCTGGGGTAGATTGGGGCCGTCGCGCTGGGAGTCTGCGTCCCTGCGGCCCGAACGGCGTTGGGGAGGCGGGCGTTAGACGCATCTATACATGTAGGGCGCGCGTGCC
>NW_022900949.1:41222417-41226280 GCF_012274545.1 Fukomys damarensis
GCGCCGCGCGCCGCCGCGGGGACCCAAGACGCGCCTCTGCGCCGCCTCCGCTGCTCCAACATGGCCGCCTGCTGCGCGCCGGAAGTGTACCACACTTCCGCTTCCTGGACCCGGCCCGCCCTAGTGACCCTTGACCCTTGAGACCCCATTTTCACTCCAAAGCCTTGAGGCAAGGCATGTTGGGTACAAGGGAGGGCTTCCTGGAAGTGGTGGCTACTAGGACTGTTCTAACTAATCTAGTACAGCAAAGCACAGGAGATTGAGGAGTAGGTTTGCCCTTGGACATAGCCCCCATCAAGACTTACTGAAACCCAGCTAGGATGCAAGTTGGGGTTGGCACCCTTTCTAAGCGGCTCTGGTAGTGTATGATCTCCAGGAGTGGCTCCTGGCAAGGTCCAGGCCACTCTGGCCTTCCTGTAGCCACTGACAAGGCCCACTTCTGTCTGAGACACTTGACCAGAGGATCTAAGAGGATAGTGCCTCCTTACAGGGAGTGTCTCATTGTAGCCCCTTTGTTTTGCAGTGAAGATATGTCCTTCAAGGACAGAAAGTCTCTCTTTATGAGAACGGGTCTACTTCATATTCCATGAAAGGCTGGTGTGCACATGTGATCACATGTTCTATACAGAAGCCCGAAGCTGTCCATATTCAGTCTGTGGGCCACAACATACCAGTGTAGGTCTGAGTATATTCGCCCAGGCTGTTGTGCATAGATATAGTAGGGAAACTCTGGCTTACCCTTGACCCATCAATGGCAGAAAGTCCCATCTTCAGTCTTAACATTGCCAAGAATCCCTGCCATTTTGTGAGGAATACTAGAATATCAGTCTTTCCACCTATTCCCTCCAGCCAGCAGAGGGATGGTGGTTATAAGGTCCACTGACCAGTAGAACCAATAAGAGACTACAGGTCAAGCTGGCATAGTGGTGCACACCTGTAATCCCAGCACTCGGGAGGCTGAGGCAGGAGGGTTGCTGGAAGTTCAAGACCAGCCTGGGCTCTGCAGTGAGTTCCAGAGCAGTCTGAACTACATAGTGAGACCCTGTCTCAAAAAACCAAAAAAAAAAAAAGAGAGAGAGAGAGAGAGAGAATACAGGTCAAAATTATCCCTAGGGGCTTAGATGAAGGGTCAGAATGGTCTTCACAGCTCTGACCAAAGACTCTACTTGTTAGGGACCTCTAAGTCCCTGCTGGGAGTGTTCATGGGACACCTAGTTTCATGGATGAGGTAGTGTCCAAACCTATCAGAGGAAACAACGGTCTGTTTTTTTTTCTTGAGACAGGGTCTTGTTATGTAGTTCAGGTTGGCCTTGAACTCTTGGTGATTCTCCTGCCTTAGCCTCCCAAATGCTGAGGTCACAGGCATGGGCCACCACATCCAGCTCAGGGTATAATCAGAAAGTCTCAATTTGTTCTTTGCATTTTTTTTTGGTACTGGGAATGGAACTCAGGCCCCTCATGCTGTGTACTGCTGAGCTACATCCCCAGCCCAGAAAGTCCCAGTTTGGCACTTCAGTTGTGGGTGAGCTCTGTCTCTGGCCCTGTCTATGGTTCAGGGTTAGGATTGGTTCACTCATAGGACCAACCCAACCTCACCTTTTATCACAGTAGTTTCCAAAGCCAGCAGTGTTAACCCTCTGTGTGCAAGTGGAGTAGAGCTATACAAACAGAAGCTACTGGGTGGGGAATGTAGTTTAAACAGGCACAGCACCTACCTGACAAACAGAAGCCACATCCAAGAAGAGGTAGAACTTGGCCTCCAGAGATGACAGCCCAGGTGTGTTCTAGAAAGATCCTCTCTGGTGATGTCTAGCTTAGAGGTTAGAGCAAAATGGAAGGACAAGAATGGTAGCTCCCCCCACCAAAAAAAATAATGGTAGCTCCATCCCTTTTTTTCATGCATTCTAGCAATAAGAGCTGGAGTAAGTTAGGGTTAAGGGTCATGGGATACCTAGCTCTCTGAGTGGATGCTGCTGAAATATTGTGTGCTGGTGCCCTAAAATCTCTAGATGGAATCCTTTGGGAGCACTCATCAAAGCATAATATGACTTGACCTAGACTTTGGTGGATACTAACTACACAGGCATAACTCAAATCAGATAGGATGAGGTAAGAGAGACTATAACGTGATCCCAGGACCCATTCCTTGCTCTTCCTTTGGAATCTTGTATGGAATTTAGTGGACTCTGGATCCACATCTACCTGAGTAGAGAGATCTGGTAGAAATATAGATGTGAGTAAAGGCAATGGCCTAGAGAGATTGCTCCAAGACAGGGTATGTGGCTAGAAGGGAAATCCAGGGCTAAATCTTAGGCCATTCCCTGAGCAGAGGAAGGAGCCTATGAAGGCAGATAGCCTCAAGGATTTGGAAGGGAGGAAGAGAAGGCTAGAGGGACTTGGGGAACTGAAAGATATCTAAAGATAAACAGTTTCTAAGTGCTTATCTGCTGGAAAAGAAGAAGAGGGTGCTTGGAAAGGGAATAGTTTGAGGGGCTCTGCAGGGCAACGTGAGCACCCTATTGAAGGAATCAACAGTGCCCCAGGTGAGGAGCAAGTTGGGGAGTGAAGGATGGGAGGATAGAGGCATTCTAGTCAGGATCTGTGCAATTGGTAACCAGTCTGGGCACCACTATTTCTTTGCAGGTCTGCTGATTCAACTGCTAGGTTGAGAGAGGTTTCTCTCTCTCTGGTCATGGGAAAGGCTTCACACACACTCTGAGCAGGATAGAAGTCAGCCAGGCCAGGGCACTAATGCTCCCAAACAGATCTCAACCCATGATTAGTAGGGATTTGAGAATAAGTACCTCAGCTCCCTTTCATCTTAGGGTACAGCAATAATGTGAGGCCCATATTCTACACTGGCTCTCAGAATGCCCATGAAATCTGGTCCTAGTTGCCCGCAGTGGCAACTTGTTCAATGATACCTCCTTTATTGGCTGTTTTCTTTCTTTCTTTCTTTTTTTTTTTGCAGTACCAGGGATCGAACTCTGGACCTTGTGCTCTCGAGGCAGGCGCAGCACCACTGAGCTACATTTCTGGCCCTATCGGCTGCTTTCCTTGTCTCCTTGCTACTCCTCTGGTGGTACTTCCTGGCTTCACTCTCACACTAATTATATGCACTTGTGTCTTTGTTTCCAATACAATACTAAGGGTAAACTAAGACAGATGCTGTCCATATAAATGGGGTAAGGAACTGAGTAAAGTCAACTGTGAGAAATAATACTTTGAATGTTCAGAAGATAGGTAAGGCCAGGGTCTGAATCTGAGCTAGGTGGGTTCTTGTCCTCCCAACTTGCTCTCAACCCAGAGTTGGTTAGTGGCGGGCCCTGCACCCTGAATATGGAGTCACAAACACCTTGGGCCCCAGAATAGCCCCGGGACTCAGGAGGAGCTCTAGCCTCTAACTGTGCTGCTCAGAGTTACCAGTTCAAACCTGTAGTAGGGCCCATGGGGCCCTGACGGTCCCCCATTCTGTGGTTTTAATGTGCTGTATAGAATCTTTTCTGTATTATCTTGTCCCAGAGTTAGGGCAATACAGCCAGTCTTGCTCAACGGAGGTTCAGGACACGCGTCGAATGGCCTCTAGGGGGCGCCTCAGCGGAGTTCTTGCCTGGCTCCTGAGCTCAGCTGCGAGGGGCGGGCCCCCGGACCCAGAGAAGCCCCTTAGTGCAGGTGGCAGGCTCCAGGGCCCGCGAGCCCACGCGGGGTCCGTCTCGGAGAGAACACTCTCCGTCCAGGCTCTTCGCCTGTCACCGCATCCTCCTGCTCCGCCGGAGGTACACCCCCCCTCCCGTCGCAAGCCCGGGCACGCCCAGCGTGCACATGGCCGCCCCCCACACACACCCGGTGTGCCCGGGGGTCGT
>NW_022900949.1:41226572-41250913 GCF_012274545.1 Fukomys damarensis
CCCGGCTGCCCGCAGCTCAGGCCGGTGAGTCCCGCGGGAGCCGCGCACGCTAGGGGGAAGTTCGCGGCGTGGAGCCTAGGCGCGCTCACTCAGACCCGCCCCACCTCTTCGAGCTAGAAGTTTGGGGCCAGGAGGCCTCCCACCAGGTCCCAAGATCTAGGTGTGGAGCCCCCACGGGAGAGGGGAGGCTAAAGAACTTGAGGTGTCTGCTGCTGTTAGGGGATTCCGAAGTGTGGCTTCTCATTTCTGCAAGAAACGCCCTGGTCTCTGGGACCCTAGAGTCCTGTGCTTATAGGAGTCTCTAAACCAGTCGCCCTCCTGGGTGCCTGCGAATGTGCTGGCTTGGGCAGACCCTTGAGGGTGGACACCAAAGGGCAATGGAACCTTGACATCCAGCCCCGAGTCCCTGGCCTTTTGTTGATGAGCATGGTTGAACCCTGTGGAACAGTCCTAATGGTGTTGTGAGATAACCTGGAGTCTGGCTCCTGACAGCAGGTAGGGGTCCCTGGTGGCTGGATCCCAGGCTGCCCAGGATACAGTGGCAGTGTGTGGGGAGGATTCAGCAGTACCCCTCTAATGAAAAGCCAGGCTTGTTGAGGGAAAAAGAAGGATGCTAGAATGGAGGGTCCTGTTCTTGTCACCTTATCTCCATGCACATACAGAGACCCAGTAGTTGCTTCTAGCTGTTAGAACTAAAGGGGGACACTGCCTGGGTATCTGAGATCTGTCCTTCCCACTCCAGAGATCTCCACCATGGTGTGCCAATCAGAGGGAGTGGTTTTGGGCCTCCCTTGCCCTCAGCTACAAGCTGCTTATATGTTTCTGAGTGGGGTGGGTGTTGGTGGCCCTGATTCTTTGTTTTTCCTCTCTCCTCCAGGTAAAAGCAAGGTCCCTGGACTGGTCAGATACTCCCTTGCAGCCTTGGCAGAATCAAGATGAGTCCCATCATGTCTCCCCAATGAGCCCTGCAGCCTGAACAGATAGTATGGCCTGCCACTGGCAGTGAACAACATGGCTACAGGAGGTGGCCAAACCTTTTCTTGGCAGGTGTTCCCCCCCATGCCCACTTGCCGGGTATATGGCACAGTGGCACACCAGGATGGGCACCTGCTGGTGTTGGGGGGCTGTGGCCGTGCTGGGCTACCCCTGGACACTGCTGAAACACTAGATATGGCCTCACACACATGGCTAGCACTGGCACCCCTGCCCACTGCCCGGGCTGGTGCAGCTGCTGTGGTTCTGGGCAAGCAGGTGCTAGTAGTGGGAGGTGTGGATGAGGCCCAGAGCCCAGTAGCTGCTGTGGAGGCCTTCCTTGCTGATGAAGGCCGCTGGGAGCGTCGGGCTACCCTCCCTCAAGCAGCCATGGGGGTTGCGACTGTGGAGAGAGGTGAGTGGCTACCCAAAGAAGGTCCTTCAGGTGTCCCAAGAGCTTCCTTGGATAGGGCCTTGCCTCTTGTATCCTCTGCTACCTACCTCTGACCTGGGCTTGGAGTAGCCTTATGTTAACTGATTTTTCTAACTGGGAGGTGGGGGCAAAGCCTAGGCTAACCAACTGATGGGAAGCCTCAGCCCCATTCCTCATGTCTAAGAGACAGTGTGTATGTATGGGGGGAGCAGTGGCCTGATGACTCTTGTGGTTATAAATAGTCTGAGATGCATGGAGGGGAGTAGGGCCTTGGCTCAGCGCCTAGTAAGTGCTTAACTGCTTAGACTCCCTTCCCCCAACACACTCACACACACACCAGGAATCTTGATGTGGACAGAAGCCAAGCTGACCTGGAGATGGTTGCCATGGAAGCCCTCAGTTCATAGGCACATTACTCCAAGGCCCCCAGACATGCCTCTAGTTCACCCCGGGGCCTAACAGAAGGTAAGAACTCTAGTGAAAAAGTGTAGTGTAGAGGGGCGGCAGGACCACAGGATGAACGGTTGTGGCTAGCACCTCTGGCCTTCAGGTCCAAGCCCCTCTCCCAGCCTCATTTCCATCCCACCTTATCCCCAGTCTCCTCCCCAGACTTAGCTCCATGCTAACTAAATCCCTATATGCCCCTAACTCTTGTGTCACCCTCCCTGTCATCAGGGGAGCCCCCACCTTATGGCCTCCAGGTCTGACCACTGGTCCCAACCAGCAAGACTTGGTTGCCATAGTGTCTCCAGGGAGACAAAACTGGATTATAATTAGATCAGCTGCCTCCTGCTCTTCACTCAGAAGGGCCCCAGCCAGAGCAGGAAGCTCTCTCAGCTTCCATTCCAGATAGGTTTCAGGGTTTCAGACAAGGACATGGATGTCCATCCACACCTTGCCTAACCAGGGAAGCTGTCAGAGTGGAGTTCCTTGGGCAGACTGGGGTGTAATCTGAATTACTCTTTTCTATACAGATGGTATGGTGTATGCTTTGGGAGGAATGGGCCCTGACACAGCCCCACAGGCTCAAGTACGGGTGTATGAGCCTCGCCGGGATTGCTGGCTTTCACTACCCTCCATGCCCACACCCTGCTATGGGGCCTCTACCTTCTTGCATGGAAACAAGATCTATATTCTGGGTAAGCGCCTAGAGGATATGGGAAAGGGTCTCAAGAGTCCAGAAGTCCCCATCCCCATAGTTGGCTGGTTATGAATCAGGCATAGTCTGAGACAGCAGGACTTAAAAAGCTTTGTTGGGGTGATCCAGGCCTTCTCTGAGGCTCTGGTCTCTGGTGGCCCTGCCAAGATTGGAGAACCAAATCCCAGTGCCTGAATGTCTGTAGGATGGATAATCTGCACGTGCTTGTGCAAACAGGTGGGCATGGGAGGCTGGGGCAGACAGATCAGCAATCTGGAGAGTGAGGAGCCCACCAAGTCCCTTGGGCTCCCTCCCAGCTCCCCCAATTCCATTGACAGGCGGCCGCCAGGGCAAGCTCCCAGTGACTGCTTTTGAAGCTTTTGATCTGGAGGCCTGTACCTGGACCCGGCACCCAAGCCTGCCCAGCCGCCGGGCCTTTGCTGGCTGTGCTATGGCTGAAGGCAACGTCTTTAGCTTGGGAGGTCTGCAGCAACCTGGGCCCCACAATTTCTACTCCCGCCCACATTTTGTCAACACTGTGGAGATGTTTGACCTGGAGCATGGTGAGCAGTGGCTGTCCTGGGCTGTCTTCTTATTCTCTGTGGGTTGGAGGGGTATAGTGTCTGTGAGGCTAGACGTGATCTCCCCTCTCCTGCAGGGTCCTGGACCAAGCTACCCCGTAGCCTACGCATGAGGGATAAGAGAGCTGACTTTGTGGTTGGCTCTCTTGGGGGCCACATCCTGGCCATTGGGGGCCTCGGTAAGTTTCTGTGGGACTATGGAGAAGGGACCCCAAGACAGGAAAGAGTCACCCCCTAGTAAGAGTACTTCCTCTTCAGCCATTGCAGAGGTGTTGGGGCTTTATAAGCTCCCTTTCTTTACCCACAAATCAAGCAAGTGAAGTCTGCCTGGCCCAGCTCTCAGGGTGTCCCCATTTCCTGACTGGGGCTCTGCATCAGCAGGGGTCTAGGAGACAGTCACAGGACTGAATGTATGGCCAATTGGACAAATCAAAACATGAGTGATTGAATGAACAAGTGATGAACAGGGCAATGAGGAACAAGGCACTGAAAGCCCATCCTGGCGTGATACTTAGTGGGTCCTCCTCTGGGCTCAGGGAGCAAACGGCCTAGAGTCCCTTACATACAGCCATCTGTCTCCTTCATGCAGGAAACCAGCCGTGCCCTCTGAGCTCTGTGGAGAGCTTCAGTCTTGCACAGCGGCGCTGGGAGGCACTGCCCACCATGCCCACAGCCCGCTGTTCCTGCTCTAGTCTACAGGCTGGACCCCGGCTATTTGTTATCGGGGGTGTGGCCCAGGGCCCCAGTCAAGCCGTGGAGGCACTGTGTCTGCGTGATGGAGTCTGAAGGCCCTGTGGGACATGTCCATTGGAGCAGCTCAGTGCAGAAGCAGATGCCTATGGCTCCTTTTGCTGCTGAGGGAGCTCTCTGCAACTCTGCGGGATGAGGGAGGCACAGAGGTGGGCACTTGAGGCACTACCTTTGGTACTTTGGTTGGGGGAGCCTTTGTCTTTAGCACAGGACATACATAAGCTCACACCTACCTTTACCACCATTCACTCATGAACATAATCTCTGCCCTTGCCCTGTAGCCTACTAGGCCCTCTGACCAACTGGGAAGTGTGGAGATGGAAGATCTGGCCTTGTATCCTGCAATATAGTCACTGTCTAGAGTTGACAAGGCCACTCCTGTGGCCATTCCTGAAAAATCCTAGTGGCCACTCTTATCCTGAGGGTCCCTACTGTCCCAGAAGTATCCAGAGAGGGTTAAGGACACGGAATGGAGTAAGGATGTGGGAACCACCAGGGGGCAAGAGTAATGCTGGCCTTGGGCCCTCTATACTGCTGTTGTATGACTTTGGGCAAGTCATTTTATCTCTGTGCCTCAACATCCTCATCTGTCAGTGGGGATCTCTGAAACCTTCCTGCCCTACCTACCTCACAGGGCTGTTGTGAGGACCCAGGGAGGCTGGATGTGAAAGTAAAGGTTCTGATAAAATCTGGTGTGGGGCTTCTGGTGTGGACTTCCATATTGTTCTCACAGCCTCTACTCTCCTTCAGGGACCTTTGCTCTCCCAGAGATGAGGGCCTCCAGGGAGCTACTTGTATCTGGCTGCTGTCCCCAAAGTGAACTGGTATCTCAGGCCCATCTAAGCCTCAGCTTTGCCATAGATGACGTGGGATGATAGCACTCCTCTACTGTCTTAGGAATTTGAGACACTGATAGAGAGAAGAGCTCAAATAGCAACAATGAAACTACAGGTTTAGAATAACCTCTGGGTCCAAATCACACAGCATTACACAGTGTCTTCTCAAAGCTTCTGCTCACTGATGAAGGGAGAGGTGGTTCCATGCAGATGATAGCCAAGGCACCCTGCACCCTCTCTGTTGGCTGTAGGG
Source organism: Fukomys damarensis (assembly GCF_012274545.1). Lineage (NCBI taxonomy): Eukaryota > Metazoa > Chordata > Mammalia > Rodentia > Bathyergidae > Fukomys > Fukomys damarensis. The sequence goes on from NW_022900949.1 coordinate 41,231,536, forward strand.
AGCCATTTCCCAGGCAGGACTGTGTAGCTACCCACCAAACCCCTCTAGGCCTCCTCCTAGAGGAAGCTGCCAACCTTTGCCTCTTCATCTAGCTTTTTAAACTTTCGTTTTTAAAATTCTGTCTTGGAGATTGAACCAAGTACCTTGGACATGCTAGGCAAGTGCTCTGTCACAGAGCGATACCCACCCAGCCCTTTGTTTTTGTTATTTGATTTGAGACAGGGTCTCTCTTAGTTTCCTAGGCTGGCCTAGAATTTGTGATCTTTCTCCCTTGGCCTCCTGAGTAGCTGGGATTATAGGTGTGTGCCCAGCTTCTCCAGCCTTTGATGCCTACTAGTAGAACTGCTAGCTGTGCTTTCCTTGCAGTAACACTGAGTTTCCAGCTGTTTGCTGAAGTTGTGGAGAAGTGTTCGGACCTACCTTTTGTTGGTCAGGGCAGCCCTCCTGGACGCTGGGCCTCTTCCAGACCTTACTCTTTCTCATGTGGTGGCAAGAATCCCACAGAAGTGCCTCCCCAGCCCAGCATGTGGAAACCACAGATTCAAGTTCCATGGGAGTCAGGCTCTGGGCCTGACTGCCCATCACTGCTCACTAGCCCCTGAGACCTTTTGGGCTGCAAGTACAGGCAGGCTGTGTGTCAGCTATCCTTGTTTAATGCTCAGGACCAGTGTAGGCACTCAGAGACCCCAGGATGAAGGTAGTGCTGCAGCAGCTTGGGTCTTGGGGTCGCTGGGAGGTCAGGCAGTGTGTCAGTGACAGGCACTTGGGGTCCTATCTTGTCAATGCCACAGCGACCACCAAGGGATGGGTGGCAGAAATTTTGCTGGTAGGTAGTACTGGCATATGGAGGCTGGATTTGCACAAAGTGAACAAGGCGCTGGGGAAGGCTATCAAGTCCTGAGCCCGACTGGAAATCAGACTGGTAAGAAGATTGCAGGGGCTGCTGCTGGCTCAGCTCCAGTTCACAGGGTGCCCAGCGCAAGAAGGTGTGCCGCTGCCACAGGCGCTTCAGATCTTTCTGTCTTCCAATTCCCTGCAGCAGACAGTAGGGGCCCTCCCCAGTGGTACAGGCCCTTAACTCACAGTCCTAGCACCAGGCATCTCCGTGGACCCCACCTAATCCCAAGTCTGACGATGCCTGGCCTGTGCAGGCCCTACCCTGGCTTCACTGGCTGCCTCCTCAGTGATGCTGTCTATTCCGATGTGAAGCCCCTGTCACTGGCCCCCAGGACATTTACATATTATCAGGGAAGCTGGCTGAGGAAACCAACGCAGAGGTGCCGCCATTGGGGAATGCAGTGGTGGAGGAGACAGCTACTCTTCTTTTTATGGAGCGCCCCCTCCCCTCAAGGTCTGTCCCATCTCCCCACCACCTGTTCTGCCCTCAACTTCCACCTAGGCCAAAGGACCATCTGTTCTCCTTCGTCCCTAGCACTCACTTTGTCGTAGGAAGTGCGATTGTCATGCTTGGAGAAGAAGTGTTGCTGTGCTGGTTCCTTGAAAAGCAATGAGGAAAAAAAAAAGATGATACTTACTCTCCCAGATATTTCCAGTGTCCTTACTGGAGGGAAACTGCAGGAGACCACTCCTCAAGTGCTACATTGGTAACACCCTGAAAGGTCAAAGGCAAATTAAAGCAGCACCTCACTCCTACCACATGATTTGGGATTTGTCCTAACTAAAAACCTTTGAAGCCTCTGGGCTGAGGCTTCTGTTGGGCATCCTTGCAGGAGTGGGCCCTTGTACTCTAGATTGCCTAGGACTGGATTTCAGTCTCCTCCCTCCATCCGTACTTATTTCCTCGATAGCACACCCACATCCCAGTCCCTAAATGCCACCTGGAAACTAAAACTTCTGTCTCAAGCTCAAGATGATTCCTGGACCCAGGCACATTAGCCACTGCCTTCTCGATATTTCTGTGTCAGTGCCAGACAGGACATCTCTAAATACATGACTGAGCTTCAGATCATCCCAGACTCCAGGCCCAGTTCAGGATATGACAACTAGATCCTGCCAAAGACCTCAGAGTTCCCTTTTTCTTTTCTCTCACATTCCACATCTAATGTTGCAGGAAATCTTGTCGATAATTCCTTCCAAGTGTATGCAGGAATTACAATGGCTTTTTCTGATTCAAATCACTCTCCTCTACTGCCAGAATTATTGTAAGAGTTTCTTGCCTAGTGTCCCTTCTTTCAAGCTTACCACTCCAGCCTATCACTTTAAGCAGCTAGAAATTTTTAGCACATGAATCCAGTCACATGTTTGCCAAAAGTCCACAACAACCAAAGTCATTATAGTGGTCCATCAGACCCACAAGCTACTGATCCTTCTCTACGGTCCTACCTCCAGCCGTACGGGCCTCCTCCCTTACTCTCAAACATGGAGGATTTGCTTCTCAGGCCTTTGCACCACCTGCTCCCTCAGCTAGCCATAAAACTTCTTACTTCACTCAGGAAATACCTTCCTTGAGCACTGTGGGAGTAATTCCATTTCCCCAACTCTTATTTTTCACCTCCTAACTCTCTATAATTATATATTATGTTACTTTCTATCATCTGACCCTCCCCATCCCCCATAGAACCTAAGTTCTTTGTGGGCAAAGGTTATCTATCATGTTCACATCTCTAATTTACTTCATCCCTGAGAGCAATGCCTGACACTGTTCAATAAACATTTGCTGTTAAAGCAATGGATGAGGACAGAAAATCTCAAGCCCAGGGTATTGGCTTGGGCTTAGTTGGAGCCAGAAAGCCTTGCTCTATTCCCAAGCAGAGAAAGACCACCAATACTGATGCTTCTAGACCTTGGCAGGAATGTCTCCCAAGTCTAACTCCTTGTCTCTGTGCCTACTGTCTGCCCCTAGAGCAATCCTTTCCCCATTCACTTGGATTCTCCTGCTACAGACCTGAAGCGGTTTGATCTGGTGAAAATGGGCTTGGCTGGGTTAGAGGTATGAGCAATGGCTGACAACAGCTCCCCAGATGAAATGCAAGGCCTGGGTGCTTGAGCCATAGCTTGGTAGAGTGCCTAGAGGTCCCTGGCTTTCATCCCCAGCACTGCATGCCAGGTGTGCATGTATACACACACACACACACACACACACACACACACACACACACACACACACACAGAGACCAAGGGCTGGCTCTGTTCCAGATCCTTGAACCAGTCAGTGTAGAGCCTGTAGTATGTTTTTAAGAGTCTCCCCTTTTGGGACCTCCTGTAACACTACAGTGGTAGCCACTAAACAGAAGGTAAACTTTGAAGATGGAAAACCAGATGCCTTACCTTTCATTCCTCATGAAGCAAGGTGATAAAATAGGAACCCAGGGCTCAATGGTAGAGCATGGGCTTGACATTTGCAAGGTCCTGTGTTCAATCTTCAACACCAAAGCAAAACAAAAATAACCAACAAAACAAAACAATCCCAGGACCCTTTTAGGAAAAAAATCTTCAGAATCTGAAGCTAGGTAGAAAGTTCTCAAGAGTTGACACTAAAACAGAGTCGTGAAAGAAAAAATAAATTGGACTCATCAAAAAATTTTTAAATTTTGCCCTATGAAAATCTATGTAAGGGTCAGGGATGCAGCTCAGTGACACAGTGCCTGCTGCCTGGCAAGCTCAATGTTCTGAATTTGATCCCTGGTACCCCCCCCAAAGCTACAGACTGGATTTTACAAAACCCATGTCCAACAAAGGACTAGTATCTAAAATATAGAAAGAACTCTACCATCGCAACAATAAAATAATCTAATTAGACATTGGGAAAACAAAAGGAAACTATTTCACTAAAAAGGATAGACAGATGGCACATAACATATCAAAAGATGTTCAACATCATTAAATAGTAGGGAAATGCAAACCAAAACCACAATGAAATATCACTACTGTCTATCAGAATGACTACAATTAAAAATAGAAACAACACCAAATGTTAGTGAGAAAGCAGAGAAACTAAATCATTCATGCATTGCTGGTGGGAATGTAAAATGGTACAGCCACTCTGGAAAACAGCTTGACAGTTTATTTAAAAAGCTAAACATGCAACCACCATATGACCCAGCAATTGTACTTCTGGGCATTTATCCCAGAGGAATGAAAATTCATGTTCACCCAAAAAAAAAAAATCTGTGTCCAAATGTTCATAGCAGCTTTATTTATAAAGCCAAAAAACTGGAATCACTTCAGATCTAATATTGAATGGTTAAACCAACTGGCATATATGTGCCATGGAATACTACTCAGTAATGAAGAAAAGAACTATCGATACATAATCTGATGACTCTAGGAAATTATATTGAGCAAGAAAAATCAATCTCCAAATGTTGCATACTGTATTATTCCATTTATATAGCATTTTGTTTTGTTGAGGCAGGATCTCCCTTTGTAGTTCTGGCTGGCCCTGAACTCACTGTGTAGCCCAGGCTGGCCTTGAACTTGTGGCAATCCTCCTGTCTCAGCCTCCTAAGTGCTGGGATTACAGGTGTGTATGTGCTACCACATCCGGCTATATAGCATTTTCAAATGACAGTTTTTTACAAATGGAAGAGAGATCTACATGGACAGAGAAAGGGGAAGGAATGGAGGGTGTGCAGACAGAGATAAAAGAACACCATCAATGATTTTTGTTACATTGGTCAGAATCTAAACTATGATGGTGGATAGATGAACCCACACAGACCATAAAATTTTATAGATCTTATACACAAATAAGTGCAAGTAAAATGAGGAAATCTGAATGAGATTGGACTGCATCACTGTTAATGTCCTAGTTTTGATATTATACCACAGTTTCGCAAAATGTTATCACTGAAGGAAAATGGGCAAAATGAAGGACAGATTTTTCTTTATTACTCCTGATAACTGCTTACAGATCTTTATCTCAATGAAAGTTTTAATTTTAAAAAATCTGGAAGCCTGGGACAAATCCCAATAACCTCTCAGTTTCTCACCTATCTCAATGTGTTCAGAACTATACACAGCCCTAGAATGAATGCTCTGCTGTTGTAGGCAGCTCTGATTCTCATTATGCCTACAGTGGCAGGATAATCTGTCAACTCCCACTGATTCAAGTTTGCTCTCTCAAAACTGTGGGAGCCTAGCAAGAAAAATAGTCATTTCTTCTACAGCTTAGGCTGTTCTGAGAATTCTTGTTGCTGAAAATTATCACTTGCATCTTTGTTTCTAAAATGTTAGGGGCCCCTTTCTCATGGAGGTGGTGAAATCCATGGTTTCTAAGCAGCTGGGTCTAGAGAGCTGATTCTCTGTTTCAGAAGTCTTGGAGGACAGAGGTAGGTTTCCTGGGAAGAGGCAGTATTTATATGTGGGTGGCCAAGGACCCTGTGGAGTCTGGGCATCACAGTCAGTGGGTGCTGAGAAAGGAACCTCTGCATTAGACCAGTATGTGGGGCATACCTGGGGCAGAGAAATTTTGGCACCACAGATAAGAACCTGCCCCCATTGGTAAGTCTCCTGGACCAATACTTGACTTTAGGAAAAAAGAGAAACAGGGTTGCATTTCCAATAGTCAGGCAAGTGAAGGTTAGAATAAATAGATCAATATAGTTCAGAAGAAAAATGAAAAAAAAATTTTTTTCTTGCACCTGAATGTAACAGATAAAATTTTTACCTCCCTCCTGGTACAAAAAAAAATTTTTTTTGTGTGTGTTTTTTTGAGACAGGGTCTCACTATGCAGTTGAGACTGACCTGGAATTCACTATGTAGCCCAGGCTGGTCTCGAACTCACAGCGATCCTCCTGCCTCAGCCTCCCAAGTGCTGGGATTACAGGCGTGCGCCACCACGTCCAGCTCTCAAAAAAAATTTTTTTACCTCCCCCAAAGGAAAATAGATGCCACATCTTGGAAAGACTTTCAACAACAGTAGCTGCAGATGGCCGACTGAATCCTGATATCTCCCAACCAATGAAAAAGTAAAACATGCACCTACCCTCAAAAGTCCTATTAATTAAAACAGCTCTAAACCTAGAAAGAGCAATGAGATTTGACATTTATACAACCTGAGTCCAAAACACATATCATGTTATTTGGAGCTGCTGATAATGCTAGTTAATTCTGCAAGTTTTCTGTCTGATCGGTAGCTAAAACATGTAATCTACATGTCTGTTCCTGGGCTATGGGTTTGACAGATTGAGAGGATATTCTGGTTTCTGGGTTAAGAGCTGCCACTAAGGGCTAGAGTAAACATCCAGCAGGAAGGCTATGGGTTACTTGTGTCCCTTTACTGCCCCATATCTATTATTACTCTCAAAAGTGAGATATCTCCTGGTTGGGCATGGTGGCACATTCCTGTAATCCCAGCACTTGGGAGGCTGAGGCTGGAGGATTACTGCAAGTACGTGGTAGTACATAGTGAGTTCCTGGGCTACATAGTTCAAGGCCAGTCTGAACCACATAATGAGACACTGTCTCAAAAAAAATAAATAAATAAAAATTTAAAAAAAGAGGTGGCCCCTCATGGGCAGTCTGGAGAGCTGAATTTGAGCCTGGCTTGGCAGGCAGTGCCAGGCAATCCTCCCAACTGGAAATACTAAAATACTATAGAAATTCAGGTTGCACAACATAGCAGCTTCCAGGATCCTGCTCTCAACCTAGAAAAGTAATTCCTGAAGAATTTGGACTGCAGCTCCAAGAGGACGTGACAAAAGGCAAGGAAACAAGAAACTGCCATAGCTAAAGCACACTTCAGGTTGCTCTGGGCTTCCCCCCACCCTGCTCTTGCTTAGGACGTAGATCTGAAAGCCTACATCACCAGGCTCCCTTTGCTCTACATGGTGGAGTGTCTAAAGCCCAGCATCCCTCTGTTCTCTGGAAGCTCGTCTGGCCCCTCTGAGTTGCCTCTGCCATCATTCCTTTCCATTCTTCCCTAGCTAAATGTGTGAGCCGGTACCCAGTTACCTCCTACATTACTTCCCTACCCAACAAGAAGTGCCTCTGACTCATTTCCAAGGTCCTGGACTGTAGTGCGGCCTGTGGGCTGACAGTGGGCTTTCATGGCATCAAGGAATCTGAGCTTGAGGGCAGTTCAGCATATTCAAGGTTTCCTTCCTGGCTTATGCTTTCCTCCCAGTAGTTCTACACACCCTTCCTGGGCTTGGGTTCTTTTGTCTCGAAGAAGCAGTGAAAAACACTGTCCGGCAAGGCTGCACCTGCTCTTTCCTACCTGTCATTAGAGGGAATATGTGACATTTCAGGGAAGAACTAAGCCTCCTATTTGTCTGTCCCAGGGAGAGTGGCTGGCAGGCTGGTTCTGAAAGGGCTGGAATAATCCTTTTGGAGCTGGGAGAGCCAAGAAGAGTCTCTTGTACCTGGCATCGCTGCAGGAATGCTGCTGGAGGCTGGGGCTTGGCTGCGCAGCGATACTCTCCAGCACTTTCACTCTTGACTTGACCTCTAGAGTGCCCATAGAAGCCACTGTTGTGCTGTAACAAAGCAGTCATGAGGATAAAGCCCGTTCACACCAGTCCTTGGGGCATTACCTGAGAGTTTCAGAGAAGCCAAGTCAGAAGCTCCCCACTGGAGTTTCTAAAGAACAGAAATAATCTAGGGCTGGGGATTTAGCTCAGTGGTGCCGCACCTGCCTCACAAGAACAAGGTCCTGAGTTTGATCCCTGGTACTGGAAAAAAATTTTTTTTAAAGAATAGAAATAATTTAAAGAGGTGGAACACTCCTGGAAAGGCCCATTAGGGGTCATTGTTGGGGCAGTTTGCCTCAGCTATGCTCACCTACCTGGGAGGGCTGTGTGTGGGCGACCGGGGTACCATTTATTCAGAGCCGACTTCTATGGTCAAGGCCACTGTCTGGTGGTGTGGTCTTTGTCTAAGGAATCTGAGAGGAAGTCCCCTTTGCTATCCTCCCCACCATGGGTCCCCCAAAATCAAGGGAAATAGATCCTTCCACATCTACTGACAAAGTTATGAGTACCCATTTTCCCTGCTGTCCACTGTTCTGGGACAAGAGGGGCAGGCTCTGAACCTGAAGTACCAAAGCAAGGTAGAAAATTTCCAAATGAAGTATTTAACCAACAGAAAATAACCTCTGGAAAGAATTAGAGAGAGAGAGAGAGAGAGAGAGAGAGAGGCACTGACAGAAGACAAAAATGAACACCTATCAGGGATCCAAGAAAGGATCTTGCCAGGTGTGGTAGCGCACGCCTGTAATCCCAGCACTTGGGAGGCTGAGGCAGGAGGATTACTGTGAGTTCAAAACCAACCTGGGCTACATAGTGAGTTCCAGGTCAGTCTCAACTACATAGTAAGACCCTGTCTCAAAAAACAAAAACAAAAACAAAAACAAACAAAAAGAAAGGATTTTATGATGTCACTGGGTGGACACCTTGTGGAAAGTCTGGGAACTCAGATGGCCCAGTCTTTCTGGGCTGAGTTCTCTTGAGTATAGGAGTATCTAGTCCTCCGCAATCACAACCCTGGGCAGAGGAACTTGTCCTGAGGCTGTTCTCTGACCACCAGAGCACCCTTTTCAATAGGCCTGAGAGGCCCCATGTGTTTTCACCCTCTTGAAAACAGGTGACCTTACTTATCTGTCCACCCCACTATGAAGAGCCATTTGTTTTTTAGTTTTGCTTAATAGTATTTACTGGGTTGCAGGCAAGGAGCTGGGTTCAGGAAATAAAAAGGGCAAAACCCAGAATTATTTACCTAAAATATTCCCAGATTAGAAAGCAGCCAAACTCCAGAAGTTTGGGAGGTGAGTTCAAATAGTGAAATGGGAATAAATGGGGTAATGAGAGAAGACGTTCAGCTGGTGAACCTCACATTCAGGAAATGAGGATGCATAGAAGGGGCCATGATGTCAGGAAAACCAAGCAGCCTTCAGGGATGATCTCTGAATGAAAGAGGTAAGAGAACAGCTCAGTGTCCTCCACCAGCCTGGTAACCTTCTTACTTCACCCTTATGACTCAGATTTTATGTACAACCGCAGGGCCAGGTGCCAAGGTTAACTATAGAGTGCGCTCTTACCCAGGAGCCTACTAAAGCACTTTCCATCTTTCCAGGAAGGAAGCAGAAAAGGCAAAATTTCCTCTTGTTTAGGTCACATCTGAGGAAAGAGAACCTCAAGAGGTCAACTTCTTGTTGCTTAGCGACAAGAGGAGGTTGTGACTGCACAATACTGCTGTTTATTGAGGCAGCCCCTGGCGGGTTGCTCCTTTGTTCTTGCTGCTCTGTTTTTTCTTCTCTGTGAGAGAAATCCTTTGCATTAACAGTCTGGGAGAGCCCTTATACACACACATAGGGCTCCATAGTGGAATCTGATAGATTCACAGTCAATGAAATATTAAAGAGCAAGGTGTGGTGGTGCACACCTTTAATCCCAAGCAGGAGGATCTCAGTTTGAGGCCAGTTTAGGCTACATAGTGAGTTCAAGGCCAGTCTGAACTACATAGTAAGACGCTGTCTCAAAATACAGGGGGAAAAAAAAGAAAGAAAGAGAGAGAGAAAGAAAGGGCTGGGGATTTAGCTCAGTGGTGTCACCTGCCTCATAAGTGCAAGGTCCTTAGTTCAATCTCCAGTACACCCCTGCCAAATTAAAGTTTTAGAGGCAACTCCTGCATTTAAAAACCTATGCAACCATGCTGCCAGGGATATAAATTTAGAAAGCATTCATTCCATGGATTCAGAAATGTTAAACAGGTTAGTAGTTCTTAGGATAAAATTGCTGCTTCAAAATAAGGCTGCCAACTGATCTGCTAGGAGTTCGTGTGATTAGGAATGCTAATTTTGACAGGTAAATATTACAAGGACCTGAGTGAAGGAGGAGAGCATAACAGAGTAGCATGAGAAGAAACATGCAAAGATTTGACCTATTTGTTCCATTCCGAGCTATCTTGGTGTTGCAGAATTCCAAGAGACAGGCTCTCCTGTCTCCAATGGGAGTCAGGAGGATTTATTTTAGGTTTTAGGTGAACACTGGCTTAATGAGCTCCTGTCCAAAGGAATAGCAACGAACAAAGGGAAGTTCTAGTTTTTATACATTTAGTCATTGCTTCTCGGCCTTTTGGCTAAGATCGTATGTATACATTTGGTCTTTCCAGTGACGTGAAGCTGGGGCTGGGCTGGGCAAGTGAGATTACAGAAGCACGACAAAAGCAGTTAGTTACATATCACACAGTAATATCCTTGAAGGAAGATAGAGCCTTGTGAATCTTGTGAGAACCAGAGGATACTATCAGAACAAGAAGTTATAGCTACAGGTTGAGGAGGTGATGCAACGGGGGGCTGTCCAATGCTGGGAAGAACTTGCTCTTTAAATCCTGCTTCATTTGAACAAGTTATTTAGCACTATCTTTTTGGGGGGGATGGGTACTGGGGATTGAACTTGGGACCTTGCTCTTTCGAAGCTGGTGGCGGAACCACTGAGCTAAATCCCTGGCTTGAGCAAATTATTGTTTTTTTCTTTTTATTGAGTTTATTGGTACATTTTAGGTATACAGTACAGTTACATTCATTATTGGGATTCTGTACCTTTACATGACAGGTCTTGGTTCTCATTTTTTCCCCCTTGTCCCTGCCCTCCCTTTACCCCCTCCTCCCCTCCTCATTTACACACACTTTATTTCCATTTTTTCATTTTCTCATATTTTTTTCTTTTCCCTTATTCCCTTTCCCCTACCCTTCCCACTTTGGACAAATTATTGATGTTCTATTTGTTAATAGAGACCTGAACAGTGAGTAATCAACCTCTAAAAATGTGCCAATGAAAAGCCTAACAGCCAGACGTGGTAGCACACACCTGTAATCCCAGCACTCGGGAAGCAGAAGCAGGATTGCTGAGTTCAAGGGCAGGCTGGGCTACATAGTGAGCTAAGGCCAGCCTGAACTACATAACAAGACCCTGGCTAAAAAAAAAAAAAAATCCAAACACTCAGATCCTGATGGTGGCCCTGGCATAAGCCATAATGTTAAGAAAATGTACCTTAGTCTAGAGTTCATGGTGGGACTCACGGTGTTAAAATTATCCAAAATGCCTGGGATCAGAAATGTTTTAGATTTCATTGCATTTGAGATTATGGGATATCTGTATATATAATAAGATAACTTGGTAAGAACTGGAATCTAAACATGAAATAAATTTATTTATTTATTGGTACTGGGGATCAAACTCAGGACCTCATGAGCCACTGAACTAAATCCCCGGCCCTAAACATGAAATTTATGTTTCATATATACCTTATATATATAGGCTGAATGTAATTATGTTTGTTGTTTTTTTCTCCTGGTACCAGGGATTGAACTCAGGATCTTGTGCTTGTGAGATGGGCACAGCACCACTGAGCTAAATCTCTGACCCCTGAATGTAATTATGCATATTATATATATTCATATACTGTGTATATGGTACTGGGGGGATTGAACCTAATGTCTTTGCACTGAGCCATATGTCTGGTCTATTTTTGCATGTTTGTTTTTTTCAGATAGGGTCCTGCTAACTTGTCCAGGGTGTGCCTAACCTTGTCATCCTCCCATCTTAGTCTCCCAGAGTGCTGGAATTATATATGTATATATATATATATTTTCTCTCTCTCTCTCTCTCTCTCTCTCTCTCGCTCCTTTTTTTTTTTTTGTATGGGGACCAAACTCAGGACCTTGTGCTTGCAAGGCAGGCACAGTGCCACTGAGCTAAATCCCTGGCCCTATTTTCTCTCCTTTTTTTTTGAGATGGGATCTCTCTGTGTTTCCCAGGTTGGCCCTGAACTCCTAAGCCTCAGCAGGGACTACTACTCAGCAAACATAACCACTCCTGCCTTTATATTTTTAGTGCACTTGAGTTTTAACCATTACTCATCACATCAGTTGTGTATAATTATCTGCTTATGACATCATGTTGGCACTCAAAAAGTTTCAGATATTGGAATATTTCAGATTTTGGAGATTTCACATGAGTGATGCTCAACTTGTATGGGAGAAAACCTAAGCAGTCTGACAATGAGACAATGAAAAAATTGAGCTTAGTCACACTGAAATACTAGGGTGACTATGAATGAACATTGATAACTAAATGAGAAAATGTACATGTTGGCTTCATAACAATAAATTCCATCTTTTGGTACCGAGGATCGAACTCAGGTCCTTGTGCTTGCGAAGCAGGCCACCGAATAAATTCCATCTTGATAGGCATGCAACATGTGCAGGTAGGTAGAATTGCTACCTTTGAATGGCCATTTGCACAGGCCATGGAACACCTGATACACACAGGTTTCCAAGTTTTGATGTCACTGACATATGACAGGTGCAGTAGGCAGAAGCAACATTGAATTGTGTCCTCCATTATATCTGTTGTCACTTAGATGGTACTTGCTTGAGCAGTGTATAGTCAGGTCATGAAAAATATCATCAGACATCACATTATAATGTTAAAAATTTACATTCATGTGGGGCCATATTACTAGCTGTCCAAGTCCATGAGTTGGACATAGATTTTAGTTTATATATTTGTATCTAAAAATAAAACATGACACTGTTTTGCATGTTGATATCATAAATTATACACTCCATATCTTTCTACAACTTGGCTTTTTTCTTTCAGTACTGGGGATTGAACACAAGGGCTGGTACACACTAGATAAGTGCTGAACCACTGAACCACATCCCAGCACTTTTTTTTTGTACTGGAGATTGAAGCCTGGACCTTCTCATTGGGCTACATCTCCAACCCTTTAAATATTTTTTTTCTGGGTATAGTGGTGCACACTTGTAATCCTAGGATTTGGGAGACTGAGGCTGGAGGATTGCCATGAGTTTGAGGCCAGCCTGGAGTATATAGTGAGTTCAAGTCCAGCCTGAACTATATATAGCAGGATCTTGTTTCAAAAAAAACTTTTTTTAGGGGCTGGGGATTTAGCTCAGTGGTGCTGTGCCTGCATCTTAAGCTCAAGGTCCTGAGTTTGATCCCTGGTACCAAAAAAAAATTTTTTTTTAATATTCAACATCACTAGTATTTTGTGAAATATGAATTAAAACAACACTGAGATTCCATCTCATTCCAGAAAGAATGGCTCTTATGAAGAAATCAATCAGTCACTAATGCTGGTGGGGATGTGGGCGGGGAACCCTTTTCCACTGAGTGTAGACGGTGCAACCGCTGTGGAAATCAGTGTGCAGATTTCTCAAAAAGCTAAAACTAGAGGTTCCATTTGACCCAGTTATTCCTTTTCTTGCTATCTTTCTGAAAGAAATAAAAGCATCATACCACAGTGATAAGTGCACACCCATGTTTATAGCAGCACAATTTGTAATAGCTAAATCTTGGAAACAGTCCAAATGCCCATTAACTAATGAATGGATAAAGAAGATGAGATTTTTATACTCTGCCATAAAGAAGGATAAGCTTAGGGCTGGAAATGTAGCTCCTTGGTGCTGCGCCTACTTGGCAAATGCAAGATCCTGAGTTCAATCCCCTGTACCACCAAACAAACAAAGAAAACAAAATAAAACAAAACATGTACAATCTAGGAACCTTCAGTGGATCTTAGATCCAAAAGAAGGATAATCTTGACACATTTCTTGCTAAATGGATGCACCTTGAGCCCTCACTCTTAAGTGAAATAAATTGGACACATTTGTTTAAATACTGCATTGTTTCTCTGGTGTGAGAAAACAAAAGTGGAAATAAGGATTAAATATATAATAGATATTGGGAAATGGGAAGAAAATGTTCAAATGGGAAGGGGAACAGGGAAGTGGGTGTGAAAGAGGAAGGAAGGGACAAGAAAGAAGTGAAAATAGAAAAAGTGGAAACAAAAATTTTGTACATAGGGGAGGGAGCTTGAGGGGTGGGAGGGAAAAAAGGGGGTGGAATGTACCTTGTACACGTGCAGATTCCCTATGATAAGTGTTATCACTATGTATGCCTTAAATGTACCAATAAATAGTGTGATATACATTTTTTTTCTAATTTTGAAGCTGAGTGTGGTGGTGCACATCTGTAATCCCAGCACTTGGGAGGCTCAGGCAGGAAGATTGCTACAAGTTCAAGGCCAGCCTGAGCTACCTAGTAAGTTCAAAGCTAGCCTGGAAAATATAGCAAGACCTTGTCTCAACATTTAAAAAAATTTTTTTTTTGTCTTTTGAGACAGGGTCTCACTAAGTGGCCTAGGCTGGACTTGAACTTGCAATCCTCCAGACTCAGTCTCTGAGAGTGCTGGAACTATAGGTGGGCACAACCACTCTGAGACACTTTGGTTTTTGACTTAATATATTTAAGGTTTATCTCTGTGGATTTAGTATCTCATTAGTTGAATTGTTAGTATTAATTGTTAATGTCCCATGGGGATGTAGCTCAATGTGATGACCCTGAGCTCAATCCCTAGTATTGAAAAAAAGAAAAAAGTAAATTCAGGATAGAATTCACTTGGGGAAGGGAGCTAGGTGAATGGTATTAGGGAGGGCAGAATGGAGCTGCAACTCAGTAATGCTTTCATTTGATTTCTTGCTGTCCTAGGGATTGAACCCAGGCTTCAGTCATGTTGCAGGCTTTTAAGAGATAGGATAGACCAACAGGTGATACAGGATTTATTCCAGGATTTATTCCAGGTTTTAGGTGTATGCGGTTAGGGACTAGGCTAGTGTCCAAAGATGGAGCCCACAACAAAGGAAAGGCTCCAGTTTTATACATTTGGTTAAAGGGGGTTGATGTGAGGCTGAGGGCAGGGTGGGGGCAAGAGAGGTTACAGAAGCAAGACAAAGCAATTAAAAGCAATCACAGGTGATAGCTGCATAACTTATCCTTGAAAGAAGACTGAGCCTTGTGAATCTTGTGAGAATGAGATGTCATAAACTTCATTTACAAGACATACTTACCATTGTCAATTTTATTTGTACTAGAACAAGAAGTTACAGTGGTGGGAGTAGTGGTGATGATGTGGGGGGGGGACTGCCTAAGGCTGGGAAAAACTTGTTTTCTTTTAAGTTCTGCTTTACTCTCTGAGTCTTTTATTTTTTAAAGTTATATTTAATACAATAAATAGCACATAATTACAAATTCTTATATTTTGATAAAAGATGCACCTATGAAACATCTCCACATCAAGATACTAAACGTATTATTTGCAAGTTTCCTTCTGCTCCTTGTAATCTTTCCCTGCAGTATTCACTGGCCTTTGGCAACTAGTGTTCTTGTTTTGTTTTTTCCTTTGATGGTCAGGTCTCTCTCATGCTAAGGAAACACACTATTATTGAGTTATACCTCCAGTCCCGCTGTTATTTTGTCACTAGAGATTATTTTTATTTTCTAGAATTTTATATAAATGGAACCATACAGTATTATTCCATATACATTATATATTCTTTCACTCAGCGTAATTGAGATTTTTTTCCATACTGTGTTAATTACTTAATTCTTTTTATTACTTATAGTTTTCCATTGAATGGATATAGCAAGATTTCTCCAGCCAGGCATGGTGGCACACGCCTGTAATCCCAGCACTCCAGAGGCTGAAGCAGGAGAATTGCTGTGAGTTCTAGACCAGCCTGGGCGACATAGTGAGTTCCAGGTCAGTCTGAACTACATAGTGAGACCCTGTCTCAAAAACAACAAAAAAGATTTCTCCAGCTGTTTTGAATTCACACACATATCAGGCTTCTGTCCTTACCACACCACTGAAAGTGCTCCTGCCAAGATCACCAATTCTCACTCATTAAAAAAAAAAAAAAATCCTTGGGCAGTGACTTAGCTCCATGGTGTTATGCCTGCCTGGCAAGCACAATGTCCTGAATTTGATCCCAGGTACAGGGAAAAAAAATCCTGTCATCTTCCATGACACAGCAGTGGCATCTGTCACATATGATGCCAACCCCCACTGTCCCCCCCCTTTCTGTACTGGCAGTTGAACTCAGGGCCTTTGCATTGAGCTACATCTCCAGCCCTTTTTATTTTTATTTCTTTCTTTCTTTTTTGGTACTGGGAGATCGAACTCTGGACTTTGCATTTATGAGACAGGAGGCAGCACCACTGAGCTAAATCCCCAGCCCAAACCCTTTTTATTTCTATTACTTGTTTTTTGTTTGCTATGCAGTCAGCCCAGCCTAGTCTTGAACTCCAGCAATCTTCCTGCCTCAGCTTTTCAAATGCTGGGATTACAGGGGTTTGTCCCCCACTCTTTTTTTTTTTTTTTTTTTTTTTTTTTTTTTTTGGTGCTGGGGATCAAACTCAGGACCTCATGCTTGCCAGGTAGGCTCTGTGCCACTGAGCTACATCCCCAGCCCAAACTTTTTTTTTTTCTCCAGTACTGGGAATTGAACTCAGGACCTTGCACTTGCCTGGCAGGCATGGTGCCACAAGCTACATCCCTGCCCCCGCCCTTTTCTTTTGTATCGGGGATTGAACTCAGGACCTTGTACTTTTGAGGCAGGCAGGGTGTCACTGAGCTAAATCCCTGGCCCATTTTTCTGGTTTTATGAGGCAGGGTCTCGCGATGTAGTTCAGATGTAGTTCAGGCTGGCCTTGAACTCACTATGTAGTCCAGGCTGGTGTCTAACTTGCAACGATCCTCCTGTCTCAGCCTTCTGAGTGCTAGGAGTTCAGGCATGTGCCACCTCACCCATCCTCAAAACCTTTTTAAACTTTGAGGCAGGGTCTCACTAAATTCCCCAAGTTACGCTCAAAGTTGCCAAAACCTTTTTAAACTTTGAGGCAGGGTCTCACTAAATTCCCCAAGTTACGCTCAAAGTTGCCATCCTCCTGCCTCATCCTCCTGAATGCTGGGATGATCCTGTCCTCGCTGTGAATATTCTGGGGTGGCCTCCGGAGCATGCCCTGCTACGGGTTCCCCGCTCTGGTCTAGGACCAGGAGCACTCTGGCTCTTGGCTCTGCTTTTGTCACCTCTAAGCCCTTCTGCTCAGTTGCAGTCTGAGCTCACTCACTTCGTTTTCATTTTGTCCACACTCGATGGTGAGCCCATCCTGTGTGCCTTCTAGGTAGCCTCAAAAACGGAGGCAGAGTCGTGGACTCCTCCTGCTTACCCTGCTGTACCTGTGTGCCTCTTTCCTTCATCCTGTAGTGCCTCACGTTCGTGCCCCCACGTGATCTCAGTGCCTCCCGTCCCAGACCCCACTCTGCCCACCTGGCTCCCACCTGCGAGCCCGAGCCAGGTCTCCTGATCCACCCTATGCTGCTCTCACAAGGCACTACCAGATCTTGGGCAGGGACTCCTTGTTTCCCCCACATCCAAGGTGACCAGTGAGGTCTGTGCTGCACAGCTGGATCTGGCTTACATTGGAGTGGGCGCAGCTAGGCTATAGCAGTTAGGAACTTTAAAACCGTTAGCCATGTGACCTGGGGGCGGAGTCCTGGGGAAGGAGTAGAGTCCTCATTGGTCAATGTGCATCTAGAGGCGGAGTCACACATGCTTAGTATCCACGGGACCAGGAGGAACTCCTCGAAGGCAGGATTCTGTGGCTCTAGGTTTGCGCTTGAGGGCCACCAAAAGTGGGGACTCATGGGATGTGGGTGGGAGGTGCGAACGGAGTGAAGAGGTTGGAGAGCCTAACAGGGCCTTGGGAGACAGGCTGGGAATTTCCGGGGACCTTGCGGTGTTTCCAGAGACTTGAGTGTTGGAGGCTTAGTGTTTGTTTTCTCCCCGGGGTTGGGGGCGGCTTGACTTGGAGAGCGGTCTGCTTGGATTTCACGGGGTACTGAGTGAAGAGAAGCCGCTCTTTCTGCAGTTGGGGAGGGGGGGTGCTTGACTGCTCATTCTGGGCCTCCAGAGGACCGTGTGTACGAGGAGTGGAGGCGGCCAGCCCCCTCAGTCGCCTCTGCCCACGCGGCTCCTCCCGGGCCTTCTAACCTTCCCTTAGGAAATGAGCTGGGCACGCAAGGAGAGTGAGCCCTACCCAGCAAAGTGAGTGCGTGCGTTTAGCATCCTTTACCTTGGGATGACACATGGGTCACCTGAGGTGACTAGGCAGATAGCACTTCCGTTCCTACCGGAAGTGAAGAACTCCACAAGTAGTGTGGCTCAGTAAAACGCTCAAAGACAATCCTGAGGCTAAAGGCATTAAGCCCCGTTTGGTCCTTAGTGAAGAAAGGAATAATATATCTCAATTGTTTTAAAAATTGGGGGGGTGGGGTGGGCCAGAGATTTAGCTCAGTGGTGATGCGCCTGCTTCTCAAGTTCAAGGTTCTGAGACCCTGAGTTCGATCCCCAGTACCGAAAGGGGAGAAAAATAAGTGGGTGGGGGATGGCTAACCATGGTTTCTTTAACAATGTTAAAATTCTGAAGAGCTGAGTGTGGTTGTGCAAGCGGGAGCCTGAAGCAGAGGAATCGCCAGGGTTTGAGCCTGTCCTGGGATACGTAGTAGGTTTAAGACCAGCCTGAATTACGTAGTGAGATTGTCTAAAAAAGAAAAGAAAAAAGAAAGTCCTAAAAGTAGATTAGATTCGGGAACTCTGGGAGCAACAGTAGTCCTCCCTTATCCATCACTTTCACGGTTTCATTTACCCATGGTCAGTAACAGTCCAAAAATATTAAATGAAAATTCCAGAAATAAGCAATTTATGAATTTTGAATTGTGTGACAGAGTACCATAATAAAATCTCTTGCTACCCTGCTTCATCCTGCTCAGGAGACACAAATCATCCTTTTGTCTGGGGTATCCACACTATGGATACCAATTAGTTACTTTATCATAGCGCTTTTGGTTATTGTATCAACCATCACAGTATCTAAGTGCTTGTGATCAAAGTAACCCTTATTTTTCTCGATAATGGTCACAAAGTGCAAGAGTAGTAATGTTGGGAGTTGAGGTAGGCCAAAAAAAAAAAAAATAGTAAAGTGCTCCTTTAAAGTGCCAAGATGACAGTTTCCAATTTAAGGAAAGAAAAAAAAATTTGTATTTGTTTAAAAATTTGTATTTCTGAGGTTGCTAAGATCCATGGTAAGAAGAAAAGTTTTATCCATGAAATTGTGAAGAAAGAAACTTAATTTTTGCTGTCATACCTTAAAATAAAAAAAGTTAAGTGCTATGATGGAAAAGGCAATAAATTATAGGGCTTCTTATGATCTGTGATTTCAGGCATTCATTGAAAGTTTTGGAAAATAACCCCTTGGAATCAGAGGGAACTACTACATCCTAAAGACCAAGTCACAGACTCTATAAATTACTATTTTGTCAACATAAACAGATATGAATGGTGATAGAGGATAGATATATCTAGGTATGGAATGATGACATCAAACAGTGGCCTTTTGTTTTTGAGAGAGGGTCTCATTGTGTAGCCCAAACTGACTTTGAACTTGTAATCCTCCTGTCTGGGCCTGCCAGAGTATTGGAATTATGAGCATGTGCCATCACACCTGGCTTTTTTTTTTTTTTTTTTTTTTTAACGGTGTGAACTCTTGG
>NW_022900949.1:41250952-41265019 GCF_012274545.1 Fukomys damarensis
TTTTTTTTTTTTTTTTTTTTTTTGGATACCGGTGATTGAACTCTGGACCTTTCGCTTGTGAGGCAGGCAGTGGAACCACTGAGCTAAATTCCCAGCCCATCACCTGGCTATTTTTGTTTGTTTGTTTGGTTTTGGTACTGGGGATTGAACTCGGGCCCTTTTACTTTCGAGGCAGATGGTGGAACCACTGAGCCAAATCCCTGGCCCTTATTTTGTTTTTTGAGACAGGGTCTGACTTTGTTGTTCAGGCTGGTCTTGAGCTTGAAGCAGTTCTCCTCCCTCAGCCTCCAGAGTGCTGTGATTATAGGTATGTGCCACTGTACCTGGCCTGGCTCTTTTTGAGATGGGATATTGCTATATTGCCCAGGTTGACCTGGAACTCCTGTGATTCTGAACTCAAATGCTCCTCTTTTCTCAGTCTGCTGAGTTTCTGGGAACTATAGGTGTGTATAGTGGTGCCTGTAAGAAGTCCATACTGATTCAGGGATTTAGGGTATAATTGTGTGTAGGCCAGCGGCCAAGTACATGCTTAGCCCTGAGTTCATTCTCCAGTATTAAAAAAAAGCCTCATATGTTTTAAATTTGTGGATATTTGGAATAGTTTGCTCCATTGTTTCTGTTGTTCTGATTTAGTTCCCAAATATTTTACTCAACACTAAATGTTTTCTGAGCACCTGTTATGTGCTGGGCATGATTTCTAGATTCTGGAGGATAAAGCAGTGAGCCCCTAATATTATATTCTAGTAAGCATAAATATGTGTAATGAGACAAAAGATAAATTAATAAGATAATGTATATACCGTATTGGAATGATAATTTTCTGTGGAAAAAATAAGGCAAGAAAATCATAGTGAATGTTGTGGAGTTAAGATTTTTGGATAAGTAATTTGAGAGACCACCTGAAGGAAGTGGGGTGACCTATGATACTGATATCTGACAGAAGTGTACCAAGTCAAGGGTGCAGCATGTACAGGGACCTAAGAAGGAAAGCAATTGTGAGGAGTCATGGAAAGTTATGAAGAAAGGCCTAGATGGGAGAGGAGCAAGGTTAGGGAAGTTTGCAGAGTACACTGTAATAATCATGAAAACTCCGGGTTGTATTTTCAGTAGGGTAGGAGGAGAGTCTGAGTAAAGGGAGGATGTAATTTGATTTAAGCTTACTTTAACTCTGGCTGCCGTAGAGAAGAGGCTGAAGTGGGTCAAAGGAAGAATAAGGAAGATCAGTTAGTCCATTGCAGTAATCTAGGCTTGCGGTAGTGCCATGTAGGGGATTTAAGATTTAACAAATAAAAATATAAGATTTCAGTTAAATTTAGATTTCAGTAACTTTTTTTTTTTAAGTTCAAGTATGTCCCATGTAATATTTGGCAAAGCTTTTTTTTTTTTTTAACTCAGGACCTTGTGCTTGCCAGGCAGGCAAGGTGCCACTGAGCTAAATCCCCAGGCCTCCATGTAATATTTAGGAAATTAAAAAAAAATATTTTTTTGAGACAAGGTCTTGCCCTGTAGTTCAGGCTAGCCTTGAATTTGTAATTCCCCTGCCTCAGCCTCTCGAGTACTGGGATTACAGGTGTGTACTACACTACCTGATGGGAAATTCAAATTTAACTGGGTATCCTATTTTGCGTAGTAACCCTATAATTGCCAGAAAGGAGGGAGTAAGAAAATATTTCTAAAACCAAGAAGTGGTTATAGCAAGGTTATAGGACAGAGAAAAAGAAAAAAGAAGGGAGAAAAGAAAAATGAGAAGACAAGCCACAGACTAGGAGAAAATCCTTTCAGAAGCCTTATCTGGCTTATCAGAAGCACTAACATCCAAAATACACAAAAAATTTTTTCATTAGTAGTGCTAGGGCTCGAATCCAAGGCCTCACACATACTAGGCAAGCAGTTTCCCACTGAGCTACATACCCAGATCTGCAAAGAACCCTTACTTAAAACTCAGTAATAAGCAGGCATGCACCAGCTACTTGGGAGATTGAGGTAGGAGGACTGCTTAAGCCTAGGAATTTGAGGCCAGCCTAGACAATATAGCAAGATTTTGTCTTAAAAACAAAAACAAGGGCTGGGGATTTTGCTCAGTGGTTCCACCGCCTGCCTTGCAAGCACAAGGGCCCAAGTTTGATCCCTGGTACCAAAACCAAAAGCAAACAAAAAACAACCATTTCTTTAAATGTTTCATAAAACCCACCAGTAAACTTCTGGGCAATGTAAGTAGTTTTTATGTGTACACTTGTGCACATTTGTGTGTGTATGTGTGTGTGAGACAGGGTCTCACTATGTAATTCAGGTAGCCTTGAACTCACCATGTAGCCCAGGCTGGCCTTGAATGTGCAGTGATTCTCCTGCCTCAGCCTCCTGAGTATTGGGATTAAAGATATATACCACCATACCCAGTTTATAGTCAGTTTTTTTTTTTTCTTTTTGGTACCGGGGATCGAACTTGGGTCCTTGCACTTGTGAGGCAGGCAGCAGAACCATTGAGATAAATCCCCGGCCCAATATAGCCAGTTTTTAAAAGAAAAAGTTTTCACTTCTCATCTCAGTGAAGATTATGAATTTACTTGCTTTGTGGGAAAGTAATATTGAACTTATCTTCTTTGAGGTAGTCTACAAAGGAGAAGACATTATTTAAACCATGTTCAAGAGAGTTGAGACAAAAAACTAAACTGAGTATGGTGATGCATACCTGTAATCCCAGCACTCTGGAAGCTGAGGCAGAAGGATTGCCAGGAGTTTTATGCCAACCTGGGCTACATAGTGTGTTTGAAGCTATCCTGAACCATGTACATGGTTTGCCCTTATCTCACCCCCCCAAAAATACACCTGTAATATTTAGTGTCAACCCTGTGGGAATTTTATTTGCAATGAGGTGAATGTGAGCGTCTGTAGTTTATTATTATAAATTGGTTATTTGAACTGAGATCTGGTGAATGTGAGCAACCCTCAGGAATCATGGATTTATTTCAAAATGGTAAAGCCACATTCTCTAAGAAGGTAATTAAGAAGAGGCTAATAAGTACCAGTGTCCATGCCAGGTAGTAGATAATCATTTTTTAGTTTTGCTTTTCTGCAGTGTTAGGAATTGAGGTCAGGGCCTTTGCACTGAGCTATATCCCCAGCCCTTAAAAAAAAACAAAAAAAACAAACAAACATTAAAACCAGGTTTTACTAAATTGCTAAGTTGCTTGGGTAGGACTTGAACTGGCAAGTCTCCTCCCCAGTATCCCAGAATGTTGGGATTATAGACATGTACTATCATGTCAGACTGATATTCATGTGTTTTGTTGCTACTGGAGATTGAACTCAGCACTTCACACACACTAAGCATGTACTTTATCACCAAATCACTCTATATTCATGTTCTTGAATTCCTATTCCCATTCTTTAAGATAGATGTTACCCTCTTATTCTCATTTAATTAATGAAGAAACTGAGGTTCAAAGAAGTGGCCAAATTCACTCAGGTTATAAGTTCAAGAGTCAGGATCTGAATCTTTGTCTGGTTCCTTCTTTTTTGGGGGGGTACATTTTAGGTATAAAATATAATGACATTTATCCTTGGAAATTTGCACCTTTACATAATCTATCTTGGTTTTTATTTTCTTCCCCATGCCCCTGCCCTTCCTTAAACCCCTTCATCCCTTCCTATTTACTAAGACTTTGTTTCCTTTTTTTCATTTTCTCATATTAATTCCATTCTCTTCTTTCCTTTCATCTGGTTGCTTCTAAAGCTATATGCTTTTGGCTGAGTGTGGTGGCACATGTCTGTAATATCAGCACTTGGGAGATTGAGGCAGGATGATTATGGTGAGTTTGAGGCTAGCCTGAACTACATTGCAAGACCCTGTCTCAAAAAACCAAAAGAAGGGACAGGGATTTAGCTCAGTGGTGCCGCCGCCTGCCTCCCAAGCCCAAGGTCCTGAGTTCGATCCCCAGTACCAAAAAAAAACCACCACCAACAACAAAAAAAATAAACACAAAAGCAAGCAAACAAGCTAGCTAGCTGAATGGTTTCAATTTATTGCCTTGCTACTAATAAAGGGCAGAGCTGCTTGATTCTCAAAAGTACTTAAAACAAAGCAAATGTTAAACAGAACATAGTCTGCTTTAAACAGCATGACTTTGGTACTGGACTGACCTGGTTTAGAGCTTCATGGTTTAGCCCATCATGGTTGTGCATGCCTATAATTTTAGCATTCTGGAAGTCTGAGGCAGCAGGGTCTCAAATTCAAGCCCAGAGACCTTGTCTCAAATTAATTAATCTGAGACAGGGCCTTGCTTTGTAGTCCAGGCTAACCTTGAACTTGTGATCTTCCTGTTTTAACCTCCTGACTGCTGGAATTATCGACATGTACCACCAGGCCTATCTAATCTTAATTAATATTCTTTTTTTCTTTCTGGTAGAGAAAAATCATAAGAAATGAGTTTTAATGTCTGGAATATCAAAGAGATGCTCAGTATTCCCTCAGGCTCTGGGTAAGTTTTCTGATGACATTTTCTGATATTTAAGAAGGTCTTATGATTTCGTAGAAAGAAGGTCTCTTTCCTATTAGTTTATAATAATAGAGATATCTCATACTGCCTCTTTTCTTTCTTCTCCTTTGTCACTGCTTCTCCTTCCTGTACTTGCTTTTTTTTCCTCCTGCCCATTTCCTGGTAGGGAGTCAGTCCAGTTCTTTGTTAACTGAGTAATAACTCTGTATTTTGGCATTGGGCTTACAGACTGTATCTATAAAAATCAGACATGGTCCAACATGTACAATCTGACCACAGTTGGGCACTTCTATTGAAATATTAAAGAGCAAAATCAAATCATTGTTCATTTGGGTTTGAATCTATAGAGGAATTGGTAGGGGTTGTGGGGATAAGAGCCACTCTGGATGTTGACAAGACTCTTAATATAGTGCCCACTCCATTGCTTCACACTGTGTTCACCAACCTACAATAAATCCGCTATTGCTATAGGGTGTGGTGGTGCACGCCTGTAATCCCAGCACTTGGGAGGCTGAGGCAGGAGGATCCCTGTGAGTTCAAGACCAGCCTGGGCTACATAGTGAGTTCCAGGGCAGTCTCAACTACGTAGTGAGATAAAAAAAAAAAAAAAAAAAAAAAGTGCTTTCGGTGATACAGAATAGAGAAAAATATTTGTTTGCAGGTTTTTGGTTCCAGATATAAATCTTACATGATTTCAGTAGGCTCACAGAACTGCTTTTTTTGTCTAGCCTAGCTGATTATTGTCTTTGTCTCAAAGAGCTATTTTGAGAAATGATTATGCAACCCATATTACAATGTCTATGTGAAGCCCATTAGCTAATCTCAAGAAATGGTTCTATGAGTAAAAATAATTGCCCTTATACTGAACTGTTGAGTTTCTTTTAGTTTTATTAATAATTGTTTATACCAATAACTTTTTTGTTTGTATTGAAAATATGAACAGTTCTTTAACTTAGAATATGTACTCATACATGAATTAGTTTTGGGTTTTGGTTTTTTGTTGTTGTTACTGGGAATCAAACTTGGGACCTTGCACTTACAAGGCAGGTGACAGGTGACAGCACCACTGAGCTAAATCTCTGGCCCTTGGTTTTTTGTTGTTTTTTTGTGTTTTTTTTTTTTTTTGTACCGGGAATTGAACTCAGGTCCTTGTGCTTGAGAGGCAGGTGGTGGAACCACTGAGTTAAATCCCTGGCCTGGTTTTGTTTTTTTGAGACAAGGTCTTGCTATGAGACTCAGCCTCCTGAGTGTTCAGATTACAAGCATGTGCCACCACAATTAATTTAAGCATTTGGAAAATGGAATTATTTTTAGGTAGATGTGTATGCTAATGAAAAGCATTTGTTCTCAACTTATTCAATAACATTAAATAATGTAAACTGTTACTGAGATTTTTTTGTTCGTTTGTTTGCAACAGGATCCCCCTATGGAGTGGATGTTGAGCTGGGCATGGTGGTGCACACCTGTAATCCCAACACTGGGGAGGCTGAGGCAGGAGGATTGCTGTGAATATGAGACCAGCCTAGGCTACATAGTGAGTTCCAGGGCAGTCTCAACTACATAGTGAGAACCTGTCTCAAAAACCAAAAAAGAGAGAGGGAAAAAAAAAAAGCAAGCAAACAAACAAAAAAACCTATGGAGTAGAGGCTGACCTTGAACTGACTGAGTAGCCTAAACTGGCCCTCATGGTGATCCTCCTCAGCCTCTTGAGTGCTGGGATTATGGGCATGTATCTCATGCCCAGCTGAGATATCTTTGTTTTTGTTTGTTTATTTGTTTTTTTGAGACAGGGTCTCACTAGTTGAGACTGACCTGGTACTCACTATGTAGCCTAGGCTGGTCTCGAACTCACAGTGATCCTCCTGCCTCAGCCTCCTGAGTGCTGGGATTACAGGCATGCGCCACCATGCCTGGCTTTTTTTGGGTTTTTTTGGTACCGGCAATCGAACTCAGGACCTTGCTCTTGTGAGGCAGGTGGTAGCACCACTGAGCTGGATCCCTGGCCAGCTGAGATATCTTTTTATTTATTTATTTATGTACTTGCTTGCTTAGTTACTGGTACCAGGGATCAAACTCGGGACCTTGCGCTTGTGAGGCAGGCGGCGTAATCACTGAGCTAAATTCCCGGCCCAGCTGAGATATCTTTTAAATAAAAATTTTTTTATTGGTACTGGAAATTGAACCTAAGACTTTTATACTAAGCTGCATCCCCAGCCCTCCCCCCACCTCCTATTTAAGACAGTTTGCTAAATTCATCTCTTCATATATGAGATCTAAAGACTGATTTGAGGGCTGGGATGCAGCTCAGTGGCGTATCAGCTTCCTGTCAAGTGCAAGGTCCTGAGTTCAATCCCTGGTACAAAAAAAGACTTATATAAAGGGTAATGGGGTTTAGAAATTAGCAAAATATGTTTAGGGATTTTTTTTTCCTTTTTCTGGTACCAGGGATCAAACTCAGGACCTTGCACTTGTCAGGCGGGCACAGTGCTACTGAGCTACATCCCAGCCCAGCTGTTTTTATAACCTTGGAACCACCAAATAAAAACTCAAACAGAAAGAAACCTACACCATTGTGTCTTGTATCATAGCATTCTGGGCTATAACACCATTTTGTATATTAAAGTTCATAAAATTTTTTAATGATTAAAAAAAATCCTCTTTTTAGAAGATGTATCAGGGCTGGGGATTTAGCTTAGGGTTTTGCTGTGTGCCTCACAAGCACCAAGTCCCAAGTTTGATTCCTGGTACAAAAAAAAAAAAAAAAGATGTATCATTTCATCATTGGGGACTAGATAGATGAAATATGGAATATGCATTTAGTTAATATAATAGAAACAATAAACTAGAAGTACATAGAATCACATTTTTATTTTTGAAAATAATTTTGTGTGTGAACAAAAATCAAATGAGCTCTATCATACATCATTTGTGTGAAGTTTTGTTGTTGTTCAAGGCAGGATCTCTCTGTGTAGTCCACACTGGCCTTGAACTTGTGATCCTTCTACCTCAGCCTCGGGATTTAGACCTGCATTCCCTTGCTCAATTTATTTATGTAGGGCCAGGGATTTAGCTCAGCACAGTGCCTGCCTGGAAAGCACAAGGTCCTGAGTTTGATCGTCAGTATCCCCTCAAAGAAACTTATTCATGTAAATTTTTAAACCTACATTATGCACACTAAACAAGTATACTAAATGTATAGAGTGTGTGCCTATGGGAAGGGAATAGGACTGGATAGAGAGGAGCCATGATAGAATAAAAGCAAATCTTGCTGTGGGCTGTTGGTATCCCCCTCAAATTTATATGTTGAAGCCCAATTCTCCCAAGGTGAAGGTATATGGAGATGGGGTCTCTGGAAAGTACTTAGCTTTACATGAGATTCTGAGGGTAGGATAGGGATAGTGTCCTTAAAAGAAGAGACACCCCCCCCACATACACATATACAGTACATCTTGGCCTCTGTCTCAGTCATGAGAAGATACAAAATTAAAAGAGTCTGTCTGTAAGCCAGGAAGACATTATATATATAAAACATATATATGTATGCGTATTAGTGATGCAGAATAGTAGACTTCATTTAGGATGTTTGTAAATATATAGCACTTTTTTGTTGTTTTGTTTTGTTTTTTGTTTTTGTTTGAGACAGGGTCTCGCTACGTAGTTGAGACTGACCTGGATCTCAATGTGTAGTACAGGCTGGTCTCGAGATCCTGCTGCCTCAGCCTTCCAAGAGCTGGGATTACAGGTGTATGCCACCACACCCGGTTTAAAACATATTTGAAACTGCTAAATTTTTTGGGTTTTGTTCTTCTCAGTACCAGGGATTGAACTCAGGACTTTGCGCTTGTGAGACAGTTGAAGCACTACTGAGCTAAATCCCAGCCCCATAAGACATATTTTGAGAGCCGGGGATATAGCTCAGTGGCACTGCATCTGCCTGGCAAAAATAACAATAAAATAAAAATATGTGGCATTTAAATTTTTCTTGTTGCCGGGCATGGTTGCTCATACCTGTAATCTCAGCTCTGGAGGGGCTGAAGTAGGGAGATTGCTGTGAATTCAAGGCCAGCCTGGGCTACATAGTAAGTTTAAGGCCGACCTGGACTACATAGCAAGACCCTGTCTCAAAAAACAAAACAAAAAGTGTGTGTGTCTGTGTGTGTGTGTGTGTGTGTGTGTGTCTTTGTAGGTAGTACTAGCAGTGTATAGGAGTCTTGCAGGTCAGAACAAACTAGCATTCTGCCCAGAATATTCTGAGGTTGTGAATTATATTATATTATATTTGTTCAGAATATTTGTCTATTTATATATTTTTTTCTTAATTTCAGGACCACTAAATCATCTAGCTGGCATAATAATCAGACTGATTATTCTGCACTCAGTGATTCCCAGTTCCTCTTTGGATCTCAGTTTTGTCCAGAAAATTCAGAGACCCTGTCAGCACCCTTAGACTTAGGTGCTCATTTGAAACATCCAAAACAGTTGCAACAGAATTCTCTGGATGTGAGTCTGATTTCTAGAATTTCTCTACACATATTTCTTTGTCATCACCGAGATAAGCTATAAAGAAGACTATTATTCTGTTGGAAAATATTTTAGAATTGTACATTTCTAATGACTACTATTCTGACCAGCATCTAATGACTACCATCCTATGTTTTATTGGTAACTCATTTGATATGGAGGTCTGAAATGAAAAAAAAAATTACATTTGGAGTTTATTCTCTTACGAAAACAGTATAGAATATTATTGGTCCCTTGAACACATTTCTAGGGAGAAGAAAATATTGTATGACATTTCCTAAGTCTAGTCGTACTGTAGTTTATGAAAATTTCACAAGAAATTTGTCATAAAATAGGGATAAGCTGACATAAATTTTATTTTAGATGGACTGTTTTCTATAAAACTTTGTGTACTTTGTGGATTTCAGTCATCTCTGCTACCTTGTCTCTTTGAAGATGAAAATTCTGGAGTCCAAGTTAGTAAGGGCCAAAAGGAGTGACAGAGTCTTTCTTTTCATACCGGAAATCAAACCCAGGGCCTTGTGCTTGCCAGGCAGACACTGTATGTGCCACTGAGCTACATTTCTGACCCAAGACAGAGTTGTTTAACAACTTGATTTTTTTTTTTTTTTGGTACTGGGGTTTGAACTCAGGACTTTGTGCTTGCCAGGCAGGTACCAGAACCACAACCAGAACCAGCCCAACAACTTGATTTTTTTAAAAACAGGGTGTAACTGTGTTACTGAGGCTGACTTTGAATTCTTTGGCACAAATAATCTTCCTGCCTCAGCCTCACTGAATAACTAAAACCTTAGGTGTGTGCTATGGTGCCTGGCTAAATTATCTATTTTTTTCTGTCTTCTCTTGAGAATCAGAAATATTTTGATTTACTTTTGGTCTAGAACTATATTAAACTTTGTATACAGACTCACCTACATCAAAAGGGACATACAGCATGAGATTAGGTCAGAGATTTATTAGTAGACTAGGCTCTGAGGTTAGTATATTAGTACAAAAATTGGTATCTGATGATATTGTTATTGGGTAGCTCCTTTTTTCTTTTTTCTACTGCAAAAGGCTTTATTTTCTTTTGGTCCAAGACTTGGGAGGGGGCTCCAGATAGAAAAAGCTGCCTACTGGCGGGAGGGAGAAGCCCTGATGCCAGGTGAACAGGAGCCCCTCAGAGGCCTCCTGGCTCCGGGACCTCCTAGTCATGCTTGAAGGTGAACCTGCCGAAGAGTTACTTGCTCAGCCCAGCCTGGGGGCCTGCCAGCCTGAGTTAGTGAGGTGGTTGCCTGTCTTCTGGATGAGCTTTACCTCCTCATCTGAAAAGTAGGTTCTTCAGGAAATCACTGAGATGAGGGTCTGTCTTGGGAGAGCCCAAGGCAGGAAGATCCAGAAGAGCTTGGTTCAGGTTCTTCTCCAGGGCCAGGGTAGCTTCCTTGGCCTCCAGGGTTTTACCCCACTCGTCTTCAGAAGGTTTCTGCACGTCTTGAAAGAGAACCCAGCCTGTGCGCTGGTTTGGTATCTTAAAGAGATGCTCAGTGCCCTCAAGTTTCTCCTTGGCCAGCTTGAAGAAGAAATGGCCTATGCCCACCAGAGCCACATCGTCACAGTTGAAGTAGTAGCCCAGAGAGAGGTAGGCGTAGGAGGCCTGCAGGTGCAGATTCACCAGGTGGTTGATGGCGGCTTCCACTTTGGTGGAAAAATTCCGATGAATCTGAGAAGTCATGGCCAGTCAGCAATAAGGAGCTACCCACAAAAAAATGGTGTTGGCCAGTCCTAGAAGCAGGAAATGGGCCAGATGATGGTTCTGAAATTTGTAACTGGAAGGTGGATAGAGGATGAAAAAGAGGGATTCCCTGGGTCTGTTCTGTCTAAACACTGTTGAAGCAGGAGTCCTCCAGACATGCTGCTGGTATCTCCTTTTAAAAGTGGGTCACCAAATATTGCCAGGGTCTGGGTTGCTTGCCTCTCCTTCTGGATTTATATTCCAGGTTCTTCTCATCTTGAACAAAGAATTAAATGAAACAAGCCAAAAGAAGTGGCAAAGTTTATTTGAAAAAGTAAAACTGAAGAGTGAAGGAGAAACTGGCTCTACAGAGTAAGCTTGGGCCAAGTAAAAGGAAAAAGCAAGATAAAGTATACGTTGGAGGAAGTAGGGCAGGCTATTGTGAGGAAAGTCACAATGGCAAACTCTTCTTGGTGTCTGTGTCCTTTTATACTTTCTGAATCTTGAAGAAACCCACAAGAACTTCTACATAGGGTCCTGAGAGGTGCTGGTGGGACCCCATGCCTCAGTTGACATTAGGTCTAGGCCATCCTATCGAATAACTGCTCAAGTTCTTCTGAGAAATCCAGGTGCAGGGTATGTGTTCCGGGATCTTGTAATTAATAGGTCACACCTACTTCCCCTGCCAGCTTTGCCACACCCTAAATCTATGTCACTATAAAGTAATACATGTTTTTACTGAATGTTTCAGGTTAGATTAAAAAAGTGCTGGAAATGGCTCATCGTGTGCCACTGTGCCCACTGTCCAGGTCATGCTTACCAGCAAGTTTTAAATTTACTAGCACCTAAAAACAGCAGTTTTCCAGGTGTGGTGGTACATTCTTGTAATCCCAGTTTAGGAGGCTGAGGCAGGTTTAAGGGTGACAGGCTGTATTAGCAGAACCTTGTCTCAAAATAAAATAAAACAGCAATTTGAGTTAAACCCATTAATATAAAAACTTTACTACAACCTGGCCAGCTTAGTAACTTAGCAAGACTAAGGACTGGAGATGTAGCTCAGTGCAAAGGCCCTGGGTTCAATTCCCCAATACTCCCCCCCCCCAATTAATACACCATCTCAGAGACAGAGTAATTTTCTGTTACCTATACATTTATACAACTGATTTCAAGCCATGTTAGCTAGCCCTGAGTGTGTGTGGGGGGTGTTGTATGGGGATTGAATCTAGGGCCTTAACATTGAGCTACAATCCCAGGTTTTCTTTTCTTTTTTCTTTTTTTTTTTTGAGACAGGGTCTCAATTTTTTTTGTACCAGGGATCAAACTCGGGTCCTTGTGCTTGCAACGCACGCAGCAGTCAGCAGAATCACTAAGCTAAATCCCTGGCCCAACAGGGTCTCAATTTATTGAGTTGCCCAGGCTGGACTCAAACTTGGAATCTTCCTGCTTCAGCCTCCCAGAGTGCTGGGATTATAGAGATGTACTACCATAGTTGGCCTTAGCTGACATATTAAATGTCTCTGTACTAATAAAACAAATTTTATTAGTAAAAAGAGTTGTTTTATTATGAATATAATTTTTAAATATGATTCTTCATTGTAGAGAAATGGTATATTGATTTTTTTTTCCATTTAACAGAGTGAACCTAGTATTTTCACAAAGTACCAGACAAAACCCCAACTCTTTGGAGGAGAGGCAAAGGATGGGGGCTTATTTTCTCTTCCTTTACCAGTTGGAAAATCAAAATGCCTCTTGAAACAATTTGAGGAGAAAAATAAAAGGGTGAAAGACAAATGTGACAGGTATGGAAACTTTTCAAATGAATACAACAAGTCTGTTTCCTGGGGGAATAAAATGGACTCTAATTCAGGTCTCTGGGAGGCTGAGGCAGGAGGATCATAAATTCAGGCTCAGCCTGGATAGCAGTGATTTAGGGAGCCCACACCTGTAATCCTAGCACAGTGGGAGGCTGAGGCAAGAGGGCTGCAGCTTCAAGTCCAGCCTGGGCAATTTAGTAACTTATCAAGACTCTATCTCAAAATAAAAGTTTGGGGATGTAGTTCAGTGTGAAGGGGGTCTGGATTCAATCTTCAGTACTTCAAGAGAAAAAAATTAATAAGAGCTGAGGATGTATCTCAGTAGGATGCTTTGGTACCAGTTTTTAAAAAATCAAATAATTTAATTTCAACATCATATAGAGTTCTCCAGAGAACCAAAATCAGGAAGATTTGTATATATATAGGCAGTGACAGGGACAGATAACAAGAGATATAGAAATACAGTGCAGTGGCACATGCCTGTAATCCCAGCACTTGGGAGGCTGAGGCAGGAGGATTGCTACAAGTTCAAGGCGAGTGGGACTAATTAGTAAGAGTCATCTCAAAACAAGAAAAACTAAAGTCTGAATCAAGGCCTCAGGAAGGAAAGAGATGGCAGCTGATGTGAAGTCCTGGAGTTTGAAGGCCTGAGAGCAAGGAGCGCTAATGCTTACGGGCACAAGATGGATGATTCAAAGGAGAAAGTGAATTTTTCCTTCTTTTGCCTTTTTGTTCTATTCAGGCTCTCAACACTTTGGATGATATTATGGGGATTATCTTCTTAGCCTACCAATTCAAATGCCTAGCTCTTCTGGAAACACTCCTACAAACATACTCAAATAATGTTTTACCAGATATCTGGGCATCTCTTAGCCCATTCAAGTTAACATATCAAATAACCATTGCAAGGGCTGGGGATTTAGCTCAGTGGTTCTGCCACCTGCCTTACAAGCACAAGGTCCAGAGTTCGATCCCCGTTACCAAAAGAACAAAAACAGTAACAATAACCATTGCATAGCCTTCTTGCCTTCCAGCTTGTGTGTGTGTGTGTGTGTGTGTGTGTGTGTGTGTGTGTGTGTGTTCATGTATTCGTGTTCCTGGGAATTGAACCCAGATGCCCTGTACCACTCTACCACTGAACAACATCCACATCCTTTTCTATTTTTGATTTTGGGACAGGGTTTTCCTAAATTACTCAAGCTGGACTCAAACTTTTGATCTAACTACCTCAGCCTCACAAATTGCTGAGATTTTAGGCTGTAACAGAGCATTCATCTTAGTTTTTTGAGGTCTTTTATTTTTTGCACTGCTGAGAATTGACCTCAGAGCTTCACACTTTGGCACATATTCAACCTTTTTTTATTTAAAATTTTATTTTGAGGGCCAGGTATTGTGGCGCATGCCTGTAATCCTAGCACTCAGGAGGCTGAGGTAGGAAGATCGCTTGGTAAGTTTGAGACCAGCCTGGGCTACATAGTGAGTTCCAGGTCAGTTTCACTACATAGTGAGACCCTGTCTCAAAAAA
>NW_022900949.1:41265059-41305428 GCF_012274545.1 Fukomys damarensis
ACACCTTCAAAAAAAAAAAAAAAAAAAAAAAAAAAAAAAAATTTTTTTTTGAAACTGAGTAAATTCTCCTGCCTCAGTCGCCCAGAGAACTGGGATTACAGATATGTGCCACCACACCTGGTCCTTTTGGTTCTTCTAATAGCGTGTGCCACCATACCTAGTGCATTTTTGTCAATGTGACTTATTGTAGATTTAAATAAGGCTGGCAAATTTTTGACCTGAAAGATAAAAGCTAGAGGCTTGCTTGCTCACTCTTTCTTTCTTTTTTTTTTTTTTTTTTTGTTTTGTTTTTTTGGTTTTTTGAGACAGGGTCTCACTATGTAGCCCAAGCTAGTCTCAAACTCACAGTGATCCTCCTGCTTCAGCCTCCTGAGTGCTGGGATTACCGACATGCACTGCTACATCTTGCAAAAGGATTTCTTCAGAAATGATATTGATTCTGTCTAAAATTTTGCTAATTTGTTATCTTTTCAGATTATCAGGTTTAGCTTATTAGATAACATTATTTTAAGATCAAGAATATTCATGAGCCCATTGTGGTACATGCCTGTAATCCTAGCATTTAGGAGGCTGAGACAGGAGGTTCTCAGATTTAATCCCAGCCTTGGCAGTTCAGCAATTTAGTGAGACTGTGTTTCAAAAATTTTGAAAAAGACTTGGAATTTAGCTCAGTACATAGTCCCTGGGTTCAATCCTCCATACCAAGAAAAATTTTAAAAGCATGGTCTGATCATAGTGGTGCATATTTGTAATTCCAGCTTCTCAAGAGGCTGAGGCAAGGGAATCACAAGTCCAGCCTATGCAACCTAATGAGACCTTATCCAAAAGAAAAATTTTAAAAGGGCTGGAGATGTAGCTCAGTGATAAAGTGCTTACCTAGCATGTGCAGGTCTTGGATTCAATCCCCAGTACACAAAGTAAAAGCAAAAATACATAAAGTCAAGGCAGATGTGGTAGCACATTGCCTATAATCCCAGCACTCAGGAGGCTAAAACAGGAGAATCACCATGAGTTTGAGGCCAGCCTTAACTACAGAGTGGGATGCTGTCTCCAAAACAAAACAAACATGAATTCTTTTGTTTGTTTGTTTTTTGTTTTTTTGCTACCAGGAATCAAACTTGTGCTCTTGTGCTTGTGAGGCAGGCACTGGAACCACTAAGCTAAATCCCTGGCCCAAACATGAATTCTCTTTTGGCAGTGCTGAGTAACAAACTCAGTGCCTGTCCTGCATGCTAGACAAGATATTCCCTACTGAACTAACCCCTAGGCCAATATAATGCATGAATTTTTGTTTGTTTGTTTTTGAGACAGGGTCTTGCTCTGTAATTCAGGCTGGCCTTGAACTCATAATTTTCCTGCCTCAACCTCCCAAGTACTGGTATTACAGGCATACGCCACCACATCCAGCAATGCATGAATTGTTAAATCACAGTTAAGGCTGATTTTCTCACTTTAAAATATTTGTATTTTTAATGTATATTCTGAATTTTATATATATTATTCACTAGTGTTATTTTTTGTAGCAAACAAGTGAGATGAATTAGGACTGCTAAACTAGGTATGATGGCCCACACCTGGGAGGCTAAGGCAGAAGGGTCACTTGAGCTCATAAAGTCAAGACTAGCCCTAGGCACATAGTGAGGCACAAGGCTAGAGTAGGGAATGAGAATGAGAATATGAATAAATTACAACAGCTACATTTTTTTTTTTTTTTTTTGGAGACAGGGTTTCACTGTTTATTTTGGACTGGCTTTGAATTCAAGGCCCAGGCTGGCCTCAAACTTCAGTGATCTGCCTGCCTCAGCCTCTCAAATGCTGGTATTACAAGCATGCAGCACTGTTCCCAGCACCTGCATTCTTTTTTGTTGTTGTTGTTTTTGTTTTTTTGAGACAGGGTCTCACTATGTAGTTCAGACTGACCTGGAACTCACTATGTAGCCCAGGCTGGTCTCGAACTCCCAGCGATCCTTCTGCCTCAGCCTCCTGAGTGCTGGGATTACAGGTGTGCGCCACCACGCCTGGCGACCTACATTCATTTTTATGTAAGGAGGTTGGTCAGAGAAATTAGTTAGTTGGTAGTAAATTATAAAGCTGCATCTTTAGGTTTCACAGACAGCATACCTAATTATTTCTGTAACAGTGAATATCTGTTGCATAAATCCTGAACATGTGTTAAAACTCAAAGAATTGTTTGTATAGTAACTTCATTTTTATAGTTAGTATAATGGTAAAACTAAGAAGTGTCCAGGAATTTTGGACGACTAGAATGAAGCCACTACTTTCTGAAGTCATTGTTGCTGTAAAAATAAAAGCTGGTTGGGCTAGGGATTTAGCTCAGTGGTTCTGGCAGCTGCCTTGCCAGCTCAAGGACCCAAGTTCAATCCCTGGTACCAAAAAAACAAACAAGCCAATAAAAAAAAAAAAAAAAAAAAAGCTGGTCTTCCCTATTTTAGTAGAAACTTAACCTGCTAAAATTCACTCTTAAGATATATAATATAGATTTTAAAGAGAAAAATTAATTTTACTTGAAAATAGTCACAGTTAATGTTCTACTTTTTTCCTTCTAGGCCCTGAAGTTTTTCAGGTTGAGTTCCATCTCTGATCAAGCAGTGTTTCCTAGATGGACACCTGCCATATTCATGGAATCAGTTCTGTTACATGTTGTTTCAATATTTCACAAAAAATTTTTTTTTCTCCTATTCTAGTGAGACTGTATACAACTTTGTTTCCCAGGTCAGAGAAAGCATTCAGAGGGTAAGTATAGCTACATTTCAAGGAGTTAGAAGATTTTACTTCTTAAGACCTTTATTTGTTTGGTTTGGTTTGGTTTTTTGTTTTTTTTGAGACAGGGTCTCACTATATAGTTGAGACTGACCTGGAACTCACTATGTAGCCCAGGCTGGTCTCAAACTCACAGCAATCTTCCTGCCTCAGCCTCCCGAGTGCTGGGATTACAGGCGTGCGCCACCACGCCCGGTTTAAGACCTTTAATAATGGTAAAGTATTGGCAAGTGTGATGGCACATGCCTATAATCCCAGCACTTGGGAGGCTGAGGCAAGCAGATTGCCACAGGTTTGAAGCCATACATAGTGACTGACTTTAAAGCCAGGCCGAGCTATATAGTGAGACCCTGTCTCAAAAAGCTCCCTGCCAAATTATAATGTATCAGCTTTAGTTCATGGAAAATAACAATATTTTAACTACCATAACAATATTTTAACTACCCTGTTTTATTGTTAAATGACAATTCTCCAAGTTACTAAAATAAACCAGTACTCTGTGATTTTTGTTTTTTTTTGCTTTTGGATTTCTTAGTTGCAGACATCTGTGGACAAGTCTGAGGAACGCCTCAGTTCAAGAAGCCAATCTATTTTGGATTCTTTGGAGACTATAGCTAAGACATGTAAGTGTTTCATGTGTGAGGTTATCTATCAGCAGAGGGCACTGGTAAGCAGTCATCATGAACTTTCTGACCTTTGCTAGATTGCCAGGGCTATGGTTCCTGATCTTTCAGAGGAAAGCATGGGTGTTAACGATTAGTTCTGAAGAGATTGGAGCACACACTAAGCTGGGTGGTAGGAACCACCTCTATGTGACAACACTAGTTCTATAATGTCTTTTGTGTGGGCTGGCCATTTAGCTCAGTGGTGCTGCTGCCTGCCTCCAAGGCACAGGGTCCTGAGTTTGATCCCCAGTACCAAAAAAAAAAAAAGCTAAAATGTCATTTGTGAGATACTGTTCCTCCAGTAACCTTCCTGTCCCAAGGGCAGGGAGCTTTTCCAGGTGACTCATCTCACTGGTGAGGTGAGTCAGCAGCTTCCCTGTATTCCCAAGAATCAGTCGCTGTCTATGGAGACACAAAGTTTTAGAAATATTTCAGTCACCCTCTGTTCTTCCTCTGATTGGATTGTTTTATATTGGATCACAGCATCATTCTCAATTTTAGCTTAAGTTTGTGGTTTGTAAAATCCCCTGTCTCCCCAGTTAGTGATTTGCACATAGATGAAACCATTGCCTTTTCCCTTACAGAGGAAACACATAATCCTCCTTAGGCGGATGCTTCCCTAGATCTGCTAGTTTCTAAGCAAAATAGAGTCAATGACTCTGCATCTGTACTTGTTTGCATTTGTCTGTGTTTATTTTTTATTTTAAATCAGTTGAAGTCAATTTATTCAAATGCCATGAGATGAATTGTTCATGATTTACAAAAATTAATGCCTTTGTGTGGCTCAGAAATTAATCCCCATCTGTGCAAAGAAAACACTGTGCTGTCTGTCTGCTTGCTTCAACTATGGGTATCCCACGCACAGGGAAACTGTGCATTTGTTTAAAACTGGTGCTGGAACCCTAGGACTGCTACCCCCACAATTAGGAAATAACAAGGCAGGAAGCAGAAGCAAATCATGGAAGCTTCCTTGTATAATGTGATAGAATAACTTTTTTTTTTAAGAATAACATTTTTAATTGCCCAAGGAAAATATTCTGTGTTAAATAGCTTTCTGTCACTATGATAGAATACCTGAAATAATCAATTTATAAGGAGGGACGGTTTATTTGAAATCATTATCTCAGAGGTTTCAGTCTATGGTTGTTTGGCTGTTACTTGGATACTGTGGCAACGCAATACATCATGGCAGGTGTGCATGTCAGAGGAGGCCTATTGCCTTCATGGTGGCTGAGAAGCAAAGAGAGAGACTGGAAGGGGCCAGCTTCCCAGTATCCTCTTCAAGGATGCAACCTGATGACCTAACTTCCTTCCATTAGGCCCACTTTCTAAGGGTACTGCTGTTTCTGAATAGCACCATAGGCTGGCAACTAAGCTTTTAACACATGGGCCTTTGAGAGCCCTTCCAAGCCAAAGTATGCTGTTTTTGTTCTGCATTTAGAACTGGGTGAATAGCTGTGTGTGGTAGCACACACCTATAATCCCAGCACTCTGGGAGGCTGAGACAGGAGGATTGCAAATTTGAGCCAGATGGGGGAATTTAGTGAGACCCTGTCTCTAAATTAAAAAAAAAAAAAAAATGTTAAGGGCCAGGGATTTAGCTCAGTGGATCCACTGCCTGCCTGGCAAGCACAAGGTCCCGATTTCGATCTCCAGTACCCCCCATCATGTTAAAAGGCCCTGGGTTGAATCCCCAATAATGCAAATTAAAAAGAAAAACAAAACAAAACAAACAAACTTGAAGTACACAAAGGATTGCAGCAAAAAAAAGTAGCATTTAAGTCCCAAGATTCACAAAATCAAGGCAAGGCGAGTTTGATAGTGACATAAGGAGAAATAGATGTAAACTCTCAAACTTGCTAGTTATGTGAAGCAGGAGTTTGTGTTCTCTAAAATTGAAGAATGAGGGCAGGGGATTTAGCTCAGTGGTTCTGCTGCCTGCTTCTCAAGCACAAGGTTCTGAGTTCAATTCTCGGTACCAAAAAAACAAAACAAAAACAAAAAAAATAAATTGAATGAATTCTAGGAACAATGGAGATTAAAAATAGGAAAATTTGGAGGCCAGGGATTTAGCTCAGTGGTGCCACTACCTGCCTCACAAGTACAAGGTCCTAAATTCTATCCCTGGTACCCCCCCGAAAAAAAAAGAGTAGGAAAGATTTATTGAAAGATAGCTTCTAAGAGAGACAAAAGGGGGACTGGAAAATGAGTTCCCTGCTCACCCTGCATCTTCAAGGTGTTTTATGGGACAAAGCCACAAGGTGAGATGAGGTTTAAGGGGGACAAAATTATAGTCAACCAGGAAGATTACAAGTACAGTCATTCAGGTAATATTGATTAAATGGGGCTCCAATGGGGAAGCAAGGCACATAGCAAGCATACAAAGAATGAGCAAGGATTTTCGGTAAGGGGTAGGTCAGGGATTTTTTTTTTTCCCCTCTCATTGAGTTTATTGGTACATTTTAGGTAAACATTACAGTTACATTCATCATTGGGATCTTGTACCTTCATGTGACAGGTCTTGGTTCTCAATTTTTAGGGATCTTTCTTATACAATCTTGGTCTCCCACCCAGGTAATTGATACCTGTTTAGAATATCAATCACTGTTACTTATCCTATATGGGTTTGGTAGTTTCTCTTCTTTTGCAATGCTGGCCTTCAGTGAATGTCTCTTGATTGTCCTCTGAGTTGGTTCCCCTAATGTTGGCCTAACTGCCTACAAAATATCTAATTAAACTGGGTGTGGTGGCGCATGCCTATAATCCAGCACTTGGGAGGCTGAGGCAGGAGGATCACTGTGAGTTCAAAACCAGCCTGGGCTACATAGTGATTTCCAGGTCAGTCTCAACTACATGGTGAGACCCTGTCTCAAAACACCAAAAAAAAATTAACTTACCACACACCTGTGATTCCAGCCCTCTGGAGGCTGACGCAGGATAGCTTTGAGGCCAAGGCCAAGGCCAGCCTGGACTACATAGTGAGTTGAAGACCAGCCTGAACTACAGAGAGGGACCATGTCTGAAAGATATAAAAGGAAAAAAAAAGGAAAACAAGATCACAAAAGAGAGGACTAGAACTGGAAACCTGGCTTATAGGAAGCACAGGGATTCTGATTGTTTTGTTTTGTTTTGTGACAGGGCCTCACTAAGTAATTCAACTCATTGTGTAGCCCAGGCTGTCCTCAAACTCACAGCAGTCCTCCTGCCTCAGTTTTGCCAGTACTGACGTTACAGGAGTGCATCACAATGCCTGGCCAACAGATCCTGATTCCTTTACTTTCAGAGAGTTAGACTCCTAAATGTGTTGAGTCAAAAAGCTAAATTGGCCAGCAGTATTGGTACACATCTGTAATCCCAAATACTTAGGATGCTGAAGCAGGAGAATTGAAAATTTAAGCCCAGCTGGGGAACTCAGTAAGACCCTGTCTCAAAATGAAAAAGGCTATGATAAATGTAACTATTGTTTTCTTGGAATGTACCAATAAACTTAAAGAAAAAGAAAAAAGAAAAGAGCTGGGAATGTAGCTCAGTAATACAGTGCTATGCATAAGGCCTTGAGTTTGAGCCCAGAGCCAAAAAAAAAAAAAAAACAATATTCTTGAAAATGAATACAAACCGCCTTTCCAGAATCATTCATTTTCCTGGTAGGTAATGGTCAGGGAATGAAAATTAACCATTGAAAAGGAAACCAGAAGAATCTTCTATCATATAATGAGGCCCTCACAGCACTTACCAGGAAAAGAGCCAGAAAACATACTGTGTGGATGTGCTGTCTTGTGTTCATCCATTTAGTGCCTTCATGGAAAAAGGTCATGAAATCTTTTGTCAGTCAGTCTTCTATTCATCCAGAAGTCTCACTGTAGCCATCTGACTCCTTCAGCCAAGGGCACCAAGAACCAGAGTAATAAAATACCAAGACATTACATTCTACTTTACTCTGGGCTGAAGTAGGCCAATAAAATGGAGACAATACTTTCACTGACAGGTATGAGGGTTTTTTTGTTGTTGTTTGGTTTTGTTTTTTGGTCCCGGAGATCAAACTCAGGACCTTGTGCTTGTGAGACAGGCAGCAGAACCACTGAGCTAAATCCCTGGCCCTCAGTGAAATTTCTTGGCTTTTATTTACTGAATAATTGAGCTAAATATCAGCTCCTTAGGGAAGTCTTACCTTTGAGATAAACTAGCCTCAAGCTTGCTATACTTTTCTTTTAGAGCACTTATTACATCCATAAATAGTTGTTTGTGTAATTACTCATTGACTGCCTGTTTTCTCCAAGACTAATTTCAAGAGAGCTGTATTTTTCTTTCTTTCTTTCTTTTTTTTTTTTTTTTTTTTTTTTTTTTTTTTTTTGTGCCAGGGATTGAACTTGGGACCTTGCACTTGCGAGGCAGGCAGTGACACCACTGAGCCAACTCCCCAGCCCCAACCTGTATTTTCTTAAACAGATGTGGTAGCACATGCCTGTAATCTCAGCACTCAGGAGGCTGACACAGGATCATTGTCTTCAGTTTGAAGCCAGCCTGGAATACACAGTGAAACAAAAGCAAGGGGGCCGGGGACTTAGCTCAGTGGCGCTGTGCCTGCCTTGCAAGCACAAGGTCCTGAGTTCCATCCCCGGTACCAAAAAAAAAAGGAGACACTTATTAAATAAATGTTTGTTGAATAATGGAAGAGCATCTTTACACAACCTATAATCTAGTAAGATGGCAATAATTAATTGCAACACAATGTTTTGTTTTTTGGTACCAGGGCTCGAACTCAGGACCTCGTGCTTGCTAGGCAGTCGCTGTGCCGCTGAGCTACATCCCGGCCTGTCAGTGTGTTATTAAATGTGTGTGTGAGATCAAGCCATCAGGGTCCAAGTGTAACTGGAGAATAACTGGAGAGTGGCACATGACGCTAGAACATGGTGCCACCAGCAGAGAAGAGGAGCATCCTCGCTAGGCAGGAGTGGGAGTTTCCCAAGGAGGTTTTTTGAGAGTAGAAAATATAGGAATTAGCTGGACTAAGGTGGTGGCTGGGAAGGAAGGAGGCGTGACAGGAATAAAAGTAGGAATACTGCAAGCAGAGGGGACTACATGCCCAAAAGACAGTAAGACACACCAAGCTCAGAGATTGAGAAGTGAGGAATAAGGAAGCCAGGGGCTGTTAGCCAGTTTAAAGATCTGGACTCCCCTGGAACTGGTGGCACACATCTGTAATCCCAGCACGCAGGCTAAAGCAGGAGGATCCCAAGTT
Source organism: Fukomys damarensis (assembly GCF_012274545.1). Lineage (NCBI taxonomy): Eukaryota > Metazoa > Chordata > Mammalia > Rodentia > Bathyergidae > Fukomys > Fukomys damarensis. The sequence goes on from NW_022900949.1 coordinate 41,273,745, forward strand.
CAAGTCCCACCTGGGTAATTTAGCATGACCCTGTCAGAAAAAATAAAAAGGGTTAGGACTGTAACCTAGTGCGAAGGCCCTGCGTTTAAGTCCCAGTAAGAAAAAAAAAAAAATTGAACTTTTTTCAGTGGCCAGAGGGATGCCATTGAACCAATGAAGGTTAGGGGATAGGGTGATTTTCACATTCTGCAGAAATCACTCTGATGACAGACCCATGCGGGAAGGCTAAGGAGGGGCTTGGTCCTGTCCTCTGATCTGGGTGGCAGATTCTCAAGGTCCCTAATAGGTGCTTCTTTTGGCCAGGATCTTCTTAGGGAGGGAAAGAAAAAGAAGCTGTGAGGAATCCACTCTGGTTGGGGAGAACAAAGTCCTGGGTGGTAGGAGAGAAGGTTCGGGGTGTCCATCACCAGTGTCTAGCTCCTTCTTTTCTGCCCCTGTCGTCTGGGCAAGGGGACATGCAACAGTCCTCATGAGGTAAATGGTTGTTCTGTATTTAGTGCAAGAGACTGCACGGGCCCTGAGCGACCTGAGGTTTGAGGCAGTACAAGAAAAAGGCAATGCCGAGCAGGCCATCCTGGACATGCAGAAGAGATTTGAAGCTGTAAGTATAAATCCCAACTTCTTTAAGTTTTTTTTTTAGCTTTGTAGTTAAGATCCAGAAATCAGTTAAAAGTTACACATTTTCAGCCAAGACCCGGGGCTAGCCCAGGCCCATTGGGAATGAGTCAGCGCAGGGCCTGCCTCCCTCCAAGGTTCCCCAGCAGGACATGGCCCCGGCGCCTTCTCCAGAGGATAGCCGTCCTTAGCCTGCCTGATGTCCACTGGTTCTACTCATATTTTATTGTGTCTTTTGACTTGCACTGACCTTTTTCTGCTTTCTCACTGCTTCTCCGCAGAGACAAACAGAGTTTATAGAAATAAAGTCCAGCCTGAAGCACCTTGAGGTTTTAGTTGCCAAGCAGAATAAGGACTTCCAGCAGCTATGTGAGCAGCTAGGCCAGCTGCACGTACCTGATGTCCTTGCAGAGCTGGAGAGACTGGTCTCGGCACCTCGGGTACCTAGGCACGTGAAAGATAGTGCTTCTCAGACCTCACCACCTATGGCCCAGAGCCTCAGTTTCACCAAGCAGAGTAAACTCCCCTGTGAGGAGCCCGTTACATGGCAGATCCAGGCCACCCCTGCTGCGGGGAACCAAGGTGCAGGCTCCCTGAGGCCTGGGGAGTTTGGTGTCTGGGCTGAGCAAGCGAAGAGTGATTCTGTCCAAGAAAAAGCTGCACTGCCTGCAGTTGAGCCTTGTAGAGGAAATGAGCGAGTAAAGGACAAGGCAATGCAGACTCACTGCCGGGATTCAGCTAAAAAAAGTCCTAAGAGCCATGGCTCCAGCATCCCAGGCCACAAGGTATGCGCTGATAGAGACCTCGTTTCCCAAGGAGGCTCACAGTTCATATCCCTGGACTTAAACAGTGTTGCAAACAGCGTTCAGAATGTGTACCCAGAATATCAGGCCCAAAATATGTTTTTTTGTGACCCAGGTGAACAGTTGGTGACTGAACAGAAAGGCAAGACTTTAGAAAGAGGGAGGAAAAGCAAGAAGCGGCAGCCCAGGAAGGTCCGCAGGGGCAAGCTCCCCACTAGGAAGCGAGAACAAACCCCAAGCAAGACCCATGCTTTTAACCCCAAGAGTCCCCTGTCTCCAGTTTCCAGCCCAGGAAGGCCCCCCACAGGGCAGCAAGAGCTCCTTGCTCAGGCCCTGTGTCTGCAGGGGCCCAGAAGCTCCCCAAAATCAGTCTGTCCTGTTCCAGGAAGAAGAGACAAGCCCAGTAAGACAGCAAGGGCAGAGGCGGAGGATGCCTTACAATTCACCATGTGTTCTTCAGAGGGAAACTGGCTCCTCCCAAAGGAAAGCAGTTTCCAGAGGGACCAACAGATAAGCTGGTTCAGTGACCTCAACCTGGAAAATTCAGAGCCTGCCCCGTGTAAGAAGGCAGGGAAGAATTTACTGTGTCTCCTGGGTTTTGATAGCAGCGATGATGACTTTTGAGCAGCCAACAGTGACTTCAGCTGCTGATTTATGGATCTCAGCTAGATTAGTCAAATCACAGAACACTTGAACTGACTCACAGAAAAAAGACCTTGAAACCTGCTTGGGGACCCTTGTGGTCAGGCCCCGCTGGGGTAAGGTCAGTGGGAGGAAGGCACAGGCACGGTGTCCTAGGAATTCAGTTCTGCTGCTCAGGTGAAGGGCGTAAGGGACACGTTCATCCGTGTTTCTCAGAAGAAAATGTGTGGAGATGATGGGCAGGAGACATGGGGCTGCAGCCTGGCGGTGGGTACCAGAGCATGACTGTCCCTGGTGAAAAGGGACTGGCTTGCTGTGGCAGCAATGACTCCCACACACAACATTTTTCATCTTCACAATATTCCTTGCACATAACCAATACCTTTCTGAGCCCTTTTATCTTTGGCCAATTACAATGCCAGAGAGTTTGCATGTTTCCATCAGAGGACATACTACAGGTCACCAAGTTAGTTTTCTTGTGAACAGAGAAGGATCAAAACTGCCTATGAAAGAGAAGTAGCACATACCTTTAACTATCCAGGGCGCTACTGTTTTTAAGACACTGGAGTCCATTTTCTTCCTGGCTGTTTTTCCGTTTTGTTCTTCAGCTACTCTTAAACTGAATGACAGTGTCTGAGGACCCCGTGTTATTGATGGAAAGCAGTACGCTTGAGACTTTGGTTTTGCATTTATATATTCCTGAAGTTTTTGAATTGTTGCAACGTGTTTCTTTTGTAATAAAAATACATATAAAACCTTTAAAAGCTTTTCTTTAATTTTTTTGAACTGATCTTCGAGTTCAATTTTATTTACTTAAGAAATCAAGTACATTAGATGTATGCCATCTTTTTATACTTTAAGTCACAAGATGATTTTGAATAAGCAATATTCCATTCAATTTTTCTTTTCCTCTATTGTATGAAACTTAAAATCCTCATGGAATGGATGGTTTCCAGAATTTTCCCATTCCCAAGCCAGCACAGTAAGTGATATTAGAGTCAGGCATAATGGCACATGCCTGCAATCCCAGCACTCAGTAAGCTGGGGCAGGATTGCTGTGCAGTGGAGGCTAGCCTGGGCTATGTAGTGAGACCGTCTTAAAACAAAACCAAACAAAAATATAACAACAGACTCTGTCTGGGCCCACAGAGTAGGCTGTTGTAGAAAGCAGTGATTTTTTAACTTCTTAGGGAAAGTCTAGGGGAACCTGGCTGTGGCAGTGCACATCTGTAATTCCAGCTACAATGAAGGTTGACACAGGAGGATCATGAATTCTAGTCCTTCCTGGGAAGCTTAACAAGACCCTGTCTCAAAAAATAGGGCTGGGAGTCAGGAATTTAGTTCAGTGTGCCTTGCTTGCCTAGCAAGTGCAAGATCCTGAGTTCAATCCTGGGTTCCACAAAAAAAGGGCGGGGGGCTGGGGCTGTAGCTCAGTGTGAAAGCCCTGGGTTCATGTCCTAGTACTGTGCAAAGTTAAAAGAGCTGGGGGCTGGGTGTTTAACTCAGTGGCTGGAGCTGTGCCTGCCTGGCAAGTACAAGGTCCTAAGTTTGATTCCTGATACAAAAAACAAAAAAAAACTTAAAGGGCTAGGAATGTAGCACAGCAGTACTTGCCAAGCATGCACAAGGCCCTGGGTTCAATCGCTTACTGAAATCTTACCGGAAAAAAAAGGTCTGCTAGCACTTGGGAGCCTGAGTCAGAGGAATGGTGAGTTCGAGACCAGCCTGAACTATGTACACTCTCTCCAAAACCAAAAAAGGTGGGCATAGTGGAGTGCACCTATAATCCCAGCACTCTGGGAGGCTGAGGCTGGAGGACTGTAAATTTGAGCCCAGCCCAGGCAACAAGATTTTGTTTAGAAATAAAAAAGGATGGGGACATAGCTTTCTGTAAAGGCCCTAGGTTCAATCCTTATACCTAAAAGGAAAAAGAAAAAGCCTGGAAGGATTCAATTTGCCTGCAACACCTTTGGCAGAGGGGCCAGACTCTAACCCTAAACCGCTGTCTAATTCCAGTGGGGTGGGGTGCTCTGGTGGCCTAAAGCTGGGAGCCTTGGGCAATCAGAGCAGCCTCCCTGCGCCCATGGAAGTCAGGTGTAGGCACACCTCAGACATTGGCCTCTGCTCTGGGGGCCACAGTGCTATTCCATCCTCTGTTCTCTGCAGCCTGCGTGGTCTCCCCTGCTGGTTTCCATTGCTTGTGGGAGGAAGAGGCCCGGCCACACCCTGGGTTCCTTCCAACCCTTCATGGACTGAATTGAGAAGTCTGTTGAGCTGTTAGCACAAGGCTCATAGACCAGAGGACCCTGAATCTCTTCAATCTCTATTACTCTAAACAGTTTACTATTTAGTCTTTTTTTTTTTTAATCTGTACCAGGCTGGTCTAGAATTTATGGGTTTAAATTGTCCTTCTGCCTCAGCCTGCCTAGGAGCTGTGTCCAACTCATCATATGTGTTTGTGTTCTAAGTTGACATCCTGGAGAACTCCATCTGTATTTATAACTGTGACTTTCTTCTTGAAGAGTCAAGGATACTTTAAAAGGTCAAATAAGGATCACTGGCTTTTGATTCTGTTGTGTTATAACATCTTGTGTGTGAAAAAGTTCCAAGTGATTCAGTGTTCCATGAGCTGGGCACTTGCAGAATGAGAGGTAAACTATCTCCTAATAAGGCAAGGTGAATTATGTAAGAGCCTGACTGAACCAGAGTGACTCCATGCTGACCAGCAAACGACCTAGAGACTGTCGCTCCCCCCACATCCCTTATAGGATAACTAATGATTAATTGTGAATTGTTAGGTAACTGCTTTGAAGTAGCTGGGAAACTAAATGGAAACTGTAGTGAACACAGAGACCCAACACAAATCACGCCACTCCTTACTTGCCTGTAGTTGAATGTTCTGAACATTATAATCTAAGTTGTAAATGGAATAATGGATAATCGATCTGCTGATCATTAGTACGTAACGGTCAAGTATATGCTTGATGACCACTAGCTCAGATCAACTGATTCTTTGCCTTTGTCCTCTTCCTGTAAGTTTTAAGTGTAATCCCCCTCACCTCAGCCCTATATAAAATGGCCTCTGTTTCTGAGCTAGCCGCCTCTCTGAGCTACTTGGCTTGGGGAGTGCCGTCTGGCCAGACTAATAAAGGTCTATTTGCCAACTTGCCTGGTGTGTTCCTTCCTGGGTGACTCTCGCTGTCCGACAAGCTCCTGGAGCCTCGCTGAGCTTCTGAGCCCAGCATCGTGGAAGCCTCTTGGCTGTTCATGCTCCAGGAGTTAAAGTGAGACTTAAATCTTACAATTACACTGCCTGTCTCGAGTGATCATCAGGAAAGGATCTTCTGTTTCTTATTTTATCCCTAAGGCATTTTTTTTTTATCCCTACGGCTCTTACACCCCTCATTTAATACCTAGGCTAGAGCAAGTGGTGTCTTGGGCTTTGCAGATACTCCTGGAGCTGTGTGGCTGCACAGGGCAAAGTGTGTGTGTGTCTGTGGGTGGCTGGCTCCCTCACACCACTCCAATGGCTACAGCCCAAGGGTGAGAGTGAGGCTGATTATCTATTCAGGGTCATTTACCTACCAAGGTCGGGGATTTAGCTCAGTGGCCCTGCGCCTGCCTCACAAGTGCAAGGTTCTGAATTTGATCCCCAGTAGAGAAAAAAATAAAAGCCCTTTCTTCACTCACTAGTCACATTCACCACCCACTTCTTACCTTATTTTAACTCTCACACAGCTCAGCTCTCCCAGTGAAATTACATACTCATTTGTGTTCTTGTGCTTCACTTGCCCTGCCCACGGGTATAAACTCCACACGCAAGGGCAGCGTCTACCCTATCTGCCCTGTCCCTGCAGTATCCTCAGGGTGAAGGAAAGTGAGGGGTCTGACATTAGTCACTAATATATTCTTGCTAAATGCTTCCTGAGGACAGGGGTTGCCCTTTTTTTTTTTTTTTTTGAGACAGTCTCAAAAATGTAGCCTCCCCCTAAAAAAGTAACCTAGGTGGGCTAAGTGATTTAGCTCAGTGGCGACTCACCTGACTCATAAGTGCAAGGTCCTGAGTTCGATCCTCATCACAAGGTGGGCGGAGAACCCAGGATGGCCATGAACTCATCCTCCTGAGTCCTGAGTATCCCGTCATGCCTGGCTTTATTTTTTTGGTAGTATTGGGGATTGAGCACAGGGCCTTTGCACTGTGCTACATCCCCAGCCCTTCCTTCCTTCCTTTTTCTTTTTTGGGTAAAGACTGCTTTATTGGTGGTAGTTAATATACAGATCCCCAAAGAAGAGCTCAGTTATTTATCACATTACTGGTCCAGGGAGCTGACTGGAACTGAGCCACGTGACTGCTGGTCTGACTAAAGTCATTCCGGCTTCTTGGGAAATGATGCCCCAACCAACTGACATGGCACACGCAGTTTCACCAACTGTAAGAATCATAGTGGCCCTATACAGAAGGGCATCAGCTACCCCACCCTTCAGATGCGCTGGAATTCCACTGTCCTCCTGAAACAGCTTTTGCCTCTGTGGAACTTTATTTTCAAATTGCCTGCTGTGAAGCAGTGCTGACGGTCCTGGGCAGTCTGTCGAAGAGCCAGCAGACTCCACAGCACCTGTCCAGGTTACAGTGCACCAACCTTCCATTTATTTCTTTATATATACAGAGTCCACTAAAAAATGCATATATACTTCAGGAAAAGAAAAGCCTGTATAAATACTTTTGTATACATATTTCAACACTAAATTTATTGAGACACCATGAGATTAATACAAATTACCTTTGGCCTCTACAATTTCAAGAGGTACTCAAAGTAGTGGCTATCAGCATCCAGGCATTTATTAGTATGGCAAACTGCTGCTTGGGTAACCTTGGTGCTGCACGTGTATTTTCAATTTCTTCTCTAAAGGCCAGCAGTGTAGTAGGTTTTCTGTGACATACAGTATCCTCTAGGATCCCCTGTGTGAGGCAAACACCATCTGTTGAAAAAATATCATACTAGTTTCCTTTTCCTGAAGAGTGTATGCATTTTTTTGACAGACTGTGTATTTATTTGAGACAGGGTCTCACTAAGTTGCTAAGATGCCCAGACTAGGCTCAGATTTGTGATCCTCCTGCCTCAGCTTCCCAAAGTATGGGAATTCCAGGCATGAGCCACTGTGCCCAGCTAGGAATTGTATTCTTATGCATCAGCTTATTACAGACCTGTCCTGAAAATGGAGTCTTTTTATAGTATCCTTTGCAGTTTCTCTCTCGTATATTTGGCCACAGAAGTTCTAAATGGCGCATCCCATGAAGGGTTTTCTGCAGTGTGCCCATCACTAATCCCTCCCTGCCAGTTCCCAGGAACTTTTCTCTCATCCAAGGTGCCCAGAAACTACCATCCTGCCCTCAAGAATATAGTGGATGTTGGGTGTGGTGGCATACATCTATAATCCCAGCACTCGGGAGGCTGAGGCAAGGGTATTGCGGTGAGTTTAAGGCCAGCCTGGGCCACATAGGGAGTTCAAGGCCAGCCTGAACAACATAGTGAGACCCTGTCTCAAAAAGCAAAACAAAACAAAACAAACAGAAAGAGAATAGCAGGTTCCTGCAGAGGTTGAGTTTTGTTTTGTTTTCTCAGAACTGGAGATCAAACTCAGGACCTTGTGCTTGCTAGGCAATCACAGCACCACTGAGCTACATTCTCAGCCCTAATAGTCTTTAAATTTGTAAGCGCCAGACTTTAGGTCCAAACTTCTCATCAAATCAGGTGTTTTCCAAACAGCATAAGACAGAGAGTCTTTCCACACTAGGACTGGGATCCACTGTCAGATTCCCTGAGTAAACTTTTGTTTCCTCCTAAATATTCACCTCATCAGGCGTGGTGGTACATGCCTCTAATCCCAGTACCCAGGAGGCTGAGGCAGGAGGACTGTCATGGGTTCAAGGCCAGCCTGAACTATATAGCAAGGCCCTGTCTAAAAAAATGAAACAAATATTCAGCTGGAGCCTAAAATACTAATGTTTTCGCACACTCTAGGATGCCACCTCCTGGCCCACCTGCCCTAGTTTCAGGATGACCATGCTTTTAAATAATCCTTGACGGTCAGTAGGAATCATCTCCAAAATCCCCCTTGCTTGCAGAATTCACAGGTAAACACCTGCCATGAGGCATCTTGTGGCTCAGTGAAAGAAGCACCTACCAGAGAGGCACTTGGCCATTTAAGGAGGCAGACTGGCCTGAGTATGGCCCCCTTTGCAAATCTTCATCAATCTCCAGCCCCTAGATTATCTGTCTCCTTCTCCCTGATCCACAAACCCCTCTGGCATCTTCTGTGGAATGGAAAGGGTACGATGGGAGCAGCTGAGACCCAGAGTAGAGAAGGGAGGCTGTGGAGCCCGGGCTGTGGCCCAGCCTTCAGGGGAAGGCTAACAGAAGCGCCCCAGTGCTGCCCTGGCACAGCCCTGAGTCTAGATCCAGATGCCCATGGCCAGACAGGCAGCCACACTGCCATCAGGATAGGCAAGGGCAAGGTCATGGTTTCGAACTCCTGGCCTTTCAGCGCCCAGTACTAGGAATCCAACCCAGGGGTGCACTACCACTGAGCTACACCCCCAGCCCTTTATTATTTTCAGAAAAGGTCTCACTAAATTGCCCTAGCAGGACTCCCAACTTGTGGTCCTCCTGTCTCAGCCCCCCTCATTGTTGGGATTACAGATGTGTGCCCATGCCTAGCCTTTTGTTTTGAGAAAGGGTTTCCTTGTGTAGCCCAGGATGGCTTTGAACTCACAACCTTCCTGTCTCAGCCTCTTGAGTGCTGGTACTACAGCTGCACACCTCCATATTAGATTAGGCCCTGCCTCTTGAATTATCCCTTAGAAAGAGCTGCTGCTCTATCCTGTGGACCTTCACTCAGTTAACTCATCCCTCTACTTGCTCCTGTCCTTTCCTACCCAGCCTTCCTTCCAGCCCTCCAGCCTTTCCTTCTAGGAGCTTCTCCAGACCACTCCTGCTTTCAGTGCTGCCCCAAAGCCTCCTGGTCTGTTTATACAGCTGGTTTCTAGTGGCTCTGGCATGAACACTGGTGGCTACAGCCATGGGACCTGAGATTCTCTCTTTGCAGTGTTGCATAGGCCCAGATTCTTCTATTCCTTGTGCTGTGAGTTGAATTTGCAGCTTGTAACTATCAGGTTCCAAAGCTCCTATTTATTCTTGAATCTGCCTTGTTTCTATTTTGGCTCTGGTTCCCACATTGCAGTCTGATGTTTCCACGGAGACAGTTCAGAGATTGCTGTTTTGCCAAGAGGAACTGGGGGGGAGGTGGCCAGAACAGTGTAACACATCGTTTCTCAGACATGACCAGGTCATCTGTCCCAGCTCCCTGCAAAAGGAAGCTTTATTAAATGACATGTTCTGGACTCCTGTCCTCCTCTGGAGCTAAATTCCTGGAGAATGACTGCTCCTACCCTGTTCTGAGTAGATGAGCACACATCTTCCCAAGGCACAGAAACAGCAGACCGCAAAGGTGAGGTCTCCTTGGGGCACCTTAGGGAGGTAGAGACGTCAGCAGGGAGCTGAGGAGGCTCGTGTGTCACCTCTGCCATCTGGGACTGGCACGCTGGAGGCTTGTCTCATCTGCTTGCTGACCAGTGAGGAAAAGTTCTTCATTCAGGAATTCCAGGTTGAAATGCCTGTTTGGTAAATCTGAGTTTCCACACAAAGGTTATACTAAAATAAGAGGCTATCTGTCTCTCTGGCCAGGGAGAGCCCAAACCCCCATCCTACTTCATCCTCTCCTGTGTTGGGCCCTCATTCCCAAGGGCCATGGTCTCTATCTGGAGCAGAAAAGAATCCTCACATTTCAGTTTTCTAAAGTTAGGGCTCCATTCACAGCAGCCATTTCCTCTGCAAAGTGCTGCCTGGGAAAGGCTGCTGAGAAATTCCTGAGACCCAGAGCACCTGGCCAGGACCCAGACCTCTCTTGTCAGAGTCCTGTAACCCTTCCTGTTGCAGTCCCTGGATGCCACCTGTTTGCAGAGACTGACAGTCTGGCCTGGGCAAGCATTTGCTTGCTGAGGGGTGTCCATGGTAAACCAATGGAGATAAGGATTTTGCAAAAAACAAAACCATAGGCCAGGGATTTGCCTCAGTGGCACTGTGCCTGCCTCTCAAGCCCAAGGTCCTGAGTTCGATCCCCAGTAACAACCCCTGCTCACCACCAAAAAAACCAAAAACAAACAAACAAAAAACTCCTTAGGGCCAGGGTATAGCTCAGTGGTACAGCACTTGCCTAGCATGTGTGATGCCCTGGGTTTGACCCCGAGTACCACAAACACAAATCAAAAAAGCCAGATGTGGTGGTGCATGCTGTAATCCCAGCACTCTGGAAGGCTGAGCTCAGCAGGAGGATGGAAAAGTTTGACCGCAGCCTGGGTAAGTTAGCAACTTCTCAAGACTGTCTCAAAATGAAAATTTAAAAGGATTGAAAGATGTAGCTTACTGAGAAGTCCGAGTTAAAATTTTCATGTACAGTTTTCTTTTCCCTTTTTCCTTTTTTTTTTTTTAATGGAAATGATATTGCCCACTACAGATGAATTAGAAAATACGAGAAAAATAAACCATAGCACCTCTTTTTCCCTTAACAGTTCCCCACTACCAAGTACTAGGGATTGAAGCCAAGGCCTCACAATGAGCTACATTGCCAGTCTGCATTACATAGCAAGACCCTGTCTCAAAAAGAAAAATAGAAGGTGGGTGTTTCTCTGAGATGCTTCTCGGAGACATCAAACCTTGCCCAATAGTTTATTAAATTTCCCAAGAGAATATCACGGTTTTCATATATTCTTTTTCAATCTGGGTGTCATGGCCCACAACTATAATCCCAGCATGCTTGAAAAATGAAGCAAAAGTGTCACAAGTTCAAGCCTAGCCTGGGCAACTAAGTGACTTATCAAGACATTGTTTCCAAAAAAATTTTTGAAAGGGCTGGGATGTGACTCAGTGCAAAGGCCCCTGGGTTCAAACCCCAGTACTAAAAAGTAATTTTTCCATATAATTTCTGGTGATGTCCTTTCTTTCCAAGGGAGGCCTTCAGAAGGCTCTCATCCAGAAGCAGGGCCCATGCTCCCTCCTGTTATGCTTCTGCTATGCTGCTGTCCAGGGACAGTGGCCTGGCCCCTCCTCTATTCTCTGCCGTCTTGACCTGGCAGGGCTATGGCCACGGGGACCATCTGAGACTGCCAGGCCTCCAATGGGATGAAGTCTAGGTATGAAGGTGGTCAGGAAACCCACACTTAGCTTTCCTCTCCTTTCCCCTCAGGTGGAGCAGAGTCTGTGTAGGGGCCTGTAGCAGGGAGGTCTAGTGGGACCATCTTGTTGGGGACGCAGGGGCCTCTGCAGAGGCCTTCCGGTAGGAAGGACAGGGGTGTGAACCAAGGCAAGGTGGGGCTGGACATGAGGAGGGCGTGTGCACACACAGGGACAGGAAGCCCTTGAGCAAGTTGAGCTGAGTGTTGGGGCCAGCCCAGGTCCAGCTTAGTCTTGATTCTGAGCTGGTCTTGGGTGAGTGATGTCACGGGGAGGCATGAAGCTCACCATGATTCTGGCTCTGTGTACATCTCGGGGCTCCTGGAGAAGAATACCAGACACACCAGAGACGCAACCCATACATACCTGGGTGTGAGTAATGGACATATTGAACATCAACCAAAAAACACTTTTATGATGTCAATCAAAGTAAAAAAAAATCAACAGTAACAAAACATTTCAAAGCAACAGAAAACAAAGACTGGGCCCTCAGCTGAGAGAACACAAGTAACAGTTAAAAGGTTGAGGTGACCCAGGTTCTTGCCATCCCTTGGAAAAGCGTGGCCCACACTGTGACCACTGTGGATGCTTCTGCACAGGCTCCCTGATGGCAGTGTCCTCCTGTGCAGTACCAAAGCTAAAAATCAACTCTCCTTACTCAATTTGGTGTTTAAAATAAGTCATTAGGTTGTAGTCCTCTTCCAAGTCCAAAATAGTCTCGATGATACTCTGATCATCAAAAGCCTGCTTGAAGCTGCCAGGGTCAGTATCTGAGGCCTGCAGAGGGCTCTCGTCCAGAAGCAGGGCCCATGCTTCCTCCTGGAAGGGTGAATCTTGGCAGTGACCACACACACGGTTCAATTCATTTTCAAATTCAAGTTTTCCAGCCAATTCAATAGTTCGTATGCTTGTATGGTCTTAAAAATAAAAACATTGGGATTTGTGATTACAGTAAGTAGTTTCTAAAGGTATTTCAGACACAAGTTAAAAAGCATGAATGGGCAGTCACTCTATAGACTTCACAGAGCTGGAGCTGGGCATTTCTGCCTCACAACAGAGAGGCGTGGTGCCCTCCTTTCTGGCCCTGCCATTTATCCAGCTCCAACTGCCTGCCTGTCCCCAAAGAAAGCGTGAGTGGAAGATTCTGAAATTCATAGCCTGTCCCTGCAGGAATAACACAGGGTGTTACATTAAAAAAAAGGTGTGTGTGGGGGTCCTCACACTGCCTCAGGCCAGGGATTTAGCCAGTGGTGTTGTGCCTGGCTGGAAAGTGCAAGGTACTGAGTTCAATTCCTGGTACCAGGAAAAAAGAAAAGAAAAGAAAAACACTGCCTGTGCTGGTGAGGGGAGAGGAGATGGTGGGCAAAGGCAGTGATGCCTGCAGCCCTCCTGAGGCCACTCAGTGCACTGATGGTACAGGCTGGCAGAGGTTTTGTGGCTTAGGGTGATTTGCTAACCTCACCAAGCCTTTTTCATTCTTCATAACCTGGAGATACTTCAGAGTCCACAGGTTTAGGCAGCAAACATGGCTCTGGATCCCTCAACTAGGAGCTGGCTGCCCCCCGGGTTCACATAAAAGAACCGTCTGTAGGGAGTGGAAACATGCACACTACTATGTTAGCCATGGCCATCTCTGAGCAAGGAAACCCAGGAGAGCTCTGAGATTCTCAGCCTTCTACCCTGGGATTACCCACCACAGCTGGCCTCCTCTCTCCTCCCCTTCTTGTGTCCTGCTTTCTTCAGATCTAACTTCCTGGTGTTCTGGGACTCAAGAGAACCAGACATTTGAGCTGATTAAGTCATTAAGTCACTAGTTCTGAAGGCAGAGACAGGGTTTAATTCACTGCTCTATGCACAGAATCAGCTGTGAGCAAAATAGATGGTAAATCAGTGTTTTTTATTTCTCATCTAAGTCTTCTGCTGACTCTGGGCCTGTATGGACCTCTTCTCCCAAGAAGAGAGTGGTTGGGGCCTCCTCACTCACCAATCATATCAAGTAGATCCTGTGTGACTTCTTGGCTAGAGCAGCTGAGTAGCACGTTTGAATCAACTTTCACATCTCCCTCTGTATCTGTCCTGCAGCCCAGAGTGGGTAAGGGGGAAAGGTGGGGAATTAGACCCTTTCAAAAAAACTATTGGAGATCTCAAAAGACAAAAATTAACTGATGACTTTAAATTGTCATTTATGCTGATGAGAGGATAACTGGAAAGTGGCTAACATTAGTTAGGGAACATATCATCAGGATGCAACACTACGGGTAGCATTTCTCCTTGTGAATACCAATATAAATACTTTAGTTGAGCCAGTTAAATTGCTTCTTTTATCCCCTGCCTTTGGGGAAATGATAGAGGGCTAAAATGACATCCTACATGGTCATCCTTGTGCTAAGTCATAGCGCTTGGAAGCTGGCTGAGGGAAGAGGTTAAGGGATACTTAACTTAGTGAAGGGGAGGTTTCCGGGAGGGGAGAGGAAGAGAGGGGAGCAGAGGTGGCAGAGTCAGGAAGTCCTATACAGCCTACTTGGCTGGCTTTCTCCAGTGTGGGCAAAGGAGGATATCAAGGGCTCCAGTTTAAGCACAATAGTTAAGATGAAACTAAGATTTTTGTTTCTGTAGCACAAAAATAAAGCTTTAAAAAAAATCAGGTTTGATACCCCATCCCCCCACCCCCACCCCCGCTAGGTGATTTCAGTGGCCGGTTTGGTATTCAGGACTGACAACCAGGCTCTCAAACAAAACGAAAAGTAATTGTTTCTGGGCTGGGTCTTGAATGTGTGAACTTCCCAAAGTCTTAGTGCCGCAAGAGAGGAGGCAAGAGCACCAACAGTTTTTCAGAAACAAGAATCTCCTTCATCGTGGCTATTACACTATCAAGCGAGTCACCTTAAGCTTTTTTCCCTCCAGTTCTCCCCGTCTCCTGCAGCTCTCCACATGGAGGGGTGAGCCAGCACATTCTCCTTGCTGCTGAGAGGTTTTCTCAAGGGGCTCGGAGTGTGCGGCTCGGCGCTCACTAGGGCGAGAGGAGGGGCACAGGCCGGGCTCTCGCAGCCCCAGAAGAGCTGCGCGTGCCCAGGCAGGGCGCCGGGGACCGGGCTGTGGTCCTGAGAACGCCTAACCCCTTCCAAGGCCCGGTCAATGGCTGCAGTCAGCTCCTTTCTGCATCTTCTTAGTTTTTCGGACATTTCTCCTACAAGCGACCATATCCTTGTTATATAATATACTGGAACCGCACAGAGAAACGAGAGGACGAGGTCACCAAGGCAGCTGAGGTGGCCCCTAAGCGGTTTGCCGCAACGTCCTGACCTTGCCAGCACCTCAGGGGCAGCGGGAAGGCCCAGCACATAACCCCCAGATCCCCCAGTGCCGTCTGGCCACCCCACCCCACCCCAGCCACCGATCCACCGATCCACCGCGGCCCTACCGGCCCGCTGCTCCTCACCGGGGTCACCCAAGGCCCAACGGTCACTCACTGTCACTGAACTGCCGTTGCCCTGGGCCACCGTACCCCTGGGGCAGGTCAAAGGTCAGGCAGAGAACACGCTCCCTGCCACGCTTCCTGCCACCGCCAGGGGGAGAGAGGTGGTGGGTCTGCAGTCCCATCCCACAGAAAACCAGAGCCCTGCTCAGGTCCACTGACACCTACTGGTGCACACCGGCCAACTTGGGTGTATAACTAACTGGAGAAATGCAGTCAGCAGCTTTGCGAAAGGTCTTTTTAAAGGTGCCACTGAGCTAAATTCCCTGCCCCATCCTCAACTCCCTCCCCCTTAACTTTTTAAGGAATTTCTAATAAAAATGACAGAGAATCAGTTCATCAAGGAGAGGGGACATAACAGCACTGCCAGTTTCTTTGCTTCCTTTTTTTTTTTTTTTTTTTTTTTTTTTTTTTTTTTTTTTTTTTTTTTTTTTTTTTTTTTTTTTTTTTTTTTTTTTTTTTTTTTTTTTTTTTTTTTTGGTACCAGGAATCGAACTCCAGTCCTGGCACTTGCAAGGCAGGCCACCAAACCGCTGAGCTAAATCCCCAGCCCAGCACTGCCAGTTTCCACAGAGGTCTCAGGCAGTGCACCCCAACACTAAGTGATTTCAGTTCATTAGGAAGGGGGAGGCAGAAAATTGAGGACTGAATGCAGAAACAGAAAGGGCTTCAGTAGCTAATTTTTATAAAATTATAAACCCATATAAATGAACAGCAAAGGACAAGGGGACAACATCAACTTTACTTGAGGCTTGATTTACTATGGCCTGACTAGTAAGGTGACCAGGATCAGCACCAGAACCACACGTCCTATTCTGAGCCAGCACCAGACTCCGCGTGCATCAGTGTTCTCCCCATGCCCAGGCTCTGGCAGACACACTCCACTGTGCCCCACACTCCAGGGTGCAGATCCAAAGGCTCCTCTCACCATCTGCTTATAAAGAACATTCAGCCTTAACATAAACCTCTGAGCAAATGGGGCCTTCTCTTCTCATAAAGGAAATTTCCTCCTGTAGCTTTTAGATGTGTTGACCCTCTCCTGGGAGTGGCAATGGTGCTGCGGGGTGGCAGGGTCTGAGTTGCATTAGTTGGTATCCATGCTGCAAGCCTCATCGTCCCCTGAGCCCTGCTGCAGACTGCTGGGCCTCATCCCTCCATCATAGGAGGTAGGGAAGCCGGTGAGTGAAGGCTCCTTGGAAAAGTTGTCATCCCGACGCTGGTAAAACAGCACGTATGCAGCCTTCGTCTAGGACACAGAGGAGGAAAGTCCATTCACTGGTTAAAAAAATGGTCCATTCTCTCCAGCTAACATTCCCAGAGATCAGCCACCCTGCCCAGCATGACACAGATGTGACCAGGAAGGTCTTGCCACCTGAGGCGGGGTGCAGCAGGTGCTGTGACATGGCACATGGAAGAAACCTGAGCTTCTACTTTAGGAAAGATCTCAGAACAAAGAGAAGCCCACTCCACCACATTTGTGGTCCTGGCCCACCTGCTGCTTGTGTCACTGGCTGGGCTTTACCTCATGAAGGTGAGAGGAAGGGCCAAATGTAGAGCACTCACCACTATCTGGTCCTCAGAGGCCAGGGACACGTTGCTATCATCAAAGTAATGCCATTTCCCACTGAATTTGTTCTTTGCATATGCAGTGTCTGCCAAGTAATAAGCAAAACATTCCAGCAGTTGTTAGGAGTTAACCTGGCTAGTTCATCAAACTTGCACTAAACACATACACAATAAAAATAATTTACAATTTGTGTCCCAATGACTGAAAGACTTTTTTTTTAAGTTTTTTGAGATAGGATTTGTTATGTAGTTAAGGCTGGTCTTGAACTCAATGATCCTCCAGCCCCAGCCTCTCTAGTTACTGAGATTATAGCTGTGTACCACTATGCCTGGCTTTTGTAACAATTAAATTAAATTCATTAATTTATATTTATTTATTTGTTTGTACCAGGGATCGAACTCAGGACCTTGCACTTGCGAGGCAGGCAGTGGAACCACTAAGCCAAATCCCCGGACCCTCCTTTTTTTTAATTTTTTGAGACAAAGGTCTCACTATGCCCAGGTTGGGTTCAAACTTGTGATCCTCCTGCCTTAGCTTCCATAGTACTGGGATTATAGAAGCATCCTACGACGCCAGCTCAAGACCAAGGTTTTAAACTATAATTTTGGGAAACTAATCCAAAAAACAGTTGTCTAGAACAAGTCAATTTTATGGATAGCTAGAAGGAGTAATCTAGAGTCAGGGTAAAAAGCAGCTGATTATTTAAGATGACAGCTCTCTCAAATCAACAAGCCAAAGGGGTCTCTCCACTGTTGAGGAAGAGGGCTGCTATGTTTAGCAGAAAACTCAGGGCCTCAGGAACCTAAGGGGTAATCTTAATGGATACGAGGTTTGCAGAGCTGGGATTTGAACAGGGGGCCTGAATGTCTTTCTCTAACTGTGCTGAGTCAGGAGTCTGTGATTAGGTAACAATCTCATGCAGGTCCAAGCTGATTAGAAATCAATCACAGCCACTTTGGCAGGGCCCCAGTTCTCACACAGAATTTTGTCTTCCCAGTCCCTCTGACAACTCTTGCTGCCAAGGAGCCAGTTATAATCAGTGTGATGTATGGGAAAAGTCGAGGTGGATTTTGGAGGGCTACCTTTTTCCTTTTGATGGCACAGAATCCAAACATGAGGGCTGCAGACTGAGCAGCTATCTGGAGCCAAGAAGGCAAATCATTAAGAATAGAGGGTCAAGCTGGGCAGTGTCACATGCCTGTAACCTCAGCCACTTGTGAGGCTGAGGCAGGAAGACTGCAGTCAAGGCTGGCCTGGGCTATATAATAAAGTCCAAGGCAATTAATTCTGGACTACATAGAGAGACCCTCAAACAAAACAATCAAGTATATAAAAAAGAATTTTAAAAAATGAGCAGGGCAGAATTGATTGAGAAAGCCCAGGCCTGTGAAAATGTAGTCAAGTATATAGTTCAGTATTTGGAACTGGGGAAAGGGGACTGGTGAGTGAATTTCAACATCACCAAAGACAGCAGATATCAATACTCACAGTGGCCAACTCCCATGGCTCCATAGTGATTGGACACGGCAATGAGGTCATACACGTAAGGCCTGGCTGATGGGTCACAGACAAATTCCGACATGTTCAGAGCTCTGAACAACACAAGAAAAACTCTTGATATGTTAAAATCAGGTAAGAAGAGTAACCCAGCAATTTCTTTCAACCAACAGGCACTCCAAAAACTTATTTTTACTTAGCTCAGTGGTTCTGTTGCCTGTCTCACAAGCACTAGGTCCCAAGTTCAATCCCTGCTACCCCTGCAAAAAAAAAAAACCCAACCAAACAAACAAAAACCAACAAAACAAAAACCAAAAACTAGCTGGGCGTGGTGGCGTAGGCCTGTGAGTTCGCAACCAGCCTGGGCTACATAGTGAGTTCCAGGTCAGTCTCAGTGAGACCCTGTCTCAAAAAACAAAAACAAAACAAAAAACAAAAAATGAACAAAGCAGGCATGGCAGTGAACACCTATAGTACTACTGACTCAGAGGCTAAGGCAGGAGCATTTCAAGTTGAAGGCCATTATGGGCAATGTAGATTCGGTCTGAGAATAAAATAAAGGGATGGGGATATCACTCAGTGGTAGGATACTTGCCTAGCATTTTCAAGGCCCTGGTTCAATCTTCATTATGATAGAAACAAAAACAGACCACAACAGAGGAATGCTGGGGCCTGTGGTCTTAATTTGTTTTCCTCTTTTTGTGCCAGGGATCTAACTGGGGAACTTGTGCTTGAGCGGCAGGCTGTGGCACCAATGAACTAATATTTTGTTTTTGGAGATAGGGTCTTGCTGTATAATCCAGGCTGACCTTGAACTTCCTATGTAGCCCAGGCTGGCCTGAAACTCATGGTACTCTTCTTGCCTCAGCCTTCTGAGTGCTAGGATTATAGAGTGAGCTACCACACCTGGCTAGAAAGCTTTTTTCCTGTAACATTCTTATTATTTCATTTTTCTTGAGACAAGAGAACTTGTTATATTGCCCAAAGCTGGTCTTAAGATCTTTGGCTCAAGTGATCCTCCTGTTTCAGCCTCCCAAGTACCTGGGCTTATAGGTAGCTGGGACAACCATGTACCTGGCTTACATTTTATTTGGAAAATTTCAAACATACAGAAAAGGCAAAAAGTTTTTACACAAGAAATACTTATTACATATCATTAACATCCTTGCTGTATTTCATGTATATATTCACTTCCCCAAAGTATCTTAAAACACACATTTTGTCAGGAACTCTTATCTGGCTGGCTTACTTTCCTGTCTTAGCTACAGTGTGTATCCTGGGGAGTAAGGGGACCTGAGCAGACAGACAGTACCAGTCACTCATCCCCTCAGACACACCACCACGGAAGTCTGTATCCCACCCACTGCCCCCATAAAATCTCAGTTCTTTGCAGCAGTCTTTGCCTGTGCTACCCCTCTGAGGCCAGGCTTCCTGGGACCAGTGAGAGGCACGAAAAGACAGCAAGGGGCACTCATGGTGGCAAAGATGGTCCGGCAGTACCTCAAACTTGGGAAGGGCTTCTACAGGAGTCCACCTCAGCCCTAGGAGAAGGCTGAGGGCAGGGCTGCCAAAGTAAAGCCCGTCTCCAAGAGCATGGGACACAGATGGCAACCTTCTCAGCTGCTCTATGTCACAGGGACCCACCTGACTGGGAATTCCACGACTGTGTCAAGCTTATCCCTCCAGTATCTGTTGTAGGAGAAACGTTTGAGGTGAACCACCAGAATCTTGGGCAAGGACCACAGGTCAAACTTCTTTGTGGCCTGTTGGTGCTTCTTACAGTTGGGACAGTACCTAAAGAGAAAGGAGAGGCAGCCAGTGCCATATGTTCAGAGGTACAACTGCAACATCACATCCTTTCAGGAAGCAATCAACACAATTTCGGGGCCGCAATCCGCCTCCAGTCAGGTGATGGCTGTCATGGTGTGGAGGACCTACACAGGAGGACCATGGGGGCAGAGCTGGTGTTTCAGAAGTGATATGTCTGAGGACACAGAGCTTGTGACCCATGGGGTTGTGGAGCTCCATACCAGGGGTCATGCTCGCCAAGGGTCTCCATGGTGGTAAAAAGCTCAATGCAGTCTCGCAGAGCCACCGAGGTCTTCTTCTTTTTCTGAGGCTGCACCATGCTCATGTGCTTGTCATAGGCCTGCAGAGACAAAGTGCTACGTGCTGGTGGAGAAGCCGGATCTTCCCAGCTCAAAACGTGGCCTATGCAAAGACTTTATGAACAAAACCCCAATCACACAGGAAATATCACAAAGAATCAACAACTAGGATATCATCTTATTAAAAAGCTTTTGCAACAGCAAAATAAATCACCAACAGAGAGATGAGACAACTCACAGTGTGGGAAAAAACCTTTTCTTAGCTGTTCCCCAAAGGACTAATGTCTAGATTATATAAAGAACTCAAAATATCAGACCCCCCTAAATTTGAAGACCTAATCCAAAAATGGGCACCTGAAATGAACAGAAACTTCTCAGATGAAGTAGAAATGGCAAATAAATATATGCAAAAATGTCCAACATCACTGGTCATTCCAGAGATGCAAATGAAAACAACACTGACATTCCATCTCATTCCAGAAAGAATGGCTGTTATCAAAAAATCAATCAATAATAAATACTAGCAGAGCTGGAGGGAAAAAGGAACCTTCTCCACTGTTGGTGGGAGTGTAGACTGGGAAAGCCCTGTGTAAACTGGTGTAGATTCCTCAAAAATCTAAAACTAGAGGGTCAGGGATTTAACTTAGTGGTTCTGCCACCTGCCTTGCAAGTGCAAGGACCTAAGTTTGATCTCCGGTACCCCCCCCCAAAAAAAAAAATCTAAACCTAGAGGTTCTACTTGACCCAGCTATTACCCTTCTTGTTATCTTCCCCTCAAATTAAAAGGCTCATACCACAGTGACATATGCACACCCATGTTTATAGCAGCACAGTTGGTAATAGCTAGATCTTGGAAACAGCACAAATGCTCATCAACTGATCGATGGATAAGAATGTGCTTTTTTAATACAATGGAGTAGTACTCTGCCATAAAGGATAAGCTGAGACATTTCTAGTTAACTGGATGCACCTTGAGACCATACCAGATAAACTGGACACATATATTTCAATACTACATTGTTTCTGTGGTGTGAGAAATCAGAAGGGGAAATAAGGACCAAGATGTATAATAGATATTGGGAAAAGGGAAGCGAATGTTCAAATGGGAAGGGGAACAGGGAGGGGGAGAAGGAAAAGGAAGGAAAGAAAAAGAATAGAAGGGAAAAATGGAAACAAAACTTTTATAAATAAGGAGAGGAAAAGGGGTCGAAGGGGGAAATGGGAAATAAAAAAAGAAGTAAGATATATCATGTACAGGTATAAATTCCCTACGATGAATGTTATCATTATGTATATCTAAAATGTACCAAAAAAGGTTTTACTTCAAAAAACAAGTAAAAAACAACAGGAAAAAAACCCCATGACCTACAGAAGAGTGTACCTGGACAGACTATTTCCCGAAGCCTCACAACATAAAAGGACAAATCTTAAGTACTATTCATCCTCAGTTTTATCTTTTAAGTACTGAGGGCTGAATCCAGAGTTTTTGCACTGGGTTACATGCTCTGCCTTTATTTATTTTTGTACCAGGGATCAAACTTGAGACCTTGTGCTTGCAAGGAAGGCAGTGGAACTAAGCTAAATCCCCAGCCCTCGGCCTTTTTTATCTTTTGAGACAAGTTCTCACTATGTAGTTCAGGCTAATCTCAAACTTGTAATCTTTCTGCCCCAGCCTACTGAGTACATCTTCAATCTTAAACAGAACTTATTGCTGTCCGGCTGCTGAGTGATTCAGGCACACATTCAGAGCAGAAGCTGACACACACCACTGACCACGAACCCCACATGACGTACCTCAGATTCCTGCTCATCATAGTAAAGGCTCCGGGTTTCACTGTCCCAGTCGATGGCCAGTGTGGATCGAGCTGCAGAGGGGACCACAGTGTCACTCATTAAATGGCCAGCAGCATGAGGCTCAAGTGACCAGAGTAAATGCCACACTCAGGCAGCACTGCCCACACCTGATCACCCATCACCAGCTACTGCCAAGAGCAGTGCTTTGGCTGTGGGTCCCAGCCCCACCCCCCAAAAGCCTTTGACAAAGACTTCCTCAGTGCTCCCGATGAGCTCCAAGCCACGATCCAGAATTCCAGCAGGGCTCAGTTAAGATAGAGAAGTGAGTACCAGATTCAGACTCTTAGCTTAAAAGCCCGAGAGAGAGAGAGAGAGAGAGAGAGAGCGAGAGAGAGAGAGAGAGAGAGTGTGTGTGTGTATATGTGTAGGACTCTTGCAGGACCTCCTCACTGAGCTACATCCCCAGTCCATTTTTATTTTGAGATAGGGTCTTGTTAGGTCACTAAGTTGCCCAGGTTGAGCTTGAACTTTGAGACTCTTCTGCCTCAACTTCCCAAAGTGCTGGGATTTCAAGAGTGTGCCAAAATGCCCAGGTTTCTGTATTTTTATGAAAGAAAAAGTTACAGTTAATTCTCATATGTAAAATAAATCTAGGGCAGCCACAGAAAGTATTCTTGACCCATAGCCAAGATCCTACAGAGCAGTGAGAGTGGAGAGAGGTGCTTCCTGTCTGGTCACCATGGAACACAGGGAAGAGCCTTGCACAGGCTGAGTGCTTAAACACTCCGCAGAGGGCTTCCAGCCACAGGTCACACAGGTGTATGCTCCTACAGCCACAGGGAGACTGTGAATCCTAAAGCAGCGAGCTTTGATGGCAAGGATTTGCAAACAGATCCAGGGTTCCCACAGCCTAGCCTGAAAGGTCAGGGATGTGCTTACAGTTGAGTTTGAGTAGTTTCCCATCAGTTGCAAGTGAATTTATGTCAGCTGTTCCATAGGAGTTCACAAGACTGAAAGTGAAAAGCCTTTTCGGGCAGGGGTGGCCTTTGATCTTCTTTCGGGTGGCCTCACTAGGTTCACCTCCCAAGTTGTCCTCCACACTGCCTTCAGGCTCTGAAAGCTGCTCTTTGCTTTCATTCTGATGATCCATTTCTTCTTCGTCATCTCCTAAAACACAAATGAAAAACAATGTAGAATGGTACCTCAGTTCACAAACACGTCTGCTTGTGAACAATTTGGTTTGTAAATAAAAATGTTTAGCAAAATTTTGTTTTTGCTTATAAACTCACACCAGGTGACAAACATGAATGTGGCCATCTTTCCCACACAAACATGGTCATCTTTCCCAAAATCATGGAACAAATTAAGTTTGTGAAATGAGGTAGCATTATATATATTACTGATTACCATTTCAATAATATAAATTTTGTTTTTGTTTTTTATTGGCCTGGCTCAATATTACAAATTTTAATACTTGATGTTTCCTTCCAGATTTTGCACTACGTGGGACTCCCTCTGTATTTACCAGATACTTGAGTTTACATGTAACCCTTTCCTGGGGGAGAAGAGACAAGCAGAGTGAGCACTGATATTCTCAATGAGAAAGCAGAGGCCCAGAGAGCTTAAATGAATCTGTCTCCAGAGTGAAATGACTCTGTCTCCATCCTAAGTTGGCCACACTCTCTGGTGTGTGCAAAACTTCATACTACATGGTCTAATTTTTGATGTCATGATTAGATTCACAGAGAGAAAAGGATCACAGTGAGACACACACGCAGTGCTCAAGGAGAGAGTTTGGTAAGAAATGTGTCAAAACAGCCAGGTGTGGTAACACACGCCTGTAATCCCAGCACTCAGGAGGCTGAGGCAGGAGGATTGCTGTGAGTTGAGACCAGCCTGGGCTACATAGTGAGTTCCAGATCAGTCTCAACTACATAGTGAGACCCTGTCTAAAAAAAAAAAAAAAAAGAAATGTCTCAAAATAAAAACAGACAAAGTGATGGGGATGTGGGTCACTACCACTGATAAAATGCCTTCCTACCATGCTCAAGGTCCTGGGCTCCATCTCCAGTACAACCACACAATATACTAGGTCAATTTCCAAGTATTAAAAGGAATAAAAATACAAAGTACAAATATTTTGTTCCTCCAGAAAAGACATACACTGAATACTAAAAATGAAGCCTTGTGGTCATTTTCATTTCTTCACTCCCTCCCTTCCCTTCTTTTGTTTTTCTGAGACAGGCACTTGTCTTGTAGCTAAGCCTGATCTTCATCTTGTACTTGCCATCCCGTCCCAGTCTCTCATATGCTGGAATTATAGGTGCCTGGTTTTTTTGTTGTTGTTGTTGTGTACCGGGGATCGAACTCGGGTACTTGTGCTTATGAAGCAGGCAGTGGTAGGTACCTGTTTTCAGAGGATTTTTTAAAATTTAGTAATTTTTAACATCAACTCTTACTTTCTAGGGCTAAGTGTTTCTTGGAGATATCTGGGGAATTTTGCAATTAAGAAATTACAATACTAACCCAGAAGTCTTTTATGGGTTGTTTTGTTTTCTGTGTGTATGACAATGGGAACTAAACCCATCAAGTTACATCCCCAGCCCTTTAAACTTTTTTTTTTTTTTTTTGAGACAGAGTCTCACTATGTAGCCAAGGCGAGCCTCAAACTCATGGCACTCCTCCTGCCTCAGCCTCCCAAGGGCTGGGAGTACATTTGTGTACCACCACACCTGGCTCTTTTATTAATTTTTTATTTTCAGATATGGTCTAAGTCACTTACCAGGCTGGGCTCAAAGTTGTGATTCCCCTGCTTTAGCTTCTTATAGTGCTGGGATTAGAGGCCTATACCACCACACCCAGTTTCACTTTTGGTTTTATAGTAATAAAGCCATGGAATCACCTAAAGTCCCAAAAGAAAAGTGATAACTATACTGCAGATCAGTCATGGCCCTTGGTCAGATATGGTCTTGGTCAGCACCCAGCCACAGGAGAGAACAAAGCCTCTGGGTTCCCTATGATAAGTCCACTATACTGCTTTTTTTTTTTGTACTGGGGATCGAACTCAGGACCTTGGGCATGCCAAGGCAGGCAGTGGAACCACTGAGCTAAATCCCTGGTTGGTCCTATACTGCTTTTTGGACTATGACTTCCTTCTGTTTCATAGCAGCAGCTGCCTTGGATCACCTACTACCTGGAGCTTCCTGGAGAAATATAAGGAAAGTCCAAGACAGCCTTTCTTCCCACGTTCTGGCTGAATGGCCAGCAATCTGTCCTCCCTAAAGACTGAAGGCTCACCAAATAGGCTTGGCAGCACTTAAGCGCCAAGATAACAACAGATTTACCAAGAGAAGTCTGGTCGAAGAGGTAGCTGTAGGGCAGACAGCCACCTACTTGGCAATCCTGACTCTGCTTTCTGATGTGAGGCAAGTCATTCAGCCCCTGGTGGCTCAGCGTGTGGGATTAGACCCAACCTATGTGAGCAGGTTGGAGGCTGGCAGCACAGAGAGCTGCTCCTGCAGGCAGAGCCCCCAGCCTCCCTCTCCCAGGTGTCTTAGGCACACTGTGGTTCATCCCAGCCCCACAGCATGGCCAGCACTCACCTTCACAGCTGCCCCTGGAGCCATTGCAGGCCCCAGGCTCCAAGGGCGAGCTGCAAAACTCGTCAGGCAAAGGTTGCTTTATATAGCGGCTTACAAAATATGAAAGAAAGGACTGTTAGTTTTAACATTTTACGATTTTCCTCCACTATGCAGCTACGAAGTTCATAATTTTTATATTCAGCTATTCACAAAGCAATTTATGTACATAAAAGCACTTTTAAAATCATGTAATGGTTCAATACTTTTATGAAACGGAGAGGAACCTGAGATCAGATGTTTAACCTATCAAGCCAACGAAAACCCCAGGAAAGACTGCTTCAAGTCTTCTATGAATGCCATATGGCACGATCACTTCTAAAGTGCTCCCAGCTGTGGGACATGGGGGCACACATCTGTGATCCAAGCTACTCAGGAATCCAAAGCAGGAGGATCAAGCCTTTGCGAATAATCTAAGCAATTTAATGAGACCCTGTCTCAAAATAAAATTTTTATTTACTTTTTTTTTTTTGAGACAATGTCTTGTTCTGTAGTTCAGGCTAGCCTCAAACTCACGAGATCTTCTGCCTCGGCCTCTTCTGAGTGCTAGGATTATAGGCATGTGCCACCACGCCCAGCATAAAATAAAAATTTTAAATGAGGCATGAGTCATGCACGTCTATAATCTCCACAATCTGGGAAGCTGAGGAACGAGGGTTGCAAGTTTGAGCCTAGCCTGTCTCAAAATAAATGTTTAAAAAGGGCCAGAAGTGCAGCATAGTGGGAAGGCCCTGGATTAATCCTCCACTACATGTACGCATAAATAAAATAGTTAAACAGAACTGGGACATAGCTCAGTGACAGCACTTGCCTAGCATGGGTTCAATCACCATCACTGAAAATAAAGCAAACAAAAGAAACTTCTTATTTTCCAGTAATGCTAATAATTATTAGCATCAGAACTATAGTACGAAAACTCAGAGACAGCTGTTGTCCTCCCACCCACGCCTAGTACTGGGGATTGAACAAGGGCCTTGCACTGAATGACATCCCCAGCCCTTTTTATGTTTTAAGACAGGGTCTCACTAAGCTGCCCAGGCTGATCTTGAACTTGCCATATTCCTGGCTCAGCCTTCCAAGTGCCACTGCACCTGACTCCAGAGACAGAATTAAAGTACCAGCCTTCTGAACACACAGAGGACTGAGGAGAGGTCTGGGGCTCAGGACCAGGACACCTAAGATGGGTTAGACAGCCATCCCAGTGACACCTGCCTGGGCCACCCGGGGGTCAGCACAGTTGCATTTCTTTCTTTCTTTTTTTTGGTACTGGGGATCAAACTCAGGACCTTGTAACTGTGAGGCAAGCGCAGTGCCACTGAGCTAAATCCCCAGCCCTGTATCTCTTAACTGACAAAATCATATATATTTATGGGGTACAACATGATGTTGAGTTATTTATATGTTGTGAATAAAAAAAATGTTGTGAAATGATTCCAACAACCAAGCTAAAACAGCCATCAGTTCATATACTTCTAGCAATTCTTGATTTCCTTTCTTTTTTTGGTACCGAGGATTGAACTCAGGACCTTGTGTTTGCAAGTGGCACCACTGAGCTAAACCCCTGGCCTCTTAATTTCCTATTTTAAAGAAACATTTTATAGTAATTTGCAAGTTGTCTTCTACCTTATGTGGCCTTCCATGTGGAAGAAATTAAAATTTACTAACAAAAAAAGAAAAAAAAAGGAAAGAGAAACATTTTATAATAGCACAAGTCAAAAATTATCTTTCTTACTTGAGACACGGTCTCACTATGCAGTTCAGGCTGGCCTTGAACTCACAATGTAGCCCAGTCTGGACTCAAATACAGACAATGTTCTTCCCTGAGCCTCCAGAGTGCTGGGATTACAGAAGTATAACACCAAACAAGGCCACAAAATATTCTTACAATAAAAAGAATGTGCTCAGGATTTGACTCCCAAAGAGATAAAAGGTTAAGTGAATACCAATCTAGATTTTTTCCCCCCTAGTTCTGGGAAGGAAACCCAGGACATTAGTATTGAACTACACCTATAGCCCTTCTTAAATATTATATGTTTAGAAGCCAGGCGTGGTGGTGTACACCTGTAATCCCAGCACTCTGGAGGCTGAGGCAGGAGGTCGCTGTGAGTTCTGGACCAGCCTGGGCTACACAGTGAGTTCCAGGTCAGTCTCAACTACACAGTAAGACCCTGTCTCAAAAAAAACCAACCAACAAACACACAAAAAAGTGTATGTTTAGATCTTAAAATATATATGTGTGTGTGTGTATATATATATATATATATATATCAAATAATTACTATTTTTTGGGGGGTAGGACAGGGGACAGGGTCTCACTACTTCACTAAGCTTCCCAGGCTAGAGCTATGATCCTTCTGCTTCAGCCTCCCAGAGTGGTGATAGGATTTACAGGCATGCACTACCACTCCCAGTTTGGATAATTTCTTGGTATCACATATAAATGCATTTTTATTTTTGGTACTGGAGATTGAACTCAGGACCTTGTGTTTGTGAGGTGTGGTGTATAAATGCATTTTTAAAAATAAAAGTTGGCAATCCCACATATAGTTTTGTAACCTGTTTCACTTAACGCAGATAGCTTTTTACTTCAATAAATTAATGTCAACATTATGATCTCCTAACGACATAGCTTCCCCTCAATACCTCCTTTTACATCCCCCTTCCCTCCTCATCTCCTTCCTCTTAACTAATGATAGTCTCTTTACTTTCATGTGATCTCTTTCAGATTTCACATAGCAGGGAGAGCATGTGAGATGCACCTTTCCAAGCTTGGCTTATCTGCTGAAGGGGTGAGCACCTGGGGTCCACACAGACCCTCTGCGGGATTGTCACTACTACTGCTGAGTTTTTTTTTGTTTTTGTTTTTGGTTTTTTGAGACAGGGTCTCACTATGTAGCTGAGACTGACCTGGAACTCACTATGTAGCCCAGACTGGTCTCGAACTCACAACGATCCTCCTGCCTCAGGCTCCTGAGTGCTGGGATTACAGGTGTGTGCCACAACGCCAGGCTTTTTATTTGGTACTGGGGATTGAACCCAGGGGCTTCACACTGAGCTACATACCAACCCTTTTATTATTTTTTATTTTGAGATAGTCTCACTGGATTGCCTGGGATAGGTGAAGACTTGTGGTCCTCCTGCCTCAGCCTGCCAGAGTGTATGAACCACAGTACCTGAACCTTTTGATCTTATATAACAACCCAACTGTGTTCCTGCCACCAACCTGATGCGATCACAAACAGCCTGATACAAAGACTCCAGGGTCAGCTTGTGCTTAGGGATAGACACCAGCAGTGGCTGCCCATATAGCACTGCCCCAGTGGAAGTGCCTGCCGCCTTGGACTTCCTTTCCCTGAAGTAGACTGGAAGCGTGACACACTCTGAGCCATCTGTGGAGGTAATATAGATCTCGTACCTGCAATCACAGAAGGGGGAGTCCTTTAGCAGCTATCCTAGGAACAAAGAGACCTAAGCTGCACCTTGAGGGCAACCAGGACTACAGTTATTAGGACAGAACGTATCTTGGCAGAAGAGGAAGACAAGCATTTCTGAGGAATTCCAGAGGCTGAGTCAGGAATGAGGTAGAGGACCATCATTAGTACAATGTGAACCTGATGACCTGACAAAGATTAACTGTGATGCTCCTTTATTACTCCCTCTAACTCTGTGGGGTTTCACTTGAACAGATAATGGCTGTCACCTGGACAATCTCAAGTCCTGGCCACCAAGTTCATTTTTTTGTCACTAAACTACTCAATGATTTGTTGTGTGTTTTTTTTTTTTTGTACTAGGGATTGAACTCAGGATCTTGCACTTTTGAGACAGACAGAAGAACCACTGAGGTAAATCCCCGGCTGGTTTTGTGTTTTAGACAGCGTCTTGCTAGGTAGTTCAGGCTGATCTTGAAGCCGCTATGTACCCCATGCTGGCCTAGGACTTCTAGTAATCCTACTGCCTCAGGCTCCTGAGTGCTAAGATTACAGGCATGCACCAGCACTCTTAGCTTCAGAAAATTAACCTTTTTAAAAATTTTATTTTTGTCCCCTTCCCTCTCCTCCTTCCAACACTTTTCCCCCTCTTTACAAAAGCTCATTTTCCATGTCTTGTTCCTGTTCTCATTTGAACAAGTTCTTCCTATTTCCTAGTATCTGTTTTCCAGTTTGCAGAGCTCAACTTTCTTTTTTTCCCCAGGACCAGGGATTGAACTCAGGGCCTTGCACTTGTGAGACTGGCGCAGCACCACTGAGATAATCCCCCACCCAAAGAGCTCAACTTTTAAAAGTGCATTCTTAAAAAAATAAATAAATAAAAGTTCATTCTTGGTGCCCTGACCTTTAATAAAACCAGATACTGTATAAGCATGTACACCCAGAATATTAACCAAAGACTTTTCAAACAGGGCATTTTTTGGTGCGGGGGGTACCAGAAATTAAACTCAGGACCTTACGCTTGCCAGGCAGGTGTGGTGCCACTGAGCTAAACAGGGAAATTTATAAAACCAACTGTTAGCCATTTTTGTTCAAAACATTTAAGTAAAAAAATCATATATATTTTTTTAAAGCCAGAAATAACCACAGATGCTGCTAAGTATAAATCAATGGTTTTGGAAATTGTATCTCACAGAGCGAATACATAGGATTGAGGAGAGTTAGAGATGTATTATTCTGGAACAAATGTTACCAAAACTGCTGACAACTGTAGTCCCTGCCTCTTCCTATAGGGGGAGACACAAACTACTAAGTTTTTACTAATTGAATTAGTAAATTCAATTTTCTGAAAACTACAATTGTATACACATTTACCCCCTTTCCTAAATGACTGGTAAACAGTTCTGACTAGGCTTATGCAAGAGAAACTTCTACGAATGACTCACAAAGCGTCCATAGTGTGCTCTCACTAAAGCCTGTCGTTAATAAATGGTTATGTGCTGTGCTCTGAGTGAGGCAGGCCCAGGTTCCAGTTCACTGTCCCGTGTAATGGCTGCAACAACCCATGCTTCTGACCACGGAATTACTCACTTTATAGGGTTTGAGACCACCCCCCCATACTTGGGAATGAACCTAGTACTTACACACTGAGCTACATCTCCAGATCTTGCCTCCTCCCAAAGTGCTAGAATTTCAGGTGTGCACTACTACACTCAACTAAAATTAAGTAACAGTAATACAGTACACATGTCCTAAAAAAAAAAAAATTAGATGTTATTATTGCTTTCATAAGATCAGTTCTTTTTTTCCTTTTTGAGATAGGGTCTTAATATACAGTTCAGTCTGGCCTTGAACTCACTATACAATCAAGAGTATCACTATATATATATATATGATTCAGAGCAGCAATCTTCCTGTCTCAGCCTCTTGGGAGGTGGGATTGCAGGTCTGCCAAGATCAATTTATCTTTTTATTTTGTTTTGTTTTGTTTTTTTTGGTAATGGGGTTCAAATTCTAACCCTTGTGATTGCAAGTCAGGCGGTGAAACCACTGAACTAAATCCCCAGCCCTCAATTTATCTTTTTAAAGAACCTGTTTAATTGCCGAGGATTTAGCTCAGCGGTTCGGTGGCCTGCCTTGCAAGTGCAAGGACCCGAGTTCAATCTCCAGTATCAAAAAAAAAAAGAATCTGAATCTGTTTTCTGACAGTTGGCCCCTGAGCTCTGAGTAGTCCTTTGTTGGTGTCTGCCAAGCTCCCGCATGACGATGCATTCTGCTCAGCACATACTAGCACTGGTTTTCAAAGCTGTGTTAAGGATTTGGTGTCAGAAGTGGCTATGATAGCTTACCTTACCATGCCCAGCCTTGTGGTGCAGCACACATCTTGGCATTGTTCATCTGGTTTTATTTTTAGACAGGGTCTCGCTATGTAGTTCAGGCTGGCCTTGAACTCACTATGAAAGCCCAGGCTGGCCTCAAACTCATGGCAATCCTGCCTTGGCCTTCTGAGTGCTGGGATTACAGACATGCACCACCAGACCTGGCATAGCACCATTCATTTGTAAGAAGAGGGAAATCTACTGTCAATAGGGAGGCAGCACTTACAAATGCAAGCACAAGCAGGAGTCTGTATGGCTGACAACTATTCCTTTTACCATGATCTAGACATCTGGGCCCAAAAATGTATCAAGAAGGAGCAATGACTTTTGTGTTTGGCATTTCTTAGCCAAAATAAAATCTTAAAAACCTTTCTCAGCAGAGATAACTCTCCAGGCAAGAAGGGGAGAGAGAGAGAGAGAGAGAGAGAGAGAGAGAGAGAGAGAGAGAG
>NW_022900949.1:41305462-41309302 GCF_012274545.1 Fukomys damarensis
AGAGGGAGGGAGGGAGGGAGAGAGAGAGAGAGAATGTGGGTATGATCCACAGCCAAGCTTCCCTGAGCAGGTGGGAAGGCTGTGAGGCTCAGGTAAATCCCTATCCTTCCCTATTGCACCTGGTAGAGGGACACACACCCAGCCACCGAGCACAACCAGTAAACAGCACACTTCAGTGGGGGCAGAGATAAGGCATTGCACCCATGGGTATGAGAAAATCTCAGAGCTGCCAAAAGCTGTTCATTTCTGAGGTCCAGATTGTGGTATCCTGGCACTTGCCTAAGGAGCACAACTTGTAGCAGAGAAAGACCAAGGTCCTCCTGTGCCACGGGTTCTTTTATCTTCCCACAGAGCTGTGGCTCTTCCTCAGCAAACTAACTCAGACAGCAGGGCCATCTGCAGGACCAGAGCTGACACTCTTAAGCAATGACTACTGCTGACCCAAGGTTGTTGGTGCTGAGGAAAGCTGCTGAATCAGATTGGTAGAGCAGATGCTTAGTCAATGGCTGCCCACGATGTCCTCAGCATCCATCTCCTGCAGCCAGGCATTAGGATAAATTCACTGACCATATCTTCTGTTATGGCTTGTATCTAGATACACCCGCAAAGCCTCATGTGGTCATAGATGGGGCTTTCCAGAAGTGGCTGGATCTACAGTGCTGAAGCTAAGTTTAAGGGTGTGTGATTACTAAATTAGTCAACTGACTAGTTTGGCATAGTTTTGGGTGTGTATAATAAGAAGGCCCACCCTGGGTGTGGGTGGCACCAACCAAAGAGTGGGTAGCCTTGAAGGAACAAAAGGGACAGCACTTTTGCTTGCTGTTTTACTATCTTGTTACCTTCTGCCAGACATGAACTGTTTCTTCTCTGCCATGCCACCTTGCCTCGGAACCAGTAAACTATGAACTGAAAACTCTATCAACTGTGAGCTAAAACAAACCTTTCCTCCCTTAATTTGTGGATGTTGGGTATTTTGTCTCAGCAATGACAAAATTAGCTAAGACAGCTTTCACTCTGGAAATACATAATAAGGCAAAGGCTCTAGAAGAGGTATGTTCTTCAGGCCACTTGGCCTTTTGTTTTGTTTTGAGAAAGGGTCTTGCTAAGTAGTTCAGGCTGGCCTTGAACTCAGTGATCCTCCTGAGTCAGCCTCTTGAGTTCTAGGATTATAGGAATGTGCCACCATGCCCGGCCCTGCTTTTTAAAAATGTTATAATAAAGATTAAAAAATAAGGCAAGTTTTACTTACATAAACTTTATTATCTATTCTATATGCAGCTCAAGACAGTTCTCCACTCACCAAGAGCCAGGTGAGCCAAGCTGTCCAACCCACAGGCTACAGGCTAGAATATTTATTGTTCCCTGACCCAGCATGACAGTACTCACACGAAAATGTCATCCCGAGGCATGATGTGGCTTAAACCTTCATCCATTTGGAAAATTTTGTGGAATCGGTGATTATATACATCTGTGACCACCATCTGGGAATCAAAAGAAGATTAAAGGATGGCTCAGAGTGCCCTTTTTAAGCTGCTGACACTCCAGAGACAAATGGGAAAATGCCCTGCTGGATGCTGAATTCAGAGTCCACTCTGCAGCCAGCCCCAGGGCTCCAGGCCAAGGATCAGGGACTCTAGGATAGACCATGCTGGTAAACTCTGGCCCTGAATAACAGGAATGATGATCAATGGGTACTGACCAGAAACCAGTAATCATCCACAGGCCTTGGAGGACTGTGCAATGCCCATAGTCTGCCTACCACCTCTAGCACAGGATGCTGAAAGCACAGTCCTACTCCTGCCCCTCTGATATTGGTAGTGACCCCAATGCAAGACGTTTTTTTCTGGAGCTGCAAGGGACAGCCTCAGCTATAGGGTGCACAGTGAGGGAGTGCCAGGTGTGAGGTACCCAGACACTCATCAATAATCATATCTGTGCTAAGATTACCCTCAGAAAAGTCGCTAGAAGATTGAAAGCAAAACCCCAACAATCTAAATGCCACTGATCCCCCTGCCTTACGTTTTCTGCAGCAACACCAGACAACCTGGAGAGAGCTTCACAAAGGTCAGACACGGCCCCCATCAGTGGCACAGTCACACGGTACTGCAAGAGAGATGGTCAAGATGACAGGGGTGCTCCAAAGAGGAAGGAAATGACCAGGAAGAGCAGGCACCACAGGGGCCAGGGGGGTCCTTCTAAATCAGTTCAAAGAGAAAATGGGGCCCAGAGGAGCTAGCAGCAGTACAGAGAGTAAGTCTTTCATATTAGCACTGCCATAACACTAAGACAGCAGTGTGGGACCTGTGTTATCTCCTTCCCTCTCAAACACTGCTTTCTTTACTCTGGCAGTTCCTGAGGATCAAACTCCGGGCCTCATACATGCTAGGCACTCTGCCACTGAGCCACTCCATCAACCTGCACCATTTTATTCTTCACTTTTTGGAATAGTTCACTACTTCCTTTAAAGAATTATTAAAGTGACAGAAACCGCTAGCCGGGCAGGGTGGAACATGTTTGTAATTCCAGTACTCTGGTAGGCTGAAACAGGGTCAATTGTTCAAGCCCAGCCCAGACAACATAGTGACGTAGCAATAGCTAGTTTCAAAGTGAAAAATAAAAAAGGCCTGAGGACAGAGGTCCTGGGTTGAATCCTCACGACCTCTATAAAAAATAAAAATAGAATAAAATAAGGGCTGGGGATTTAGCTCAGTGGCAGTGTGCCTGCCTTGCAAGTGCAAGGTCATGAGTTGGATCCCTGGTACCAAAAAAAAAAAAAAAATTGCCATCTGGTTCTATATACCATTTTTCTTTAGAGATAAAGACATTAACATCAGAAGACTAAGTGATAAATCACACTGTGAGTTGTCAGCAAAACTGGACTATAAGATGGGCTAGTTGTGCCTCTTGCCCAACTCTTGTGGCCATGGTTGTAGCTGATTTAAGGATGAACCTAAGTACCTAGCTCTGGGTTCTCTAATGTGCAATTCATGGAGTACTCAATAAATCACCCAGGTTATTACAACTGCACAAATGAAGAATGGGTAAAAAAGAGGGAGGGTGGGCCGGGGTGGTTCTGGTGTCTGCCTCACAAGTGCAAAGGCCTCAGTTCAGTTCCTGGGGGAAGGGGAGGGGAGGGGAGGGGAGGGAAGGGGAGAGGAGAGGAGAGAGAATCCCCAAAGATGTTTCCAATGGCCTGAGTGACATGTGATTATACAAAGGTCTGATGGAGCCCAAAGACACAGCCTGAATGGACAGAGGCAGCTTGTCCCACCACAGTGGGGATACTTGCATTAAGGGGCACTGTGAGGGTGTGGATCTTGTTACCTGGGTAGGTCTGCAGTGAGGGTCAGCGGGAACCAGGAAGACCTCCATCATGCGATCCTTCTTCAAGGGCAGCGGGAGCGTTAGGTAGCAAAATGGGTCAAACGTGACAGAAACCTTAGAACACTCAGGGCAAACTAATGTTGATTTGAAGAGGCCATGGAAAGTATCCACTATCACAGAATCATTCCGCAACCGGTGATTCTCCCAAGCTTCCTTCGCTACCACCTGGATGAAAGAAGGAAAAATAGGACATGCTGCTCTTAGCATCCAGTATGATAGCACACATCAGCTCTAGCCCTGTCTTACTTTACAACGTGCCAAGAGAGGATGTTATGGGAAACAAGGATGGTGAGAGCATCCATGGTTTCCAGGCTTCAAGATTTAAAGTCTCTAGCCGGGTGTGGTGGCTAACCCCTGTAATCCCAGCACTTGGGAGGCTGAGGCAGGAGGATCACTGTGAGTTCAAGACCAGCCTGGGCTACATAGTGAGTTCCAGGTCAGTCTCAACTACATAGT
>NW_022900949.1:41309313-41355863 GCF_012274545.1 Fukomys damarensis
ACCCTTTCAAAAAAAAAAAAAAAAAAAAAAAAAAAAATTAAAGTCTCTTTGAGCCAGACATGGTGTAATCTCAGCATTTGGGAGGCTGAGACAAGGACTGCCACAACAAGTTCAAGGCCAGCCTGGGCTCCATAGTGAGTTCGAGGCAAACTTTGAATACATAGCTAGACCCTGTTTCAAGACAACCAAAAAATAAAGTCCTTTTGGTGAGATATTTTTCTCTTTTTCTTTTGTGGTATTAGGTTTGAACCCAGGTCCTCATGCATGCTAGGCAAGTGCTCTACCACTGAGCTACACTCCTACACCGACCCATCCATCCATGCAACTATCTATCTAAATATCAACTGATTGATCGATCAATCTATTTTTCTTGGTACCGGGAATAAAACTCAGGACCTTGCACTTTCCAGGCAGGCGTGGTGGCATAGTTAAATCCCGGCCCTTAAACCTTTTTATTTTGAGACAAGGTCTTGCTAAGTTGCTCAGGCTGTCCTCACACTTTTAAACCTTCTTTCTCAACCTCCTAAATAGCTAGAATTATAGATGTGCACTATCACACTGGCTCTTTGGTGACAGCTCACCAAATCTATATAATAGTTTGGCTCACTTATGGCTTTTCCTTTAAGATCTAAGTGGAACTTTAAAGCATTCATAATGATTATTTCAATATCACAGGGCAGTGAAGTAATAAAATCCCCTTCCATAGGGGATTTAGCTCAGTGGTTCTGCTACCTGCCTTGCAAGCAGAAGGTCCCGAGTTTGATTCCCAGTACCAAATTAAAAAAAAAACCCTTCTACAGATTAGAAAATCAAGGCAAATGTGTAAAAGCCTTAAGTTAATATTAATAACAAAATATGTTTAATAATCACAGAAAGATTTCAATGAGAGCAGTAATAATCCACATTATGGGTCTCTTAGTTTTCAGTGTGCACTAGTCTCATTGGTCAATGAAATACCAAACAAAGTGATTCAAGAAGTCTAGTAGGGTAGCTGGGTATGATGGCCTGTAATCCCAGCACTTGGGAGGGTCACTATGAGTTCAAGGCCAGCCTGAACTACACAGTGAGACCCTGTTTCAAGAAAAAGTATAAATTTCCATAAAAAAGTTTTAAAACAAAGTTAAAAAAAAAGTCAAGGCAGTAACATTTGGCTGGTTTGGCTAAGGGTGTCCCTCAGTGACGGAGTGTTCTTAGCATGCACAGGGTTTGCTTCTTTGCACTTAAAAACTAACAAACCCAGGGCCAGGGATTTAGCTCAGCAACACAGCATCTGCCTGGCAAGTGTGAGGTCATGAATTCAAGCCCCAGTATGAAAACAAAAACAAAAAACCAAAAAGCAAAAAATGCATAACTAGCTCATTTGTTTTGTTTTGTTTTGCCTATCAGCTCAGGCTGGCCTTGAATTCGTGGAGATCCTTCTGCCTCAGCCTCCTGAGTGCTGGGATTACAGCATGTGCCATCACGCCCAGCTATAACTAGCCCGTTTCTCCAAGTTGAATGCATGTCTCTACCAGAATCTACAGCCTGTCCCAGTATCCTGGCACTAATCCCCAAGGCCCAGAACACTTCCTCCACAATAGGGGGCGAAAGGAGGCAGCCTCTTGAAACATTACTGTTCCAACAGCTTCCACATCATACCGCATCTGGCCGCCCATTGGCATCCTTTGGCAGCAAGTAGGGCTTCTTCTTGACCCGATTCAGGTCTTCATGCAATCCATCTAGAATAAAGGCTAACAGCTCCTGAGAGTCCTGCTGCTGGTAGCCAGAAAACTGAGGGGCAAATCGTCCCACTTGGGTCTACAACAAAAGCAACTACATCAGAAGGTGTAATATGCAACAAACCAGTGAAGTCAAAAGGGCAGTGTCATCAAAAATAGCTCTGCAGTCAGCTGGCACATGCAGGAAAGCAGGTGAGGAACCCAGTTACATCCTGGAGAACGTAATGGAGCTAAAGGTACTCCCAGAAGGGAGGCTCTGAGAGCCAGGACATGGAGGGACCAGAGTCTGGGCCAGGATCCCAACAAGGCAAGGGCAGCACTCTACATAGCCACACACACAAACTGACACAAATCCTTCTCCAAGATCCTTCTTTTGTTCCTAGAACTTTAGAAATGCTATCTACATCAGCAAGAGACTCCTGCCATAAAAACCTCCTTGTTCCTAGACAACAAGCTCCTCACTACTGCTCTTCACCAGCAATCCCTGGAGTGTAACCCCAACCAGTAGTGCTCCCTGGGAGCAGTTTCAGTACACTTTCTTGGGCTACCCTCCAGACCCATAAAACTGGAAATATCCAGAGCGTTAGCAGTCTATATTGGACATGATTTTTTGTTTTGTTTTGTTTTAGCACCAGGGATTGAACTCAGGCCCTTGTGCTTGCAAGGCAGGCGGCAGAACCAATGAGCCAAATCCCCAGCCCTAGCAATCTATATTGGAACAGCCCGCCTGGAGATTGTGATGCATCCTAAAATGGTACAACCACTATTCTATACCTGTGCTATCTAATTCCACAGCTACTAACTATATGTAGCTATTTAAATTGATTACAATTCAACACAAGGGCAGGGGTGGAGCTCAGTGATACAGCATGTGCCTAGCACATGCAAGGTCATGGGTTCAACCCCCAGCATCAAAAGAAAATGTAAATACAACCTAAAATTCAGTTTCTTGGCCAACAGTAGCTGAGGTAGTACCTCAGACAGTCTTCCAACACAGACCACGTCATCACTGAGGAAGCTCTACACTACACCAGCATCCCAAATACTGTATCTGTTTAACTTGAACCCAGGTATGTCACACAACTCTAGTATCTTTATGACTTAGCATGTAACTACGACTTACTTACTTGTATTTCCCAGGAATTAATGTCATCAAGAGGATGAACAGAATTCATTTTCAATTTCAACACTCCAGTGACATTTTTATTTTCTCATTGAGCTACAGTGCTATTTCCTTTTTCCTTCTCAGAATCAAAACCATGCAAATCTTTTTTATCACGGATTCCTGAAGAGTCATTGAGCCTCCTTTAGTGCAGGAGAAATAGGATCTCCTCAGATTTTAGCATATGGGAACAAGGTACTGTCCTCCAGGAAAGAAGAAACATTTTTGGGCAATGGAAAGCCCAAGTTGCTCCAAGGTCTGCTGCAGTTCATCCATCTCCTCCCCAAGTTTTCCTAGTTGAGGGACGTGAGTGAGAACTGTTCCTTATGTCATTTTCTGAGAATGTCAACCCAATTTCTGACTTAAGAGGGGCCTAACTCAAACCATAAGGATAGGGTCCAGGCTCAGAGAACCTGGGAGCAGCCTTTGTATTATTCTGGAAGGTAAAATGAATTTTTAGGACCATGTTTATATTGTTAACAAGCTGGGTGGTGGCAGACACCTGAAATCCCAGCACTCAGGAGGCTAAGGTAGGAGGATTATCAAGAGTTTAAAGCCAGCCTGGACTACAGTGAGTTCAAGGCCAGCCTGAACTACCTACCAAGATCATGTCTCAAAAAATCAAGAATAGAAACAAAAAATGGCCAGAGATTTAGCTTAGTGGTGTCGCCACCTGCCTCACAAGGGAAAGGTCCTGAGTTTGATTCCTGGTACCCC
Source organism: Fukomys damarensis (assembly GCF_012274545.1). Classification (NCBI taxonomy): domain Eukaryota; kingdom Metazoa; phylum Chordata; class Mammalia; order Rodentia; family Bathyergidae; genus Fukomys; species Fukomys damarensis. The sequence goes on from NW_022900949.1 coordinate 41,312,911, forward strand.
CTCCAAAAGGAAACAAAAAAAAAATCAACCCCCCCAATAATTATATACATTTATATATATATATAGTTACCACAGAATGCAGAATTCTGAGCAACCATCTTACAAAGGGCTTCTGGGACACCTCTACTCAGAGGTGAGCACAGGGGACACTTAAGTGTGTGCTAAACAAATAACAAGAAAGAATGATATAAAAATGTGGTACTTTTTGGTTTAGACCTCTCTTAATCCTAAAATGCAAATAAAGGAATGCTCATTACAACACCAAGCCACTCTCCCTAAAAGAAGAAAAAGGAAATACTTATTTCAACCTACTTTAAACATGCGAGGTGCCACCTGAGTGTCCCTTCCAGACCACATCTGCTTGATGAGCTCTGCATAGGCCTCTGCAATTTCTCCTTTCATGCCCAGAGGGTTGTCTCTGTTGATTTCGGCCTCATATTCATCTTTGAGAAAGTAGTCAGTCAGTGGTGCAGTGTTGCTCAGGCACTGAAACAGAAACCCATCAGCAAGCAAACGGGGGAAACAAAATAAATCAGAATCTAAAAGGCTACTGAGGCTTCCCCGAAAAAATGCTCCCAGCAGAAAAGAAGAGCCTCAGGAGACCAACCTGAAGGCCCAGTGTGGGGTTGACTCAGGATCATGGTCTTGGAGGAGCTAAGTACTGCCTGAGATGCTATCTTTCCAACCAACCTGAAGCAAAAGCTGCATTTTTGTCTTGTTTTGTTTTGGAATATTATGGTACATTAAATAAAACATGACTGCCTACTTACTCTGTAAATTTACAACTTTAAATAAAATAATACACAGTGAACTGGAAACTCATCAAGCTTTCTCAATATGTGAAATTATTTCTTTTTTTGGTACCAGGGATCGAACTGGGGCCTTTGCACTTGCAAAGCAGGAGTCAGAACTACTAGGCTAAATCCCTGGCCCATTTCTTAATCTTTCTTGTTACCACTCACTAGACAAAACAGTATTTTGTATGAGTCTGAAATTTTTGTTATCTCTGTTCAATGCCATCCCTGAACTGGAGAGATAGGCTATTTTATTTATTTAAATTTCACAATGGGGCATTAGATGCATAAAAGAACTAAACTAAACAAGGTATTAACCTGTGGCAAATTCACAACACATATTACAGTACTGAAACTTCTGACTGTCACTTTTCACTACATTAAACATTTTATAGTTTATAAATGTATGTTTTTTAACCTATGTCAGTGTCTCTACAAAGTTTTGTTTTGTTTTGTTTTTTGAGAGGGGAATCTCACTATGTAGTTGAGACTGACCTGGAACTCACTATGTAGCCCAGGCTGGTCTTGAACTCACAGCAATCCTCCTGCCTCAGCCTCCCGAGTGCTGGGATTACAGGCGTGCACCACCACGCCCAGCTCACAGTTTTAAATGATGTATGAATCAATGATCATAATATAAAATTGAAACTAAAAATAAAATGTAGGGCTGGGCGTGGTGGCGCACGCCTGTAATCCCAGCACTCGGGAGGCTGAGGCAGGAGGATTGCTGTGAGTTCAAGACCAGCCTGGGCTACATAGTGAGTTCCAGGTGTAGGCAGTTTTAACTGTAAAATCTGAGAGATTTAAATCACAAAATGTGTCCTAATCTTATCTCAAATTATATGATTTTTGAACCTCTATGAGACTTAGTTTCTCATGTGAATGTGAATAAAAGGGATAACACCTAATCTATGCAATTCATAGTAGGTATAAAGGTAAATGAGGCAATACACATTTTAATTCTTTGTAAATGCCAAGAAAGTAATACTTGCTGTTATTATACCATATATATGTAGAAAATATAGGCACAACTTAAAAAAATCTTTCCAAGATGCAACATAACTTACATTAAAAGTATATTTTCCCAAATTAAATATAGCTTAACATTTCTCTCTTTAGCCTACAAATATACTTAAAATTATCCATACAAAAAAATTAAATCCAAAGCTGGGCGAGGTGGTGACGCCTGTAATCCCAGCACTCGGGAGGCTGAGGCAAGAAGATCGCTGTGAGTTCGAGACCAGCCTGGGCTACATAGTGAGTTCCAGGTCAGTCTCAACTACACAGTGAGACCCTGTCTCAAAAAAACAAACAAAAAAAAGGCTTCAGATGGTTTCTTTTATCTATTCCGTGCCAGTTTATAGTTGACTGAGTTACTATTTTCTGAAATTTTAAATACATTCACCAGTAAACCCATCCAGAAAAAGAATTTTCTTTATTGTAAGGCTTTTAATTACTGAATCAATTTCTTTATTTAAAAATTAAAATTTATTTTATCCTATTCTCCCCCTCAAACCCCTTCCCCTTGAATCAATTTCTTTAACACAAAGAAATTCACAGGGCTGGGGATTTAGCTCAATGGTTCCAGCGCCTGCCTTGCAAGCGCAGGAACCCAAGTTTGATCACTGGTACCAAAAAAAGGAACACCAAAGAAATTCAGATTTTCCATTTTTCCCTTTGTAAGGTCAGTAAGTTGTGCTTTTCAAGGCAACTTGTCCATCTTAATTGTCCAACAGCAAAGAGTTTTACTATACTCCAATGATCTTTTTAAATGTCTATAAAATCTATCATGGTTTCTTTCTTCATCCCTGCCATTAGTCATTTGTATTTCTCCCTTATGAGACTTCCTATGAGGTTATTAGGGTTTTTCCCCCAAAGAATTATGTTTAAAGTTAGGTGTGATACTACAAACCTACAATTCTAGCACTGTGAGGCAGGAAGATTACAAATTGTGGAGCCCAGCCTCTGCAACTTAGTGACTTAATGAGACCCTTTCTCAAAATCAAAACAGAAAGCTGGGTATGGAGGCACATGCCTATAATTCCAGGACTCAGGAGGCTGAGGCAGGAGAGTTGCCAGGAGTTTGAAGCCAGGCTACATAGTAAATTCAAGGCTCTCCTGAACTACATTGTGAGACTCTGTCTCAAAAAAAAAAGGGCCGGGGATTTAGCTCAGTGATTCTACCACCTGCCTTGTAAGCACAAAGACCTGAGTTCGAGTTCGATCCCTGGTGCCAAACACACACACACACACACACACACTCTCTCTCTCTCTCTCTCTCTCTCAAAACAGAGAGAGAGGGGACTGGGTATTGAGCTCAGTGGTTCTACTGCCTGCCTTGAAAGCACAAGGTTTTGAGTTCAATCCCCAGTACAAAAACACAAAAAAGATAGAGGGCCAGGGATTTAACTCAACGGCACCCTGCCTGCCTTGTAAGCACAAGGTCATGAGTTCAATTCCTGGTACAAAGGGGGTGGGGGGGTGGGCACGCAGGGATTTAGCTCATTGGTTCCGCTGCCAGCCTCACAAGCACAAGGTACCAACTTCAATCCCCGGTACCAAAAAGAAAGAAAGAGAGGGCGATACATACAAAGGTGGTGTGGGGGGATAAATAAAAAATAAAAAGGACTAAGGATGTAGTGTAAATGGTGTAAATGTGAAGACACTTGACTCAATCCCTAGGATTGGAGTGGGGAGGGATCATGTTTGAATCAAGTGAGGTTGAGGACACCTGTTGAGGATCACAAGTTCAAACCCTACCCAAGCAACTTAGTGAGACCCTATCTCAGAATAAAAATAAAAAGGTCCAAGCCGGGCATGGTGGCGTACACCTGTAATCAAGTTCCAGGACAGTCTTAACTACATAGTGACACCCTGTATCCAAAAAGAAAAAAAAAAAAGGCCCAGGGCCAGGGATTTAGCTCAGTGGTGCCACCACCTGCCTCACAAATGCAAGGACCCAAGTTTGATCCCCAGCACCCCAAACAAACAAACAAACAAACAAACAAAATCATCTGGGGATATAGCTTAGGGCAATGGCCCTGGGTTTAATCCTCAGTACAGCAAAAGAAAATTCAAGGACAGTTGGGCTACACAGAGTCCAAAGCCTGCAATAGACCAAAGAGCCAGACTCCATCTCAAAGGAAAAAAAAAACTGCACACTTGCACAATGCAGCTCAAGTACACTTCCATGATTGATGGCAGTGCACTCTGTGCTACTGCTGCACAGTGTCATGAAAGCAATGTGTCCTCACTCCAGAGAGAGCACACAAGTTTAATCTGTATCCTTTCCCCATAAGAGACCATTATCATGAGCATAACAGCTTTAATGAATCCTGCTAACAAATCATCAAAGCTGAAGGTTGCCTTAGGCACTCTCAAACTTGCATCTGGCTTCAGAGCTGAGGGCAGTCCTGGAGACTATGCATTCCTGACTACAGTTTGACCCTATCTGCTTGTGGCCTTGACTGTAATAGAGCTACTGCACAGTCTGTGCCCAACAAATATTTGATGAATGTACAAGTGAGGTTTCACACAAAGATTTTAGGATTTCTCCAGTATGGGGTAAGAGGTAAGGTAACTGACTCTGGTGAAAAAGGGGTCATCCTTCAATGCAGCATAGCTGAGTGTGGCCCAGGTGTTTTGAGTTCTCATCCGTTCAGAGATCGACCAGAAAGGTATGCATTCCAGTATTTTCTAGGGAGATCATGCCCTAATAGTCAACAAAATTTAAAATATTTTTACTACTGCCAATTCCAGCTACTGGGGAAGCTGAGGCAAGAAGACTACAAGTTCAAGGCCACTTGGGCAAGGTCCTGAGTTTTATCCCTGGTACAAAAAAAAAAAAAAAAAAAAAAAAAAAAAGAAGAAAAAACAAAACAAAACAAAAGGGCAAGGGAAGTAGTTGAGTAGCAGACCATTTGCCTAAAATCCCTGAGGTTCTCAGTTCAATCTCCACTAGTGGGAAAGTTTTTTGTGTTTTTTTGTTTTAGTGTAACCGAAATACAGAATGGATTAAGAATACATGTTGTGGCACTCACTTCGGCAGCACATATACTAAGAATATATGTTGTGGCCACAGGTACCAAGGAAGCCATTTTTAACCAAACCAGTGAGACACCCTTTCAGACTACTAAAGCATTAAAAGGAGGGAGCCCAGAACATTTTTTTTTGAGACAGGGTCTCACTATGTAGTTGAGACTCACCTGAATTCACTACATAGCCCAGGCTGCTCTTGAACTCACAGCATCCTCCTGCCTCACCTCCCAAATGCTGGGATTACAGGCGTGAGCCACCACATCCGGCTAGAACATTCTTACTCAAGACTCAGAACACACCTATTCAGACAGTGGCTCTTCCCATACCTGCAAAGCAGAGTTCATGAAGCAGGTATTCCCCAGGTTTCCTAGTCCACAGAGCCCAGGCTGGATATGAGAAGATGGCAGCTCCTGACAATTATACGAAGCAGAGAAGCCAGATCCACTGAAAAACACAACTCATGTCAGCAAAAACAGCAAGTGCTGCACACACTTCCTCAGATACTTTTGGGGGGCACTGCTGGGGCCTCTAAAACTCATGTCCAGAAATAGCCCCCCCAATGCAAGTTCTCTCCTCTTTCCCATGACCCTTCAGACTTGCTCCTCCTCTTGATGTGACGTGTTAGCAATTGGAGTACATTGTTAAGATGAGAAGTATTATTTGAATTTTCCTCTTCTGGGCTTTGGTAAGAGCTAGTTTTATAACCTTCTGTAAGAGTGACTGCAGGTGACTTCAGAGAAGAACATTTAGGTTACAAAGATCAAGAGTTTGCATCTGCCACCACCCACAAGGCCACACCTGGGCTTGGCTTGACCTGAGCGTTCATGTAGTCTCTCAACTCACACTCAGCTTCTACCAGTCTATGCCATGTGGCAGACACTCCTGAAACTCCTAGAGAAAGGGTCATGGCCAACCAGAAGAGAAACACAGGGTACTCACAGAGCTAAGAACCCTCCCCATGCAGCTGCTCTGGCATGTGGCCAGCCCATCCCTTCACCAACAACTGCAGTGACACCCCCAGATCCAGCCCTCATGACACAGGCTGTAGAAAAACACCAGCTCACAGGACAAGTAGAATTAGGTTGGAATTAGCAGAGAACCACACGCAGCACACTCCCAAGGGGAGCTCTGATCCCATGATGCTTAGCGAAGCAGCGGATGAGCACTCCGGACACAGCCTTGGAAGAGATTCAGATCAAGGATGCAGAGTGTGAGTGCTTCTTACCCCCTGCCGACACCGGAACTGTGCACCCCAGAGGTGTTAGTGCTATCACCATTTGCAACGGGAGAGGCGGACATTGAGGAATAGGGACTTGATGATGATTTTGGAGAGGTAGTAAAATTTCTGCTAGGTACAGTGCTTGATCTGGGAGAAAGAAGTAGAAACAATGCTGCTGATTTTTTGAAAGTGTAAGCCCTACTTAATGCTTTAGATCTCATCTCAAGAAATAACATTTTCTGAGCCAGGCATGATGGCACACGCCTATGATCCCAGCACTCCTGAGGCTGAGGCAGGAGGATCGTCTCGAGTTTGAGGCCAGCCTGGGTTACAAAGTGAGTTTAAGACAGCCTGAACTATAAAACAAGAACCTGTCTCGGGAAAAAAACAAACAAACAAACAAAAAAACAAACTGTAAAAACCCTCTTGTAGTAATACTTCAAAATTGTATTTGAGAGTCAAAGATATCTTGTCTCAAAAATGTCTTAAACCGGGGATTTGGTCAGTGGTTCCACTGCCTGCCTTACAAGTTCGAGGGCCTGAGTCTAACTAATCCCCAGTACCAAAAAACAAACAAACCACCACCAAAAAACCAAAAAACAAAAACCCAAAACAACTAAATAAATCCCAAACCAAACCAAAACAAATTAACTAATCTTACTGACTTGTTAGTTCACAAGATCACACACTAAATGTTCTACTATGACAAACCCCAAGATGGTCTTTTCTGGTTTTATTTATATACCATAAGCTTCTCTGTATTTTAGGAGTTACACACAAAAGGCATAGAAAAATGGCAGTAAGAGATGACTTTCCCAAAAATATTTGACACAAATTAAATAGGTGGTTATAGAGGTAAGTGTGGTCCTGGCACTTGGGAGGCTGAGGCGGCAGGATTCCTTCAAGTTCAAGGCCAGCCTGGGCTACATACCAGTAGTGAGTTCAAGGTTAGCCTGAACTACATAGTGAGATCCTGTCTCAAAAAGTTAAAAAAAATAAAGTTTACAATTAGCAATAATCGCGCCTCGGATAAACCTCATTGGCTATGATACTGCCATTGCACAAAGCTAAAAAAAAAAAAAAAAAAAGAAAGAAAAAAAAATAAAAAAAAAAAAAAAAAAAAAAGAAAGAAATAAATAGCTGGCTAGGACACTAAAACAGGAAAATGGCTGTTTAGTTTTACAATGCCTTTCAAGAATGATACTGCTTTATAATTGGCAAATGCATACAATCTCACTGCTTCTAACTCATTGTTTCAATATTTTTTAGAGATTAATCTGTGGGCTAAACTACTACCTACTCTATCAATTTATTGGTGGGTTAAAAAGTCATGAAGTCAGTGAAGCATGTTGGTGCACAGCTATAATCAAAGTACTCAGGAGGCTGAAGCAGGAAGATCACAAGTTTGAGCCAGGCACAGGCAACCTAGTAAGCAACTTGTCTCAAAGTAAAAAATAAGAGGGACTTGGAATGTAACTTAGTGTAAAGGCCCTGGGTTCAATTCCCAGTACCACAAATCAATAATAGACAAACAAACCAGGTATGCTGATGCATGCCTGTAATTCCAGCACTCAGGAGGCTGAGGCAGAAGGATCATTGTGAGTCTAGCTAAGGCTATAAAGCAAGTTCAAGTCTGTCTCAAAAAAAAAAAAAAAAAAAAAAAAAAAAAAAATCTGAATCAGAAGGAAAAGAATCCCTTAGATCCATTATTGCTGAGAAGCTTGATATTATCTGGGTACGGTGGCCCATGCCTGTAATTCCAACACTCTTGGTGGGTGAAGTTGGAGGAATGCAAGTTCCAACCCAGCCTAAGCAACTGAGGGCATTCTCAAAACAAACAAAGCGTTGGGGACATAGCCCAGTGCAAAGCTCTTGGGGTAAATCTCCATAGGGGTTTTATTTCTCTGCTTTTTTATTTATTCTTTCCCTCCTGGTACAAGGGACAGAACCCAGGGCCTCTGCATTGAGTTACATCCCAACCTTTTTTATTTTGAAACAGGGTCTCCTTAAGTCACGAAATTGCACAGGCTGGGCTTGATCCTCCTGTCTTAGCATCCCAGGATATAGGTTACAGGTAGGTGTGTGACACCATAACCAGCTGTGTGGCCAAGTGTGGTGGCGCACGCCTATAATCTTAGGGGAGGCTGAGGCAGAAAGATCACTATGAGTTAAAGCCCAGCCTGTGCTAAGTGAGTTCAAGACCACCCAGAACTACATAGCAAGACCCTGTCTCAAATAAAACAAAACCAAACCAAGCACCAGCTATAAATAACTTTTGCTTTCAAAATGACTTGGAATTTTCTTTCCATCTTTATTATTAATTTCATTCTACTGTGTAAATGTAGAGCTTTCTTTTATGTCATGCTTGGCTTTTTACTTATTTATTTATTTTTAATTTTTTGAGATAGCTCTTATGTAGTTTTGGCTGGCCTTGACTCACTATGAATCCCAGGCTGGCCTTACTTCTAGCATTCCTCCTGCCTCAGGCATGTACCACCACAACCCGCTAGTCATGCTTGGCATTCTTTAAGGTCTTTTATCTTTAAAATATTTGAGACTTGGTGAGTTTTTCTTCTAATATTTTCATCTTTCCCTCTGTCATTTTTCTCTGCTTCTAAGATCTCTATTATATGGACACTGATATTTCCATATAAAACATACTCTAACATGGATATACATTAATATAGAAACCCTCCCCTTTTTTAGTTTTTTGAAACAGGGTCTCACTATGTATATAGTTCAGACTGGCTCTGAACTCACTACGTAGCCCAGGCTGGTCCTGAACTTGTGACAATTCTCCTGCCTCAGCCTCCTGAATGCTGGGATCACAGGTGTGCACCACCATGCCTGGCAATTGAGAAATACTCTTACATGGATATACATTAATACAGAAATACTGATACTATCCATAGCACATTTCTATAATTTCCCCTCTTTATCCCTTCATAATGCCTTTTAGAGTTTTTTTTCGTTTTGTTTTTTTGTGTGCTTTTTTGAGACAGGGTCTCACTATGTAGTTGAGACTGACCTGGAACTCACTATGTAGCCCAGGCTGGTCTCAAAATTCACAGCGATCCTCCTACCTCAACCTCCCTCAGCCTCCCTAGTGCTGGGATTACAGGCGTGCACCACCATGCCCAGCACCTTTTAGAATTCTTTAATATGACCTTACAAACTGTTGTCAGCTGCAAACATTCTGCTGTTCAACCCATGCTTTGAATTCTCCTTCCAAATACAAGTATATGTATTCATGTCTTCAAAAATATTCATTATGCTTATTTAATCCTATGCTGCCAGCAACTTTGTCATTTTCCATTTATGCTGACTATCCTTGTCAATCTCTGGTTCTGACTGAGAGTCACCCCAGATCACATTGTACCTCAACACTCTATCTAACAGGCTCTTCCCCTGCCTGGAAGCAAAACTAGAACCTATCTCTCAAATTCCTAGGACCTGTTACCTCCTCCCCTCCTACATCTCATCGTCCACCTTCCCATTACCCTCTCCAGCTCAGAACAAATCCCTGCTGGTCTTCAATCAGCCCTGGAACTTGCAGTCCTCCAGCTTCACCCACCAAGAGTGTTGGAATTACAGGCATGGGCCACCATACCCAGCTAGTATCAAGCTTCTTAGCAATAATGGATCTAAGGGATTCTATTTTTCAGATTCAAAAAAAATTTTTTGAGACAGACTTGAACTTGCTTTGGAGCCTTAGCTAGACTCACAACAATCCTTCTATCCTACACTCACGAATGTTCCTTCCCTATTTCCAACACAATGTGCACAGGACCCTTAAGAGGGCTGTCCCTTCATCCTGGTTAAACCTGCACCATCCAAAAGCCTAGGGCTCACTCGTTCTCTTTCCTGACTTTTATCCAGAGTTTATAAACCTGTGGACATGTATGATTTTCTTATTTTATCTTTCTGTCTGTTCCTTGAGGATACTGTGCATACTTGGTGCTGTTTATTGCTATATCCTCACCACCTGCAACAGTATATGAACTACCTTGGGGAATGGGGAGGGGAATGGACCCCAGGAATTCCACTTTGAACTCACTCCCGACTTGACCAAGTCACTCTGACCTTCAGGGTTAACACCCATAATAAGGCACTGCTCTTTTCCAAAATCTTTCTCTTTTAACTGAATCTCCAGGTATGGAAGAGACAGAAGCAATGCTAGGCAGAAAATAAGGTACAACTCCCTGGCCAGGATACCTACCCACCTTTTGCTTTGAACTACCAACCCTACCTCATAGGCTGCAATCAAATCTTCTGTCACCCCAGGGGGTTCTCAGTTTTTAGGTTACTGTCCCTCAGTTTTATGGTATTTCCAATTCCAAGAGAGGAGCTAACTGCCTATGTTTGTGTATTAGTTTCCTATCACTGTCACAAACTGAGTGGCTTAAAACAACAAATTTATTATTTTGCAGTTCCTGAAGTCAAAAAGTCCAAAATGCTTCTCTCTGGCCTAAAATCAAGGTGCTGGGCCAAACAGCCAGTTGCATCCCTTCGTAGAGGCTGTAGGAACTGCTAAAGGCTGCCCATTTTCACTTCCCTAGCTCACATTTCCTCAACTCTGACTCTGCTTCTCTCCTCATAGCACCTCCAACTTTCCAGCCTCCGTTTCACTCACAAGGACCAGTGTGGCCACACTGGGCCCACACTTCTCCCCATCTCCGGTTATTAATTTAGTCACATCTGTGATGTCCATTTGTAAGCCTACACATTCACAGGTTCTGGAAATTAAGAAGTGGGCATCTCTTATGGAGACAGGAGGCACTATTCTGTGTTCCACAGCTATTTCTGTCATCTTATCAGGAAACAGCACCCCCGGTTCTTACAACTGGAGCCCATGACTGGGTTTGAAGGGATCTGTGAAACACCTAAAACTGTTGGCCAATGTTTTTGTCTTCATGCCTGTTTCTCAAGAGGGCTCCTGGTTTCAGTTTTGAAATGAGCTCTGAGGCTAATCACTATATAAATGAAAGAAGAAAGCGGAGTTCACCACTCCCTCCATAAAAACTGAAGCATAAAGACTTTTCCATCTTTCAAAAAGAGGAAAAGTCATCAATTCCTTCCCCTTCTGAAGATATGCACAATTCCATGCATCACATGAATAACTCTAAAATAGCTGTGCCTGTAGCTGAACAATTCCTCATCCAAGCCCCAAAAGCAACAATGAATAACAGGCAAGTAGGTAGAGTGGAGTGGAATGAAACTATCACCTTTAAGTCATGCAAGATCCCATGCCTGAGTTATCTTCTTTTTCCTACAAAGCCTCTGAATATAGGTAAGGAATGAAAGGAGTTTGTCAAAACACAGCCGTCTCTTGGCAGAGCAGCAGGGTCAGACCCGGAGCCCCTTCCTTCCTGCTCCTCTCGCCCCACATGCTGTTTACCAAAGGCTGGGAGCTTCATCCTAACTCTGCATTCTGGATATGAAACAGTGAGTTTTTCACCTGATTCACAATTTTTCTTAACCACCTTAGGAAAAAGTGTCTCTATAAGATTTGTGAGCCCAGCCACACAAGAGAAAAGGTCCACTTACTTTGACTGCAGGGTTTGCCTGGGCCATGTGCCATCTTCGTTTTGGGGCTCGATTACTAGCACCTGAAAGGGGAAACCAAATCAGGAGAGTACCATCCACCACACTTCTAACATGCTACAGCCAATGGTTTCTGGCCACATGCCCTGGGCAGAGCTGCTTGCCTGGGCATGGCCTGGGCCCTCCTACCTGGCCTTGATACAGCCCAGCATCTTGGATAGTGTTGTCCAGCTTGCTCAACTGCTCATAGGTATTGCTCATGTATTTATTCCAGAGCCGTGTTTCACGCTCCGCAGGGATGTTAAAAAGCTTCCTCATTTCCTTCTCAATGGTTGCTAGGGAGAGGCAGAAACACCACTCAGGGATTAAGACAGTCAAAGCAAACCAGTACCTTCCCTACTCCCTTTTCAGATGCTCACAGGTACTTTGGAATGAAAGTTCTGACAGACCTCAAGCCTCTGTCTTGCACTTGTATGAGAGGAACATGTCTCTATGCTTCTCTGATAATGCAGGTCTTATAGCAGAGAAACAACACAGAAAGCAAGAAAGTGAGGCTGGGGATGTAGCTTCGTGTTGAGCACTTGCCTAGCATAGATGAGGCCCTGGGTTAAATCCCCAGCACTGAGAAAAGAAAAAAGTGAGAAAAATTATCTTTGGAGTTAAAACAGATGTATTCATTTTTTCCCTCCTAAAATAGGGTCTTGCTTTGTAGCCCAGGCCGCTTTGAACTCACTGTGATCCTCCTGCCTCAGCCTCCTAAGCACTGAGGTTACAGGCATGTGCCACCACGCCCAGCTCAGATGTGGTTTCAAAAATTAGCTCTGAAGCCAGGTATCATGGCACACACCTATAATCCCAGCACCCTTGGAGGCTGAGGCAAGAGAACTGTGATTTTGAGCCCAGTCTAGCCAATTTTCCAAGACCTTGCCTATTTGTCTCTTTCTATCTCTCCCTCTCCCTTTATGGTAATAAGCTACATACCCAAACTTTTTTATTTTTTACTTTGAGACAGGGTCTCACTAAGTTCATCAAGTGGATCTCAAAAGTTCTCAGTTCTTCTGCCTTAGCCTCACAGAATGCTAGGTTTATAGGTGTGTGCCACCATGCCCAGCTACAGATTGTTTCTAAATTAAAAAGTTAAAAAGGGATGGGATGTAGCTTGGTGAGAAAGCCCTGGAATCAATCCCCAGTGTGTGTGGGGGAACGGGGCTTGTTGTGGTGGTAATTCTGGCTGTGTGTGTGCTAGGAATCAAATCCAGGGCACTGGACATACTACTGCTACTAAGCAACACCTTCAGCCTCTTGCTAGATTTTTTAGTAAGTTACTTTCTAACTTCTCAAACTCTGTCTTTCTTATTGCCATATGACAAAAAGACAAGGATTATACTCAATATTCTATAGAACATGATTCCTGGAACATGATTCCAGGACAAGAATCTCCTGGGAACAGGCTCTGGGTAACAAGTCTGCAGAGTGCACGGCTTCCCTTCCATCAACCACGCTGCTCTACAGTCTCTCACAACATACCCAGGACCCCCAGCCTGCTTGCTCACCAATGGTGTCTGCTTTGCTGAAATGGCAACTCAGCACATTGGTGGGGTCACTGTTCTCACAGAGCTTCAGTTCCAGCAAATACACCTCCACTTTGCAGTGCTTGACAAAAAGGCCATGCTCCACAACCTGTAAACAAGAGGCAGGGTGAAGGAGCAGTGTTTTCATACCCAGGCAGTCTTGGAAGCAACATGTTCCGGTAGCAGCAAACAGCAGAAAATTCATGATCATCAGTTTCTTTCAGCCACCAAGGGATCAGAAGTACAGATTTTATTTTAAAATACAGATTTTTTAAAGCTATCCACATCTCTTCCAGAAAATTAAAAATCTATTCTAGATGGTTGTGATACACACCTCTAATCCTAGCACTCGGAAGACTAGCCTGAGCTATATAGTTCAAGGCCAGCTGAGACCCTATCTCAAAACAAAAAACAAAACAAACTTGGCAAAGGTAAGCTCTAACTCCTCCTGAAAGTACATGCCTAACTACGTGAAAGAACTGCTGGGGTGGACATGTGGCTCAGTGTTAAAGTATTTGGCTGATACGTGTAAGGTCCTAGGTTCAATCCCCAGCACCCCCCCAAAAAAAAGAAAAAGAAAAGAAACAAGCAAAAACCCTTGATCCATTAATTCATAGCCATGCTTTGGCCAGATAGGTGGGGCGCAGCATGTTGGCACATGCCTGTAATACTAGCCCTGGGGAGGCTGAGGCAGGAGGATTGCTGTGGGCTCAAGGCCAGCCTGGGCTACACAGCAAGCTCAAGGACAGCCTCAACTGAAAAGCTTTCTTGTCTCAAAAAAAAAAAAAAAAAGTCACTCTTCACCCAAACTTTTTTAAAAAAAAAAAAAAAAAGTCACTCTTCACCTCAAATGCAAGTTCATGATGCCTCTTGAAGGATTTGTCTAATCAGAGGATTGAGAATACAGGCCCAGCCCTTGGCAATGAGCTCATGTGGCAGCATCCTAGACATGGGGAGGACATATGTAAAAGGTTAGCATGCTAACTTTTGGATCCCTGACCATTTTGGGCTCAGCTGGAGAAAAAGATAGCTCAGGCTTGAATAATGACTCACAGAAACAGTCTTCAGACTGCAACTCTCTCCTCTGCTGAGATGGAGAACATATACCAGCAGAGTGAGAAATTTACCTACTGTCAAAATATCAGCACATATCAGATATGTGGGCTCTTATGATTCTCTTCTGGTAGGACAATCAAACAACTGTGGGAGACAATGTGTGGTGGTCTCCTCATGAGTCCTGACTACCAGAACTGCTAAGATCTGTCCCAGAGCCTACCTTCCCAAACAGGTTTTGTAAATGACTCAACCATGTGACTGAAGCCTTTTAAACTCAGGAAAAATTGTCAGAAAGGCAATGAGGGTGGTCAGGGTAGTGTCTGCAGTGTTAGAGATCCAATCCAGGGTCTCACATGTGCTAGGCAAGAACTCCACAATGAGCTCCATCCTCAGCCCTACAAATATTTTAAGATAAACAAGAAGGGAGTCAGATGCGGTGGCCTACACTTGTAATCCCAAATAATGAGAGAAAGCTGAAGTAAGAAGACTGCAAGTTTGTGGCCAGTCTGGGCAACTCAGCAAGACCATCTCAAAATAAAAAGGTTGGGATATAGCTCAATGCTCCCCAGCTTCAATTAAGTATTGGGGGAATGAGGGGGTCTTAAACTAAATTGTTAGGGGGAAAAAAGTATACAAATGTATGTCCATACAGTCTTCAGAGCCTTTCACAAAGTATCTGCACAGCACTACTGGATGCATCCCAAACCAGTGGGCAGCGCCAGAGGCCAGTCACTCTAACACCCTCGGTGAGCAGTCTCACCACCATGTACAACCAACATTCCCTAAGAAAGCCACAAACAAGGGCTCAGCCACCTCTTCTCAACATCTAAACATGTTTATTTTCCTAGGAAACCAACACAAGCCAAGTGTTGTCCCCCAGGGAGCACATGCAGAAACTGACCAGCAAATGTGGCCATTCACATACTCACTTTCCTGACAATAGGCTGTTGGCCTTCTACACAGCCATACCAATTCAGTAATTTGTTCCAGGCCTCTGTTGGGACCAACACATAGTCCAGCTCATCAATTAAGTGTTCTTTCAGGGTCTGACTCTTAAGATCTGGGGGGAACAAAAAGCACATTAATTCATTGCTCTTACAGAATGTTTGTTTTATATGATTTTTATGTACTTTTCATTAACAACAAAAGTATTTAAAAGAAACAAACACGAATCCCAAAATTCTGTAAGTTGACATAACACAGAGCAGACTGCTGACTGGTATTTGCCCATAGCCATGTTTACTGAACATTTTATGAGTTACTCGTATCTTTTTTTTTTTTTTTTGGTACTGGGAATCGAACTCAGGCCCTTGGGCTTGGGAAGGAGGCAGCGGAACCACTACCACTGAGCCAAATCCCCAGCCCACTCATATATCTTTTAATATTTAGTGAGGAAAAAAAAAGTCAGATGGGGTGGTGTAAGACTGTAATCCCACCTATTTTGGAAGCCAAGGAAGATGGAAGTTTGAGCCTAGCCTTGACAATTTAACAACTAAGAGATACCCTGTCTAGTGGCCGGGGATTTAGCTCAGTAGTTCCGTTGCCTGCCTTGCAAGAACAAGGACCTGAGTTCAATCCCCAGTACCAAAAAAAAAGACATACCCTGTCTCAAAATAAAAATAAAAGCCGGGCATGGTGGCGCATGCCTATAATCCCAGCACTCAGGAGACTGAAGGAGGAAGATCGCTGTGAGTTCGAGACCAGCCTGGGCTACACAGTGAGTTCCAGGTCAGTCTCAACTACATAGCGAGACCTTGTCTCAAAAAACCAAACAAACAAACAAACAAGTAAATAAATAACTTAGCATAGCGCAAAGGTACTACAGCCCCAGCCCCCACAAACAAAAGTAAAAGAGTAAAGAGAATAAAACCTTCCAATTTACAAATCTTTTTTTTCTTCTCAGTACTGGAGATTGAACCTAGGGCCTTCACACTGAGCTACATCCCTGGCCTTTATTTTTATTTGGAGACAAGGTCTCACAAGGTCATTACGTTGGCCAGGCTAGGCTCAAACTTTTGATCCTCCCTCCTGTCTCAGCCTCACAAAGTGGTAGGACTTCAGGCATGACTGCTATCGTTATAATTTATGTCACTAAAGTGCTTCCTGATTCCATAATTAAAATGGTTAATTATTGTAAGTTTACCATTCTCTCTCAAAATAATTTACTATAAAAGCAAATAAATGAGGTACCGAAAGCTGGCGGTGTACCTTTAGTGGCAGGGCACTGGGCAGTATGAGTACCAGAGCCTCGGTTAATTCCCCAGCACAAACAAAAACAAAGAATGTTAAATGACTCTTTTTTTTTTGGTACTGGGGATTGAACTCCATCCTTTGCACTTGGGAGGCAGACTGTAGAAGCACTAAGCCAAATCCCCGGCCTGAATGTTAAATGACTCTTGATAAAATAAACTTAACTTCACTGCCCAATTTTTTTTTTTTCTTTTTTTTGGTGCTGGGAATCAAATGTAGGGCCTCCTGAATGCTATGCAAATGCTATGCAAGCACCTTATTACTGAGCCACATGCCAGCCCCTCATTTAGCATTATTAGCATGTATGTATATATGTATCGATGTTTTTGCAGTCCTGGGATGAAATCAAGGGTTTCCTACATGCCAGGCAAGCATCCTATCACTGTGCTACACCCAAATCCTCAGCATTCTTAATTTTAAATACTCCAAGTCAGAGCTAACAGTCCCTGTGCAGAAAGAATGTATTTAATATGCCAGCATTTATTTCACATCCACTACAGAAAGTAACAGTCCTGGGGTCTGAACTGGACACTCATGGTCTGAAATATAATCCCTTAAGGGAGGATCCAAGGAAAACTGACTGACGTCCAACATGTTGCCCTCTGCCAAGCATGTGCCCATTAATGCTCACTTTCAGAAAGTAGAAGTCACTGTTCTCTCCCAGACCAGTAAGTCATGAAACTGAAGAGGCAAAAAGTACCTACAACAGTAAGACTTATCTGTTAAGTCAAGGCAAACATAAAAACAAGAAAACAAACGAAAGCTAATCATATGCAGGGCATCCCACCATACACCCATTCCATAAGGTTTTCTGCCTTTCTTTCTTTTTTTTTTTTTGAGACAGGGTCTCACTGTGTAGTTGAGACTGACCTGCAACTCACTATGTAGCCCAGGCTGGTTTCAAACTCACAGTGATCCTCCTGCCTCAGTCTCCCAAGAGCGCTGGGATTACAGGTGTGCACCAACACGCCAGGCTGGTTTTCTGCCTTTCTTTAGGACAAATTTCCAACCTGATCTGACCCTGTCTTTTTGATTTCCAAGGAAGAAAACTGCAGCATTGGGAGAGGATATGTAGGTAAGATAGATGAATGGATAAAGAAAATGTTATACACAGATAAATAGATCTATCTACATATCTACATACATCTATATCTATGATGGAGTATCATTTAGCCTTGAAAGCGAAGGAAATTCTGCTGGGCTTGGTGGTGCACATGCATAATCTCAACACTGCAGGAAGCTGAGACAGTAAAATCACAGGTTCAAGGCCAGCCTGGGCAACTTAATGACTTAGTGAGACCCTGTCTCAAAAAATAAAAAAGGGCTAAGGATGCAGCTCAGTGTGTCAGCTTTGAGTTTAATTCCTAGTACCACATACACAAAGACAAAAAATAAGGAAGAATATTCTGACATTCTACATTATGAATCAGTACTGTGAATATCACACAAAGTAAAATAAAACCAGTCCCCAAAACACAAATGTTGCCAGGCATGTGAGGCATGCCTGTAATCTCAGCACTCAGGAGGGTAAAAGAGGACAGTCAGGAATGTGGGCCAGCCTGGGCTACAGGGTGAGTTCAAGGCCAGCCTGAATTATATAGTAAGACCCTGTCTCCAAAAAGAAAAGATATAAAACAACTTAACTTCTTAAGGAGTTCTAAAGATTTGTTATAGATTCAAATCAGAGATACTTGTTTATATCTCCTCCTACCAGGAAAGACAGGTTTGCAAAATCCATGTCACAGATACATAAAACCCTAACCAGACGTGGGAGAACAAGCCTGTAATCCCAGCCCTCCAGAAGCTAAGAGTCAGTAGGATTACTGAGTTCGAGACCAGCCTCAGCTACAAAGCACGACCCTGTTTCAAGGGGGAAAAAAAGGAACCCAGGACATTGCCAAGGTGAATATTTCTAGAAAAGCACACTATACCTGAAAAAAGTCCAGAGTTGTCAATTGGCCCAGGAAACAGGTTATGTTCACCCACATTGTACATATCCCAGCTATCAAAGCCCACGTACTTCTTCCATTGCTTGAACCATCGGCTATCAATAAGATACCTAAAGACAGAGAATTTACTATAAGAAAAACGATAAGGTCACAAATTTCCCCTTAACCTTTCTGTTTTCTTCTGTTTGTTTTATATTTCAGTGCTGGGAATAGAACTCAGGACCTGTAGCTTGCTAGGCAAGTGCTCTACTACTGAACTATACCCCCAGCAACCTTAATCTTTATTATGCTTTTTTGACTTAGAGAATATGTAATCCCCACCATAATACACACTCCCAAGAAAGGGCCAACCAGCCTCACACAGCACAGAGGGCTTGGCCTAGGGTAGGCATACACTAAGTAAAAGGACTGCTATGAGACTAAATATTAAGGTAGACTGTGTTCTCTCTCTCTCACTGTGGTGCACTCTCACCCTGTAGAGTATTTTTCAAACTTTTAATTGGTCCCCACTTGCTCTGTGGAGCATGTTTCTTTTCCTTTTTTTTAATAAATGTAAAAATCTCAAAAAAAAAAAGTTGAGCTAGTCATGGTGGCACACACCTGTAATCCTAGCACTTGGAAGGCTGAGGCAGGACTGCTTCAAGTTTCAGGCCCGCCTAAAACTAGCAAGTTCAAGGCATGCCGAAATTGCATAGCAGGAAAACCAAACCCCCTCCAAAAAAAGAGCTGAGTAAATAAAACAATGGACCAGGGATTTATTTAGCTCAGTGGTTCCACCTCCTGCCTCAAAAGCACAAGGTCTAGAGTTCCATCACCGGTACCCAAATAAATAAATAAGAGCATCCACAAATAACCTGGACATGGTAATACATACATGTAATGCCTATAATCCAAAGGCTGAGGCAGAAGAATCTCAATGAATTCAAGGATACCCTCACCTGATGCGAGTGAGCAATCCTCATGCCTCAGCCTCCACGCGCTGGAATTATAGACATGCACCCTCACGCACAGCTCCTATTCAATTTATTGCTTTCTATACATAACTATAAGCAAATCTCATGGCCAGGCATAGTGGTGCATGGCTGAGGCAGGAGGATTGTCATGAGTTCAAGGCTACCCTGGGCTACACAGTAAATTCAAGGCCAATCTGAACAACATAACAAGACCTTGTCTCAAAAAAAAAAAAGCAAATCTATTTATATTTTAAAAGTATTACAAGGCCAGGGATTTAGCTCAGTGGTGCCATGCCTGCCATGCAACAGCAAGGTACTGAGTTTGATCCTAGTACCATTAAAAAAAAAAAGTGCAGGGACAAGGGGAAAAAATGAGAACCAAGACCTGTCATGTAAAAGGTACAAGATCCCAATAATGAATGTAACTGTACTGTATACCTAAAAAGTAGCAATAAACTCAATTTTAAAAAAAATTTTGTTTTTTGAGACAGGGTCTCACTATATAGTTGAGACTGACCTGGAATTCACTATGTAGCTCAGGCTGGTCTCACAGCAATCCTCCTGCCTCAGCCTCCCAAGTGCTGGGATTACAGGCATGCGCCACTGTGCCCGGCTAATTTAAAAAAATTTTTTTTTAAAGTATTAAAAGGACTGGAGATCTAGTTCAGTGGCACCATGCCTGCCTTGAAAGCACAAGGTCCTAGGCCGGGTGCACGCCTGTAATCCCAGCACTCGGGAGGCTAAGGCAGGAAGAGGATCGCTGTGAGTTCGAGACCAGCCTGGACTACATAGTGAGTTCCAGGTCAGTCTCAACTACATAGTCAGACCCTGAGCACAAGGTCCTGAGTTTAATACTGGTACCAAAAAAAAAAAAAAAAAAAGTATTACAATGCCATTTTATGACTAAGACAGGAGAGGGAAACCTCTGTGAGACAACAAAGCACAATTATGTTGAGGGCTAGGGATTTAGCTCAGTGGCAATGTACCTATCTCACAAGCGCAATGTCCTGAGTTGGATCCCTGGTGGTGGTGGGGAACAATTATATTGGTGAGCCCTGTAAATTTTTATAAACACATGTCAGAGGTTCAGACAGCTTCCCTGAAGCCAAAAGGATCCATAAATACATCCAAATTTCTTTTCTGGTAGCAAGGATCAAACTTGGGACCTTGTGCTTGCAAAGCAGGCGAGGCGGCAGGACCACTGAGCTAAATTCCTAGCACCATCCAAATTTCTAAAATGCTGTTTTCCCTCCAAATCTCTTGACCAATACCATCCATACACTTTTACTGCGTGATTTTAATCTTAAACTCCTCTTGCTTTCGCTTAGTATTCTTTATGTATTACCCCTTTGCAAAGTAGGTTCAAAAATACCTCTGATTCCTTTTCACAGCTTGGGTACTCAAAACAACACAAACAGGAGCTGGCTGCCTGTAAACCCAGCACTGGGGAGGCCAGTCAGAAGGATTGCTGCAAGTTTCAGGCCTGCCTGGGCTACATAGTGAGTTCAAGACCAGCCGAAATTACTAAGACCCTCTCTCAAAAAAAAAAAACAAAAAAAAAAAAAAAAAAAAAAAAAAAAAGAGGCTGGGGAATGTAGCTCAGTGTGAACACTATGAGATTCAATCTTCACTACCACGAAAATAAAGTATATATATTTCACAAACAACTCCTCTTAATCAACTGTTTGTCTTCCCTGCTTCAATTCCTCTGCTGACTGTTTCAAAGCAGCGACATTTAATCATAATCAATGCATATCATAGCCTTAATTTTCTACTCTCATAGAGTAACACCATCCAGGAACCTCTCCACTACTGAAAAGTACTGTCCTTTCTAATATAATGTATTAGGAAGCCTCATATCTCGGCCTTGGTCTTCTAAAACTGAATTTTCAATTTTGTATCTTGCTCCAGGCTCCAGGCTCCCCTCCGGTCTCCCACTTCACACTGCTGTCACAATTGCTTCTGACATTTCCTACCAAAATCAATTGGGGCTCTCAGAATTTGGTTAGCTTTTGACCTTGACTCCTTTTCAGCAATCTACAAGTTATAAAGTATCTACTTCTGATCTTCACCTCAACCAACCCAAGGTGGTAAACCACAAATTGCTACCCTGGTTTTAATAGTAACGAAGGGGGTCTGGACAGCTTCACCCAAGGTCACACAGCGAGTTCTCCATGGTGTGAAAGGAATCCTCTTCTCAAGATCGCATCGAGCCCTCCCTCTTCTACATCCTACAGTCCCTTCCCCGCCGGTCGGCCGAGCCCCGGGGACTCTGAATGGGCAAGGGCCACCCCCAGCGCCGCCGCTCAGTAGGCAGATGCCCCTAAGGTGCCTCTTCTGAGTGGTAGGTGTCAGGCTACCCCATCAGGGTCACAGACATCGCTTCTGCCCGGCCCCTACCCTAGCCAAAAAAGTGGGCCTGGCTTGGGGGCCAGAATCACGACTCCTGATTGAGATGGGCCGGAGGGGTTCGGTGCTCACCAATGCGCCCCTCGTTGAAGCGTGGTCCTCAGCAAGGCGCCGAGCTCGGACTTCTGGGTTTCCACATCCGGTCGCTCACTGCAGGACGGACCTTCCGCCATCTCGTAAACTATCCTGACCCAGCCGGCCCGGAAATTCGCCGCGCCGACTACGAGCTAGGAGCCTCGCCCACATACGTACGTAACGCACGCACGCACACGGCGTCGTGCGCGCGCCCTTTCGGCCCGAGGCGCGGCTGCTAAGGCGGCTGGCCTCTTGTCTTTCCCTCCGACCCCACGCGCCGCCTCCAGGCCAGCGAGCGGTTGAACCCGCAGAATAGCGCGGCTGGGAGTGGGTAGGCGGCCACCGCTTCCTGCCGACCACACCGTGAGAGCTCCCCGCATCCTACCGGTGCTCAGAGTGGCCACCGTGAAGAGCTCCGAGACCTGCCTATCCTGCGATTTCAGCGGATCTGTCCGCAGGCCCTTCAGCCACTCCATCCGGTCCTGCACCAAAGGCGGGTTTCGAGGTCTAAGAATTCGTTTTTCTCATTTTCATTCTTTGTCATTCTACTTTCAGGTGAAGGCCTTAGATGCCCAAATGTGAGATCGGATGCCTAGTAATCTCCTTGGGTGGACCCAGCCTCGGTGGTCCTGAGACATTCTGTCTGCCCTGCACTGGAAGCTGCGTGCCTGGTGGTGTTGGTGGTGGTGAGGGGACCAGAGTCATTGGTTGAGAGTGAGCCAGGCAGATGTGTTTACACTAAGTGCGCAGGCATCTGGATTTACTCCTGGAACAAGAAGCAATGTGCTGAACACTAGGATTTTCACTAGATCCTGATGAAGGCACAGGCCTCCTCCTAGAGGGCAAAGTCAGCCTAGAGCAAGGAGGCAGCCGGGTAAATACCATAAGTATATCCATCTGTCTAGCAGTTTCTACTGTCGAAGAAAAACAAGACTCATTTTCTTTTTTTGTTTGTTTAGGGTTTTTTTTGTTTGTTTTGTTTTTTTTGAGACGGTCTCACTAGGCAATTCAGGCTGTCCTTAACTTGTTATGTAGCCCAGGCTGGCCTCAAACTTGAAGTGATTCCCCCTGCCTCAGCCTCCCAAGTGCTGGGATTATTATAGGCATGCACCAGTATACCCAGTGAGACTCAGTTTCTGGGGCTGGGAATGTGGCTCATTGCTATCTGGGAGGCCCTAGGTTGGTCCCCAGACGAAACAAGCAAAATCCAGTCTCTGCCCTCTGATGACCTAAAAGAGATCTGCAAATCACCACAGTGCCAAGCAGTGTGTGTGTAGGAAGTGCCATTAAAGAGTGAACTAGGGCCAGGGATTTAGCCCAGTGGTGCTGCCACCTGCCTCACTAGCTCAAGGACCCAAGTTCAGTCCCCTGTACCAAAAAAAAGGAGAAAGAGTGAACCAAACTAGGCATGGTGGCACATACCTGTAATCCCAGCACTTGGGAAGTTGAGGCAGGAGGATCACAGTGAGTTCAAGGCCAGCCTGGGCTACATAGTGAATTCAGGTCCAACCTGAAGTGTATAGCAAGACTCTTTGAAAAAAAAAAAAAAAGAAATAATAGAGTGTGAACCAAAGTATGCAGGAATGCCAAGCACAACCCTAGCTGTGAAAGGAGGGCTTTTACTTGAGTAGCATTTTTGTATAGTCTTGAAGAACATGTTGGAAGCACATGAGGGTGCTTGTTACGGGAGGGAGTAAAAGTATTTGGGAAACAGAATGAGATCCAAGAGTGGAGATTAGGCCAATAGAGCTGGGAATAGACTACTGAGAGACTGGGGGATCTAAAGCCAGGAAGACCAGAGGGACCACATAGCTTGCCTTAAATGGCAGGCAGGCCTGGGAAGTATGGGAGCAGAGGCAAAATACCTGAGGGTACTTAAAACTCCCTGTTGCTATCCTGACAGTCAGAACCTCACCCCTGTGGTTGAAAAGAATGTGATAAATAGGTGAGCCATGTTCAGCGTTGGGGGCAGAAGGGGAGCTTGTCCCACAAAATTATGGTAGGTCATTTGAGCGATTTTTTTTTTTTTTTTTTTTTTTTTTTTTTTTTTTTTTTTTTTTTTTTTTTGTACCAGGGATCAAACTCCAATCCTTGTGCTTGCAAGGCAGGCAACGGAACCACTGAGCTAAATCCTTGGCCCATGAGCAATTTTTTTTTTAATGTTGGGTTTTGGCAAATTGAAATTAATCTGCTGGATAAAGAAAATATTTATACATAATGGAGTACTATTCTCATAAAGGATAAATTTTAGTCATTTGTAGGAAAATGGACGCACATTGAGTCCGTAATGTTAAGTGAAATAAATCAGACACACATACTTAAATATTGTATAAATTCTCTAATATGAGAAACCCAAAGTATAAATTTTTTAAAATCCACTTGGGCATGGTGTCAAACACCTCTAATTCCAGCACTCAGAGCCTGAGGCAGAAGGATCATGGTGAGTTCAAGAGCAGCCTGAACTACATAACAAGACCCTGTCTCAAAAATAAAAATTAAGAGCTGGGGATTTAGCTCAGTAGTTCCACCACTTGCCTTGCAAATGCAAGGTCCTAAGTTTGATCCCGGATACCAAAAAAAGTTTTTTAATTAAAAATCAAGGGCTGGGATTTGGCTCAGTAGTTCTGCTGCCTGCCTGACAAGCACAAGGGCCCAAATTTGATCTGATACAAAATAAATAAATAAAATTTTAAAAGTCAAGTGTGGTAAGCTGGGCGTGGTGGTGCATGTCTATAATCCCAGCACTCCGGAGTCATCACAAATTCAAGGCTACCTACATAGTGAGTACAAGGTCAGCATGACCCTGACTCACTGTGTAGTTCAGACTGCCATGAACTCACAAAGCCCAGGCTGGTCTCTAACTCTCTGCGATCCTCCTGCCTCAGCCTCGTGAGTGCTGGGATTACAGGTGTGTGCCGCCTCCCCCAGCCTAAAAATTTTTTTTTAATAACCTAAATAAAAATAAATACATATGGGCCAGAGATTTAGCTCAGTGGTTGTGCCGCCTGCTTCAAAAGCACAAGGACCTGAGTTCAATCCCGGATACCAACAGTAACAACAATAAATAAATAAATAAAAGACAAAAGGAAACAGACATCTTTTGCATGTAGGAGAGGGATCCAGAGATGGAGGCAGGGGAAGCAGGAAAGGGAGAAAGCGAATAAAAAGAAACAAGACAGGTTAAGTATATGTATCAACTCACTAAGGTGAATGTAAACATATGCACTGCAAACATGTACTAAGACAAATTGAAAAATAAAATTAATTTGATAGCCCTGGGACATATGATCCACACTGATAGGGGAGACTTCTGGGAATCCAGGAGAGTGCAGAGAGAAATGAGTGTGGAATGGGCACTACCCTGAAAAGTTCACTGTCCTGTAGATGACAGAAGGGCCAGGCTGCAGCTCAGGGGTGGAATTGGCTCCTAGCGCAAGTTTGGGCTTGACCCACTCTTGACATGATTCTGCAGCTAGGAATTCAATGAAAGGAGGACAAGCCCTCTTCTGTGAAAGTTCTTGGAAATTGTTGAAAATGCTATCAAATGGTTTGTGGAGAAAAAGTTGGTTGCCAGCATTAATTCAGAACCTACATTTAAAGGGTGCCTGCTTCCCTCTTTTTTTCATTTTTAACAGTTTCTTCCATCATTTATGGCAGCTTTAAGGAAGTGTGGCAGGTCCTCAGCACTACTAGAAAGGAGGATGAAATTTAATTACAAAAGTAAAAATTTGGAAAAAAATTTTAAACCAGAAACCTTTCCTTTTTTTGTTTTTGTTTTCTGAAAAAGGGGCTCCTTGTGCCTGGGGTGTGGTGCACACACCTGTGATCCCAGCACTCGGGGGGGCTGAGGCAGGAGGATCGCTGTGAGTTTGAGACCAGCCTGGGCTACATTGTGAGTTCCAGGTCAGTCTCAACTACAGAGTGAGACCCTGTCTCAAAAAAAGGTGGGTGGGGGGCTCCTTACATAGTTCAGGCTAGCTTTGAATGCAATACTATGTAACCTAGGCTGACCTTGAATTTATAGCAGTCTTCCTACCTAGCAACCCAAATACTGGGATTACAGTATTACTCAGCTTTAGCCCAGAACTTTTCGAGTAAATGATTGTACTAATTAGTGCACTAAGTATAAGTAGTTCTAAAAAACTAAGATTACAAAGCCACTGTAGTTAAAATGTAAGGAATGAAGTGAAGATCATCCTTTCTACAATCAGATCATTGTTTCCAGTCTTTAAACATTGTTTCAAAGAGGCTGAGGCAGGAGCATTGCTGTGAGTTTGAGGCCAGTCTGGGCTACATAGTGAGTTCGAGGCTAGCCAGGAATACAGAGCAAAATCTGTCTCAGAAAAAAAAGGTGTGTGTCTTTGTGGTGCCATGCCTGCCTGGCAAACACAAGGACCTGAGTTTGATCCCTGGTACTGGGGAAAGAAAAGTGTGTGTGGGGGGGTGTTGGACTTCTAACTCAGGTGTAGAGGATTGCCTATCATGCTCAAGATCCCTGGGTTTTATCCTCAGCACTACAAGGGGGAAAAAAAATAAAGCTCTAGAAATTGAGCACTAAGTGATGGCAAATACCTATATTCCTAGCTACTAGTGTTATACAGAATCCACTTGTCAGAAAAAAACAGCTCTTTGTGAGAAAAACAAAAGTTATTCCAGTGAACAAGAACTAGAATCAGAATTAAAATCAGGTGATTCTAGCAGCTAGCTGGGAAAAGCCAAGTTTATCACATAGGTGTTATGGGTGAACTGACACTGGGAGAGATAGTGGCAGCTAGCTGGGAGAGATTTCATTTGTGAGTGGATGGGCTAACACCAAGAGAGATATTGGTGATTAACTGGGAAAGGAATTAGGCTTATATTGGTTTTGAAGGGGCAAAAAAATCTGGGTGAAATAATAAGTTTTTAAAAAATTTTGACCATTTTCTCTCTTTTACAGTATACTTCTTTTTTTATCCTTTTTTAAAAAAATATTTATGAGTTGAATGCCCAAGGACGATCTGCTCAGATGTGTACACAATTACTAGACTTCTCGGTACCAGGTGGGGTATATGCTTCCTTTTGAGTCCATTTGACCTATTTTCTGAGAAGCTGCTGTTGTTTGCTAAAACCAGCCTGTTCACTTTGTCACATTTATTTGTGAGGGACTCACTTAGGTCAGACTTGACACTCGGCAGCAGGACAATCACAAGTTCAAGGCCACCCTGAACCACATACTGGGAGGAGAGCTTTTCTCATTTAAAAAAAAAAAAAAGGTTGGGCCAAGGATTTAGCTCAGTGGTTCTGTTGCCTGCCCTGCAAGCTCAAGCTCAAACCCCTGAGTTTGATCCCAAGTACCGAAAACAAAAAACAAAAAAATTGAGCCAGGGATGGTGGTACAGATTTGTCATCTCAGTACTCTTGAGAGGCTGAGGCAGGAAGATCACAAGTTCAAGTCCTACCTGGGCAATTTTATGATTTAGCAAGACTCTGTCTCAAAATAAAATAGGTCTAGGGCTACAGCTCAGTAGTATAGATGTCAGACCTAGTTTGTGTCCCTTGAAATTGAAGAATGAGGCCAGGGATTTATTTAGCTCAGTGGTTCCACCACCTGCCTCACAAGCGTGAGGCCCTGAGTTCAATCCCTGGTACAAAAAAAAAATTGAAGAATGAATTCCAGAGCCAGGGATTTAGCTTAGTGGTTCTGCCACTTGCGAAGCAAGCACTAGGTCCTGAGTGATCCCTGTACCAAACAAAAGAATGAATTCCAAAGGACAAAGGAGGTTAAGAGTAGTAAGTGTGTGTGTGTGTGTGTGTGTTTTTAAGTAGTAAAGGTTTATTGAGAGAGCTCCAAGAGACAGGAAGGGTCCCTAGTGGGATGTTATCAAGGCCTTTTGTCAGGGGTAATTTATACAGCAAAGTCATAATGTATGTACAACATGGATTGAACTATAATGACTAAGATTACAAGTATAGCTGTTTAGCTAATATTGATCCAGTAAGGAAGCAGGGCATGTAGCAAGGATATATGGCTGACATCCTTGACTTATCTATGACTCCCTAAAACAAGAACATCTTGGGAAGGTGTGGGTCCAGGTGTTTAGGTCACCTATTTGGTATCTGATGCATATCTGCACTTAATTTTAGACAAAAGGCTGAGACTTAGTGGATGGTGTGGTACCAATTACAGTAATTACAGTATAGTCTCAATCTGCTTATCCCTTAGGAAAGTATGTAAATCTGGCCTTTGTGACTTTATCTTAAAGCCTAGCCTTCTTCAGATGTGCCTCCAACCACAATTCTGATACAGCATCTGTATTTTTACTGAATTCCTTGAGAGTCCAGTCCCTCTCTGATTGCATGTTTATTTCTAACTAACCTAGGTGTCTATAAGAGTGAGTTGCATGATGAAAGTGCTACAAGAAAACAGAGTCATGCTACAGATGCTGCCCAGAGGGAACTTGAGCAACTATTATAGGGAACAACACAGTGCTTACCATTCCTCTGGCTTTGTGGGTATATCATGAGGTCTGAAAAGGTTGGTCAGGGGACCTGGCCTATGGATTCACACATGCCCATGAGTATGTGTGCTCACATTTACACACACTGAGTCATACTTGGGTGCTTCCACCGTAGGGAAATTCAGAGCCCTCCACTCACCTCCCTGAGACCCAAGTGGTCTATAGAACTATAGGTTCTTCTGGGGCAGGCAATGTGTTTCTGGGCACTAGTCATGTTCCAGGTGTTTAGATCAAGTGGGCCTGATCTCCTATCCTGGTCTTTTTGTGTGTGTGGCACTGAGGATTGAAACAGGGCTGTGTGTGCTAGCCAAGTGCTCTACCAATGAGTTTATATCCTTAGCCCTTTTTATTTGATTTTTTTGTTTTTTTGAGATGGCCTTACAGTATATTCCAGGCTGGTCTCTGACTCACTAGGTAGCCCAAGAGGGTCCTCCTGCTTCAGCCTCCTCAGCTGCTGGGAACACTGGCAAAGGCCACCGCCACCAGCTTCCTTTTTATTTTGAGATAAGATTTTAAATTGCCCAGGGTGGAGAGCTAGGCATGATGGCTCATACCTTTAATCCCAGCACTCGGGAGGCTGAGACAGGAGGATTGCTGTGAGTTCAAGACCAGCCTGGGCTACATAGTGAGTTCCAGGTCAGTCTCAACTACATAGGGAGACCCTGACTCAAAAAACAAACAAATAAATAAATAAATAAATTACCCAGGGTGGCCCAGAAGTTTCCGTGCTGTGGTCTCAGCCCCCGTGCAGCACACTACCTTCATTATCATTAATAGCAGTCCTGCAGGGTGTGGTGGTGCATACCTGTGATCCCTGCAGAGACAGGATTGCAAATCCAAATCATCCTGGACTACAGAATGAGCTCAAGGCTAGCCTAAACTATGTATCTAGACTCTGGCTCAAAAAAATAAATCAGTCTCAATGCTTATCGATTCAGCAAACACAGCCCCTAGCAGTAGCCTACTCGCTTAAATTTGTGTGTGTGTGTGTGTGTGTGTGTGTGTGTGCACATGCGTGCACACATGTGCTACAGATCAAATCTACATCCTTAAATATGCTAGACAAGTGCTGTGCCACTTTGTAGTTTTTTTGTTTTTTGTTTTGAGACGGGGTCTTGCTACGTAGATCAGGCTGGCCTTTTTTTTTTTTTTTTTTTTTTTTTAAGTTTTTTGAGACAGGGTCCCACTATGTAGTTGAGACTGACCTGGAAC
Organism: Fukomys damarensis; assembly: GCF_012274545.1. Classification (NCBI taxonomy): domain Eukaryota; kingdom Metazoa; phylum Chordata; class Mammalia; order Rodentia; family Bathyergidae; genus Fukomys; species Fukomys damarensis. Next base: position 41,342,478 of record NW_022900949.1, read on the forward strand.
TCACTATGTAGCCCAGGCTGGTCTCAAACTCACAACAATCCTCCTGCCTCAGCCTCCCAAGTGCTTGGATTACAGGTGTGTGCCATCAAATTTAGCTCACATTTTTGTTTTATCATAAATCTAGAGTTAAATTTTTGGAGAGGCCAAAGCTGAAGGATGAAGCTGGGCATGAGGCAGAAGGATCACTGTGAGTTTGAGGCCAGCCTGGGCTACATAATTCAAGACCAGCCTGTACTACATAGGGAGATCCTGTCTGGAAAAAAAGAGGATGTGTTAGGGAACTGATCGTGTTAAAGTATTCTGTGATGCCGCCATCACAGGCTGCATTCTCCTGGTACTTCTTGACTCCTAAAATGACCTCATACTCTTATCTTTAGTTTCCCTCCCACCAAGGCCGCAGCGAGACAGAGAAGTTGAAACCTGTGTCTGCAGGGCTGAACCCATAAAAGACAACCTGCCCTGTGATAGGTTAAAAGTAGCCCACTCCTCATGAATAAGCAATAGCCCAGCCCAAAACCAATAAAAGGACCTTCCTTTCTTTGTTCTCTTCTTCTCTTCTCTTCTCTTCCTCTCTTCTTCTGCCCCTTCTCCCTCTCTGCTCCTGCTTCCTGAATAAAGTCTCCTGTTGGACCTCTCAGTGTGTGTGTGGCCTAGTTGTTGAGCGTCTCTGGAACCCTTTCAGGATGGGCCCAGGGATTTAGCTCAGTGGTGCCGCACCTGCCTCCAAAGCTCAATGTCCTGAGTTAGATTCCCAGTACCGAAGGAAAAGAAAAGCTGGAGGGTGGCTGAGTGTGCCTGTAATCTCAGCAGTGTGGGAGACTGAGGCAGGCACGTCACAAATTTAAACTCTAGGTCCAGGTGTGGTGGTGCACAGGAGGTGCACTCAGAAGGCTGAGGAAGATGGATCACAGCAAGGTCAAGGCCAGCCCAGACCACATAATGAGTCCTAGGTCAGCCTAAACTACATAACGGGACCCTGTCTGGGAGGGAGGGGAGTTTGAGGAATTACACTGAAGACACAGGAAGTCATTTGATCAAAAGCTGATTGTGCAAGCAGTATCTGACCTGTCAGATTCAATGTTTTAAAAAACAAAAATAGCATTTCTGCTAGAACTGCTAGAAGTTTTTGAACCTAGTTGAGTAACAAACAGTTGGCCCCTCCCATTATCAGAAGGTCTGTGACCTAAATGCTGCTGTTACCAAAACAAACAGTGCCTGCAGTCAATTCTAGTAGGGCCAGGTCCTCAGGCAGGCTGAATGTTAAGTCTTTTTTTCTTTTTTGTGGTACCAAGGATCAAACTCTGGACCTTGATCTTGCAAGGCAGGCCTGGTGCCATGAGCTAAATCCCTGGCTCGTGAATGTTAAGTCTTGTACTTGTCCTTTTGATAGTTATTTTTTGTTTTGAGACAGTTCTAGCTATCTGTATACCCTGTCTGGCCTTGAACTTTGATGCTCTGCTTCAGCTTTCCAAAATTGGGATTATAGTCTGTACCACTATGTCCAACTTTACATGTCCTTTTAAACTGATGATACATAAGAAAGCAGGGTGGGTGCAGATCAGAGCCAGGGACGGTTATAAAGTTGAATAGTAAAATTGTATGTGTGTAATATCCAGTTTCTTGGGAAATACATAACTGTCTTCAGTGTTCCTAAAGAAAAGAGGGTAGAGAAAGACCTTTCGTAAGGGGAGGCAGGCGACTTTGAGGAAGAATATTCCCCACCCACGTTCAGCTGTGCTGGGAGCTCAGCATTTCCCTTCCCTGGCAGCCCAAGACACAAACTGTGAGGAAAAGAAGTGGGTAAGGAAGGGTGAGTCAGCAGACAGCCTGGGGGGAAGTGGTGGAGTCATTTTGGAAAGTCCAGTTCAGGGCTTTTGCTCTGACCCTGCACAGGAAGGGGAGAGCTAGACTGCAAAGCCTTGGCTTTCAGTGCAGCTGCAAGGCTCTGGAGGAGGGTCTTGGGTCCCAATCTTCCAACCCAGTCAGTGCTCTGGAAGTGCACTCCAGTGCAGACATTTTCACAAGCACCAGACACACCAATTCAGCTCCTAGAACAAGACCTGGTACCTTCCACAGGCTATCTGGCCTTTTTCTAGCTGCTCTTCTCTGGGACATTGTTTGTCAAGGAGCACTCAGTCCACATACACTTGGCCTGCTGTTTTGTTTTTTTCTTTGTTTGTTTTTTGTTTTTGGTACCAGGGATCCAACTTGGGCCTTTGGCTGGTGAGGCAAGCAGCAGAACCTCTGAGCCAAGTCCCCCGGCCCCTAGCACTTGGTCTGATTAAGCAGAGCTTTTTTTTGGTACCAGAGATTGAACTCGGGGACCTTGCACTTCTGAGGCAGGCAGAGGAACCACTGAGCCAAATCCCCTGCCCGTTTTTTCCTTATTTTTTTTGGTACCAGAGATCAAACTTGGGACCTTGTGCTTTTGACAGAACCATTGAGCTAAAAGGCCCTGTTTTTTTTCCAATGCTGGGGACTGAACCCAAAGCCTCTTACATACTAGGCTTGTGCTCTACCACTGAGTTACATCTCCAGTCCTTTTCATTTTCTGACACAGGGTCTCACTAAATTGCCCAAACTGAATTTGAACTCACAATCCTCTTAGCGCACCCTGTGGAGTGCGGGGATTACAGTCATGTGCCAAGACACTCTACTTTTTTTTTTTTTAATGAAATGTCCTTTCTTTCAGTTCTTTGATTCCATCCATCCTGGTTTATCACCTCTCTGCCCTGACCCAGGTTTGTGAATTTATAGGTATTAGGGTTGGGGATTTAGCTCAGTGGTTCTCTTGTCTACCTTGCAAGCACGAGCTCCGGAGTTTGATCCCCATACCAAAAAAAAAAAAAAAAAAAAAAAAAAAAAAAAAATTACAGGCATTAGGGTCAGCCCCATTGATCAATTTCTTCTCACATTCCTCAGGTGACCTCATATTCTCCAGTAATTAGTCCCCCTAGCTAAAGTTTTGCCTTTAAATATTGTACTTCTCTTTTTGGTTTTTAGGCTCCTTGTTCAGGCTGGCCTTGAAGTCAATATATAGTCCAGGCTATCCTTGAATTTATGGTAATCCTCTGCCTCAGCCTCCTGCGTTCTGGGATTACAGGGACGTACCACCATGCCTGGCTCTAAATACTTCTGAGCCTCTTGCTATCACCTGTCCCAGGTAGCTTCATCTGAATGTTTCATGTACATACACACACATACACACACACACACACACACACACATATTGGGTGGTGGTGGTGACAGGGATCAAACTCAGGACCTCCTGCTTGCCAGGCAGGCACTGTAAATTAAATCCCTGGCTTACATATATATATATTTTTAAAATTTTTAATAGTACTGAGGACTAAACCCAGGACCTCACTGAGCCATATACCCAGTCCAATTTTTTTTTTCTTTTTTCTTTTAAGACAGTGTCTTGCTAAGTCCAAGTTGCCTAGGCAAGGCTCAAACTTGAGATCCTTCGCCTCACCCTTGCAGAGTTCTGGGATTACAGAAGCATATCACCACACCTAGCTTGTGTAACACATCTGATGTGGTCCCACAAAACCTACTCCTTGTGCTGCTCTTTCAGTAATGCCACTTTCTTGGGTTGGGGTGTAGTTCAGTGTAGAGTGCATGCTTAGCACACAATAGCCTTATTCAATCTCCTGCACCAAATAATGTCACCTTTGTTTCTCAGGCCCTCGTATATTATACTTCTTGCCTTTCCAACCAGCATCAGCTATTTCCTTGATTTCGGTTCTTTTCAGTTTACTGTCACTTTCTCCAGGAGACAGTCATGACCCTATTTATTCTCCAAGGACCTTGTACTATGTCATAGAACATGCCTTTTTAGTTATTACATATAGCTCCTTTGCCTTCCTGAGGAATCCAGTAGAGCACACATCACAGGACTGAATAATGACTATTGTGGCAAGTCGGTGATGAGCAGAGTGCTCTTGGGGAAGAGAGAAATGTGAGACATAAGGGTCACAGGTGGCCTAGTATACTCAGCTCCACCATAGCCACCATACCTCCTAGGCTCTTAACCTTTGGGAAAAGACTACTTATTCACAGGTGCAACTGAGAGTCCAGGGTGTTCTGACAGGAACACAGGTAGGGTGGGGCCTAAGGGGGAGTAGTTTGCCTAGGTCACCTCAAAGGGTACTCAAAAGCTGAGGGGATGCTAGACATAATGTTGTATGCCTGTAATCCCAGCATTGTGAGGGGTTGAGGTAGGAAGGAGCAAGTTCAAGGCAAGCCTAAGCAATTTAGTGATTTAGTGCCCTGTCTCAAAATAAAAAATTAAAAACGGGAGGCCAAGTGTGGTGGTACAGGACTACAGTCCCAGCCCTTGGAAGGCTGAGGCTGAATTGCTACAGGTTTGAAGCCAGCCTCAGCTACATAGTGCATTCAAGATCAGCCTGAACTACATAGCAAGACCCTGCCTCAAAAAACCAAAATAAATAAAAAGTAAAAACTCAGTGGGAAGGCCCTGGGTAAAATTCCCAGTACTAAAAAGGAAAAAAAATAAAAATAAAAAGCTGAGATGAGAAACTTTGTAGCCAGAGGGAGGTAAGTTCTAATGGAGGGAGGAGCCAGAGCAGGTGCTGAGGACTCTTGGAAACCTAAGAGCAGACAGTAGGGGTCACAACAAAAGCTTTTTGCTTAGGGCCAGAGCCAAAGGTCTCAAACAAGTTGGTTCAAACACAGGAAGGCTTTTGAGCCAACAATTTGGGCAGAATTGCTGGGACCTCACAACTTCTGGCCCAGACTGATTATCACTCAGATGTGTCTGGTCTTGCTTTGTTCAAGTAAAAGCTGTGCCCAGGTGCAGTGGAGATGCCCCGCGCATGACAGATCCGGCTCTAGGTCTGTCACAAGAGATTACTGGCAGCAAGATCAACAGATGGAGGGGTGGCACCCGAGAGACAGTAGCTGGCCACTGAGATATGACTAAACCAGGAATGCTGTGTATCAGATAAAAAGAGCAGTTACAATGTACACTGTTTACACTCAACACGAGTGGAAGTAATTGGCAAGGACTTTGTCAGAGCAGATAAAAACACTGGGTAGCAATATGGAAAGACAGCAAGGTAATGGAAACTCACAATACTGGATGAGCTTCCAGTTGTGTAAAACACACCTAGAGGAAATCCAGAGCTTGTGAGTAGAGTCCGTATTTTGTAAGGGTCATACAACTTATTCTCAGAAAGAAGAGGGCTACTATAGGGATTAGGTGGCCACAGGATGCAGAGGTTCATCTTTGGGATTAGGCTCCTACCCCTAGGGCAGCAAGGAGGTTGAAGGCCAGGTGTCCCAGACTAATACTTCCACAGAACACACAAACAGTTCTATGATACCCAGCACTTTATTAGAGGGTAATCATTCTGGTCTGGGCAGAGAGGAGGCAGAGTGGACAGGGCCAGTGCCCATCTTGGGGTTTCCTGGAACTCGGATGTTCCTCCTGAAGGTTGAGAGGAAACACCGTCATGGACAAACCTCCAGGAGAGCAGCTGGCAACTGCCAAGCCAGGACGGGAGGAGAGACATATGCAGGGCCGTGCCCCTAGGACAGCAGGGCTTCGATGTCAGGCTCAAGGTCGATGGTAGGAAAGCGACGACTGTACCTGCGCACGGGTACACCGTCGGGGCCTACCAGGAACTTCTCAAAATTCCAGGCCACATCATTGCGGCACACTGGGGACCAGATGATGAACTTGGGGTCGGTCATGAGCGCAGTGGGGTCGTCACTAGGCGCTGGCAGGGCCTCTCGAAGGAAGGTGAAGAGCGGATGTGCCTTCGCCCCATTCACCTCGCACTTCTCGAAGAGAGTGAAGTTGGGCTCGAACCCACCACCTGGCCGGACGTATTTGAGCAAATTCAAAATTTCTTCGTTCTTTGCGTTCTCCTATGGAAAGAAGGGCAGCTAGGTTCCGGGACCGCAAGGAGGGGTAGCTTCTAACCACTTGATATAATTTTTCCTTTAGTCACCAGAATGGTGCTCTCTTGCACCTTTCAGGGCAGGCCTGAGGTTCCGGGCGCAAAAGAGACACTGCCAGTGGCTTGCCCTCGGTCCTGGCCAAGGCCGCCATCCCGCCCCTCCTGCCCCGCCCGCCCGCCTCACCTGGTGTCCAAACTGGTTGCACGGGAAGCCGAGCACTACCAGGCCCCTGGGCCCGAGGCGCGCCTGCAGCTCGTTCATCTGGGTGAAGTCCCGGACCGTGGTGCCTCAGAGGGATGCCACATTCTCGATGAGCAGCACCTTGCCCCGCAGTGAGCCGAGACTGAGCGGCTCCTCGCCAGCCAGCGGGCGTGCGGAGAAGGAGTACACAGTGGCCTGAGCGGCCTCTGCCAGCCTAGCAGCACACATAGCGAAAATTCTAAGAGGGTTCGTTCTCAGGCTAGCTAGGAAGAGCCTGGGCGCCTGCCTCTTAACTGGCGAGTCACGTGGCACCAGCACTTTTTCCGGGCGCTCAGCCCCTCCCCTCTGAGGGTCCCGCCTCATCCGGCCACCGCCCCTGAGCGGGAGGCCTGCCCCTCCTCCAGCAGGCACGGGCGGGAAGTGTGGCCTAGCGGAAGGCAGCTCCACCCTGCAGGGTGGGCAGCTGGAGCATGTTGGGTCTGGCCCAGAGGCTGTGCCTGGTTACTGTGATTGTTCTCAAAGCTCCCTTAACTGGAGTGTTGGGGTAGGGCCTAGGAGAGGGGCCGCTCCTTGTACTGGAGGAAATATAACCAGAACCAGCTTCCCCACAAACAGCCCCTATCCTGTGCCACGTCATTCTCCCAAGTGCCCCACCATTGCCAGGTGCATGGGGTTTTTACTTGTGGCAGCTCTGTTGACAGCAGTTGCCAAGGCAGGTTTCTCTGCTAGTAGAGCATTTTTTGTTTTGAGACAGCCTGGCTTTTTAGTCCAGGCTGGCCTTCCAGTGCTGCGATTACAGTTGTGCACCACACCTGGCTCTGTGGTTTTAGGGGCAAACTGCTGGGCATAATGGCATATGCCTGTAATCCCTGCACTTGGGAGGCTGAAGCAAAAGGATAGCTGCAAGTTAAAGGCCCACCTGAGCTACATAGACCTTGTCTCAAAAACAAAAGAAAAAGGGCAAATTGGAGGAGGGTAGGCAATGTTGAAGCATACATATGGGGTTCCAGGCTCCGAGATAGTTCTTTTTCAAGCCTCACATCCAAGCCTCCGGTGCCACACTTCCCTTACACAGGTGCTCTGCAACAGGGCACTCCCACAATACTCTGGCTTCCTGAAGTGGAACAGCTTGATGGCTGATGAAATTCAGTCTAGACTGTCCTCTTCAATTCTCCTCCCTGGGAGCTTCTGGCTCACCCCCAACTTCACTGACACAGGACAGTCACCTCTGTGCTCTTGGGGGAGGAGCCACACTAATGCTGGATGATGTGTGGCACATAGTGGTACTTTGCACCCTGAAGGAACCGCTCCAGAGCGAGTACTGCCAGAAGGGCTGTCTTTCCACCCTCCTGCCCTCTGCCCTCTGCCCTCAAGAAAAACAAAAACGCAGGATACAGGAAGTTTAGAAAACTGCCTTTATTCTATTAGTTGGAAAAATTAACTGGTACAGAAAAAAAGCTTAGTCAGCTGGAGAGAAGAGAAAAAACGAGTGCTATCCCTGAGAACCAATGGCTTCTCGGGGAGGGCACCTAGGTAGGTGAGAAGGACAACTGTGAATTAAAGCCAGGCCCTGCAGTTCAGCTGAAAAAGGCTATGCCATTTTCAAACCAAATTCTTAGTTACTAACCCAGTTCTGGAGAGGGGCATTGGGATACATGGAGCCGAAAAGGGGTGGACAGCCTTCTTGTATCAGAGAAAGTGACAAAATGGGAAATTTTAAAAATCAATTTTCCATCTGACTTTATTTCCAAATACACTTCCTTTTTTTTTTTTTTTTTTTTAAAAAAAACCAATACATTCTCTGTGGGGATGACAAATATCAGTATTAGGAAATCCAATTATACAAAAAATACTACATCTAGTCTCGGGTAGATATATTTATTTTTGGTAACATACATTAAGTGGCACTAATTACACGGTAACTGTAAGGTAACTAACATGAAACCACAGAACTGTAACTCTGCCACAGCTGCATAGTCTTGGGGCTTCTGGCTGAGCATGTTTTAAAAAAAAACTGGATGCCCACCCCAGAGCTAGGCCAACGAACTTCATGAGGAGTAAGGCTCTGAAGTAGGGACTCTTCAGAGTTCCCTGCAACTGACAGATTATAGAGGCAGGACATGTTAGTTATAAAGTAGTTACAGCCTAATTCACAAAAGTTACCAACTGTTTCTCTTTCTAGAAAGAAGCAAGAAGTTAAGAAATTCTTTGAATTAGCGCCTGGTGTGTCAGGTGGAGTGCAGAGGGCTGTTAGAGCAGTGTCAGAAGGATCCTGGCAGGTCAGGTGGGTTGGACATCATTAATAATCATTGCTGGCTTCTAAATACTGGTAGCAAGATGACTTCTGATTTGTAATCTTAGGTAAATTATAGATAAATGAAAAAGGCCAGTAATCATACACTAAGATTAATAAACAGCACTTCAAAATTAACCGCATGAGGGCTGTGCTTGCAGCAAGGTTTCACAAGACAAGGCACCCAGATTTTTTCTTCCCACGCCTGGCTTGCAGAGCAGCTCTTGTGGCCATTTCAAAAACCTCCCTCACTCCATCTTTGGTCTTCGCTGAACATTCCATGTACCCAAAGGCACCAATCCTGTTTGCCATATCTCTGCCTTCTTCAGGTTTTACTGGCTCCTGCCAAAGGGAATGGAGAGCTTTCAGTTAAGTTTTACATACATATGCAACGTATATGTAGAATATTTACATTCAACTAAAAGACTCAGAGAAAGGATCATGCTATTCAATAATCATCCCTCCCCAAGTAAACACACTATTTTCCGGGAAGTAAGAGAGAAAGAAAAGGTCAGAGCAGCCTTGGAAGATTTAAGAAGGAATCTAAAGCAAGCCTTTAGGTGTTTCTGTAGTTAGCTTTACAGAGAATTGAATGCCAAGGGATGGAACCAAGGCCTACTTTTGACATTTGGGCAGAGAAAGCACAGTGGGGTTTTTGTTTTTGTTTTTTTAAAAGAGAGAAAGGGCCTCACCATGTAGTTCAGGCTAGACTGGAACTTACTATGTAGCCCAGGCTGGCCTCAAACTCACAGCAATCTTTCTTCCTTAGCTGCCTGTGTGCTGGGATCACAGGTGTGTGGCACCAAACCCAGTTTGTTCTGCTTTTTGTACTGCTGAGGATGGGACCCAGGGCCTTGCACATGCTAGGCAAGTGCTACATCCCTGCTATCAGGCATAGCTTTTGACAGGTCAAGAGCCCACACCTCTACCATCACTTAAAGGCACAGATAAAGGCATTAGAGCTTTCTGGACTTTGCTTTCAGATTTTCTGATCACTCAGTAGATAGTAATTTATTTATTTTTTGGTACCTGGGATTGAACTCAGGACCTTGTGCTTGCGAGACAGGTACTGGCACTACTGAGCTACATATCCCCAGCCCAAGTAGTTACTCATTTATCTTTGGCCTCCCTTGGATATCCAAAGTGGAAAAGGAAATCAAAAGCCCAATGAAGCTCCTGCATCCGAGGCACTAACTAGGATGGTTCCTTCCTAGGCTGGTATTCCTTGAAGGCACACTTATAGAAGACATTCCAGGTTGTGGATATAGCTCTGTGGGAGAGCACTTGCCTAGCATGTATATGCACAGTCCAAAGTTCAATTCCCCAAAAGAAAAAAAAACGTACCTGAACAGACACACATGAATGGGTTGTTTCTTGTTTTTCTAAGGGAGGAGATCTTGGTATGTAGTTCAGACTGACCTTAAACCCACTATGTACCCCAGGGCTGGTCTCAAACTCAATGATCCTCTTGCCTCAGCTTTCCAGGTATTGAAGTTACATGTGTGCACCACCATGGATTCCCACACTGAGGTTTCTTTGTGTGAATGTTAAGCGAGAGTGGTCATGGGCACCCATGTTCAAGAATGCTATAGGAGGGTTAGGGGCTGGGGATTTAGCTCAGTGGTTCCACCACCTGCCTCGCAAGCACAAGGACCCGAGTTCAATCCCCAGTACAAAAAAAAAGGAAAAGGAAAGAAAGAAAGAATAATACTATAGGAAGGCCAGGTGTGGTGGCGCATTCCTCTGATCCCAGCACTCTGGAGGCTGAGGCAAAAGGACTGATTGCTCTGAGTTCGCTGTCAGCCTGAGCTATGCAGTGAGTTCAAGGTCAGCTTGGATTACATAGTGAAAGCCTGTCTCAAAAAAAAAAAAAAAAAAAAAAAAGCCATACCTGCTTCATCTTGGCTAACTCTCGTCTTGTGTGCTCATCGTTCCGAAGATCCTTCTTGTTCCCAACCAGGATAATGGGTACATTGGGACAAAAATGCTTTACTTCTGGGGTCCATTTTTCTGGGATGTTTTCTGTGACAAGAAAAATGCACAAAATAAGGGAAACCATTATAATTCCACCTTTAAAAATCTCCAAGAGCCTAGTTAATTTAAAGACACTATCTTTGCTACTTTAGAAATATGTTGGACAGGGCCGGGGATTTAGCTCAGTGGTTCCAGCACCTGCCTCACAAGTGCAAGGACCCGAGTTTGATCCCTGGTACTAGAAAAAAAAAAAAAAAAAGAAAGAAATATGTTGGACATTTAGCCAGGCATGGTGGTACACAGCTAGAATCCCAGGCTAGCTGGGGGAGGCTGAGACAGAATGTTACAAAGTGCAAGCCCAGTCAGAGCAACTTAGTAAGATCCTGTCTCAAAAGTTTTTTGTTTTTTGTTTTTTTTTTTTTTTGTATGGGGATCAAACTCAGGACCTTGTACTTGCGAGGCAGGCATGCCACCACTGAGCTAAATCCCCAGCCCTCTGTCTCAATAATTTAAAAAAGGCTGAGGATATAGCTCAGTGCAGGACCCTGGGTTCAATCCCTAGTACTTGGAGGGCAGGGAGGGTGTGATGATTTAAAACCAGAACATAACAAAACCGTACCAGACAGTTAATGGAAACCCACTGGTTTTAAAACCACAAAAAAAAAGGGCAAAATCGTCCCTCCTATAAATATCCTCTCTCAAATGTACAACGAATGTTGACTTACTCTGCATGCAGGGCCCAAGTAAAGGGACTGGGATGCATATTTTCTTTTCTTTTCTTTTTTTTTTTTTTTGGTACCGGGGATTGAACTCGGGTCCTTGCGTTTGCAAGGCAGGCCACCGAACTGCTGAGCTAAATCCCTGGCCCTGATGCATATTTTCTTTTTCTACTTTGCTCATGGGCCTAGAGAATGAATTTAGCCCTGTGGGTTACTGGCTTTTCTTTTTTTGAGATAGGGTCTCTAAAAGTAATCTAAGCTGGTCTCAAGCTTGCGATCCTCTTGTAAGCCTCCCAAGCGCTAAATTACAAACATGCTGGCTCATTTCCTGGTATTTAAAATGGCTCAAACTGGGCAAGGAGAGGCAAACCCATAATTCCAGTACTGGGGAGGCTGAGGCAGGATGATCCCCGTGAGTTTGAGGCTAGCCTGGGCTAAAGTTCAAGGTTAGCCTGAACTACACAGTGAGATCCTGTCTTTAAAAAAGAAAGGCTCAAAAATGACTTTGAAAGTAATTAGAAGATAGCATTGAAGTTACATGTGTGCACCACCACGGATTCCCACACTGAGGTTTCTCTATGTGAATGTTAAGTGAGAGTGGTCATGGGCACCCATGTTCAAGAATGCTATAGGAGGGTTAGGGGCTGGGGATTTAGCTGTGGCGCCGTGCCTGCCTCACAAGTGCAAGGTCCTGAGTTCAATCCCTGGTACCAAAAAAGAAACCCTGAAAAAAAGAACCAATCAAACAACCCCCCAAAAAATAACCAACCAAAAAAACAAAAGATAGTTGGGCATGGTGGCACATGGCTGTAATCCCAGAAATCTAGAAGGCTGAACCAAGCTCAGTGTGAAGGCCCTGGGCTCAATCCTAGTATGGGGGTATGTGGGGGTGGGTGGCTGTGGCTCTTCATGATTTCCCCCTGTATTCCTCTATTTAATCTTGGATGCCACAATCAGAAAGCATGGGGACATTTTTTCTTGCATCTATAGTGGAACCCTTAACTGCTTAGGCCTGTCAAAGATTCTAGCTTTAGCTTTAAGATGATATTAGCTTTCATTTCTCATTGTTTTTTTATTTTGTTTTGTTTTGTGGTACCAGGGATCAAACTCAGAACCTTTCACCTGTGAGGCAAGCACAGTGCCACTGAGCTAAATCTCCAGCCCAAATCTTTTTCACATTAGTTTTTTATTTGCAAAGCTTTCATGTTCTTTCTTCCCTCCTCCTCCTCCTCCTTTTTTAAAGCCCTAGGGATTGAACTCAAGATCTCGTACGTGCTAGGCAAACACTTTACTGAACTGTGGCCCCACTCATCTCCCTTATTATTATGTTTTGTAGATAGGGTGTTGCTATCTAGTTCAGGTCAGCCTTGCTATTAGTCCAACTCAACCTCCTGAATGCTGGAAAGTCTGAGGCATGATGATCCTGAGTTTGAGATCAGCATGTATTATTATATAGAGAGTTCAAGGCTGGCCTGAACAAGTAACAAGAACCTGTTGCAGAAAGTCAAACCAAAACAAAAAAGCCAATGACCTTCTTTGAGACCAGGAACTGTTTTTTTGGTGGTACTGGGGAGTGAACCCAGGGCCTGTGTATGCCAGGAAAGTGGTTCACCACTGGATCTACAGCCCCGGTTCTTTTGCAGTCAGGGTTGGGTGAGGGTGGGGGATATGAGATAAGAACAGGGTTCCTCTGTTGGGTTGCCCAGGCTATTTTTTTGTACCAGGGATCAAACTTGAGACCTTACACTTGTGAGGCAGGTGCTGGAACCACTGAGCTAAATAAATCTCCAGACCTGCCCAGGCTAGTTTTGAATTTGTGATCCTCCTGCCTAGGCCTCTCCACTAGCCGGGATTATATATGGGTACCACTATACTCAGCCCAAGAGACATCCTTAGAAGAATGTTTTGCTCAGAAGGTATTTCGTCCTTATGGAATTCTACACTGAATGTTAACAGCACAGAGCCCTCCTCATTCCTGTAGGATTTAAGTGAAGTGATATCAGTTATATGTCTGAGATGTCACATCATTCCATTTTCTCTATGGCCTAGGGCCTTAAAGCAGCCCTTGAAAGAAAGCCAGATTAGTGTGCAATCACAACTGTTGAAGATGAACTAAGTGAACCAAGTTCACTTAGTACCTGTTCTTTCTCAGTCCTGGGAGACACTACCCAGGGGTTCAATCTTAGCTTGACTGCTTGAGTTTCATGATCTCGAGAAGTATGTTTTGGAGTGGTCCCCCTATCTTTTTTTTTTTTTTTTTTTTTTTTTTTT
>NW_022900949.1:41355904-41374659 GCF_012274545.1 Fukomys damarensis
TTTTTTTTTTTTTTTTTTTTTTTTTTTTTCCTGAGACAGGGTCTCACTATGTAGTTGAGACTGACCTGGAACTCACTATGTAGCCCAGGCTGGTCTGAACTCACCAAGCTATCCTCTTGCCTCAGCCTCCCGAGTGCTGGGATTATAGGCATGTGCCACCATGCCTGGCATGGCATTGTATTTTTAAAGTGCCAACAGGCTGATGGTGATCATTTGTAACTCCACCACAACTGGCTAAAGGGTTGATACTTTCCCTTTTTCTGTGGTGGTAGTGAGGACTGAATCCAGGCTCTTTGCACTAAATAAGCTAAATCCCCAGCCCCTTTTTCATTTTCAGAGAGCCTAGCTAAATTGCTCAATTGCTTAGACTGGCCTTGAACTTGTAAACCTCCTGTCTTGGCCTTCCAAAGTACTAAGATTATAGGTGTAAACCACTACACCTTGCAGCAAGGTAGATACATTTTAAAAACAGAAAATAGGGTCAGTGGTATAGTGATATAGTGTTTGCCTATCATTACTTGGGTTCAATCTCTAGCACCTCAATAAAACAACAGCAACAACAACAACAAAACACTTATGGTAGTATGGGAGATATAGGCTGAAAAGGGAGCTATAGTCCATGTTCTACTGTTCCAAAACTCGAAGGCTTTGGCTACTGATGACTCTTTTTCTGAAGCTCAGGCCTGCTTTTCAAATGCTCGATGCCTGGGAGAGGTCTGAAAAACCAAATGTCCATCATGTAAACAGTGACAAATAGGCTGTAAGGCCACTCACCTAAACTATCAGGGCTGTCAATGGAGAAACACATCAGTATAACATCGGTGTCTGGGTAGGAGAGAGGTCTCAGGCGATCATAATCTTCCTGTCCAGCTGTGTCCCACAAAGCCAACTCTACCTGTGATGGAAAAGCAAACCACCACAGGAATAGAAGGTTAATTCCACTACCCACTTTTAGAAAAAGTGGCACTCACCACAGTACGTTCAAAGAGAAAATCATTCCAAATAGTACAACGAAAGTGTTCATTTTTTATGAGAACCAAATCCAAATGCAGAGGTATGTGGTATTATTCCCCTTGGTCATCGGTAATAGGGATGGAATGCAGAATCTTCGAACTGAGATTTATCCTCAGGCCTTTTTATTTTGACACAGGGTCTTGCTAAATTGTCTGGGCTAGGCTCAAAACTTGCGATCCTTACGCCATCTTTACAGTGCTGGAGTTACAAGTGTGAGCCACTGTGTCTGGTTGAGTGTGTCTACATTGTTTTAGGTTTCAATTTTTCAAACTAGCAAATTTGAGAACAGATTTAAGTTCTGAACCAAGTAGCATAATTTAACTGGTCAAAGTAACTTCATAGTTTGTAAGAGGTGTTTTACACCAAGTACAGGAGCATGTGCCTGTAGTCCCAGCTACCCGGGAAGCTGAGGCAGGATTGCATATTCAAGGTCAGTCAAGTAAGTGAGACTGTCTCAAAATAAAGGGCTGGGGATGTAATTCAGTGGTACAGTGCCCCTGGGTTTAATCCCTAGTACTGGACAGGGGCTGGGACCAGAAAGTGTTCTACTAGGAAAGAAAGTGGGATGGGTAAGAAAGGAAACCAAATTTTAAATAACATGGCACCAGGTGGATAAGGGAAGACAGGGAAATATCACCCCAAGTAACTTTCCTTAATATATTTTCACTCAACCATTTCCTGACTTTGTTTCATTCTGCCCCAGTATGTAAACACTGACACCCTCCCTATTATTGTGGATTGAAAACGCAGCTTCTGTATGCTAGGCAAGTTCTCTACAGGCAACCTATAACCCCACATTTCCTTCTCATTATAATTATTATTTTAAATTGAGACAGGGCCTCACTGAAATACACAAGCTGGCTTTGAATTTGTGACCCTCTTGCCTCAGCCTCTGGAGTAGCTGGGGTTATAAGCATGTACCACAACCTGGCAGCAAACTTGTATTTGAGTTGGTAGTAAAAAAAGATACCATGCCAGATGTTCAGATGTTATACAAGGCCTAAGTGACACATCCAACCCCAACCAACTCCTCACAAATGCTTTCAGGGTACTGGGTCTGTCTCTTGTCAGAGGGGCCTTTCTGTTAGGTCATGCCTCTTACTGGAACCATGATCACCCACAATCCAGTAAGACTCTCCTAATAAATACATTACATGAACATTCTTAGGCAATGCCCTCTCCACCTTGGGGACTCCCAAGTTTCTCTGGGGCAAGAAGCTAAACTGTCACAGCTTTCTTCAGATCAAGGACCTCTTCCTGAATGAGGGACACACATAGCTTGCCATGGTCAGTCATGCTCAAGGTTGGCAGCACAAGAAAACAATCACAAGAGCTGGGTGGGCATGGTGGTGCATGTCTGTAATCCCAGCACCTGGGAGGCTGAAACAGGAGGATCCCTGTGACTTTAAGGCCAGCCTGGACTATATAGTGAACTTCAAGGCCAGATAGAACTATATAGTGAGTCCCTGGCTCAAAAGACCAGAAGAAACACTAGTTTCAAAGAATACACACAGAGAACTGAGCTTGAACTAGCAATTGTCTGAAATGCTCAGTCACCTTCAAGGTGGGATTCAAAGTATTTTGAGGCCAGAATATCTTGTAGTTTTTTTCCTTGTCCCAGAAAAATGCCTGGGTTTTCAAATGGTGTGATAACAGTGAGTGCAGCCCACCCTGCATTTGGATAAAGTGGAATACAAACTATGAAAACTATGTTTTGAATGTGGTATTTCAGGCCAATCTTGGTACTAAGTGCTTTCAAACAGTTTCAATTACTTCTAAGAACCCTGATGATATCTGTAAAATGGTAAAGGAGGACTCAAAGAACAGCCAGTTTACCCATGATCACAGAAATATAATAAGAAATCCTGGAATTCTAAGCACCCTGAACCATGTTTTCACATATGGTGCCACAGACTAGGGCTGAGTGACTCTGATACAGAAAGGGATAGTAAGTAAAACAGGCAAGTAAGAAAGAAGAAAGGGGGTGGAAGTATGAAATCATTGTTAGCAGAAGAGACATACGACTGAGCATCTGTTTAAGAGGACTGAGATCATTGGAGCACTCTAGTTTTCATCACCCAGCTGACCCATTTAGGGTAATTTCACGTATAGGAGGTAAGGTAAGGCACTGCTTTGACAACAAAAGGGAGTATATAAAATAAAGTCCCTAAGAACTTTGTTTTAATCTTGCCCTGGGGTTTTCAGGACAGACATGGGGAAACATTGTCCTTGCCATCAAGGCAAGACATTGAAACAACTAAGGCAAACTATTTTATTTTAAAGATTTTTTTTAAAAAAGTGATGGAAATATTGTTTATACTACTCATGGTGTCAGATCAGTATAACCCTTTCTTTTTATTTATTTTTTTGGTACCAGGGATCAAACTCAGGACTTTGTGCTTGCAAGGCAGGCACGATGCCATTGAGCTTAAATCCCTGACCCCAGTATAACCTTTAGAGAAGCATAAGCAGTAAGGACATCTTGAATTAGTTGTGTGGATTTTTTTTGTTGTTTTTTAAGACAGGGTCTCACTATATAGTCAAAACTAGTTTTTGAATTCACTATGGAGCCCAGGCTAGCCTCAAATTTGTGGCAATCCTCTTGCTCAGTCTCCCAAGTGCTAGGATTACAGGCATGCACTTCCACACCCGGCTATCTCTTGAATCACTGATCTCATAAATGAGCATTGGGTATGATACACTGACAGAATTAATTAATTAATTAATTAATTTTTAGAAAACTGGCATTCTCTGTTCACAGTTTTGAGATTTTATTTTTATTTATTCATTTATTTATTTTGGTACTAGGGGTTGAACTAGGAACCTTATGCTTGTGAAGCAGGCAGGAGCACCACAGAGCTAAATCCCTAGCATACTGACAGAATTCAAAAAACAAAACAAAACAAAACAAAGTCCATCCATACAAAAAGGTTTGAAGATTATTTCACAGTATGTTTCAAATATAAATATGCTTCAAAAGACTGCATATACTAAGGCTGCCCTATGTAAAACACTCATGAATGTGAATAAAGTCTGGAAAACAATAGTTTAAAACAAACACAAAAACCGGGTGTGGTGAGGCATGCCTTTAATCCCAGCACTCGGGAGGCTGAGGCAGGAGGATCACTGTGAATTTAAGACCACCCTGGGCTACATAGTGAGTTCCAGGTCATTCTCAACTACAGTGAGACCCTGTCTCAAAAAAACAAAAAAACAAAACATCACAAAAAACAAACACAAACACAAGTGGACTAAAATGACAATAACTCACCTGCTTTCCATCAACTTCAATATCTGCCACGTAGTTCTCAAACACTGTAGGCACATACACTTCTGGGAACTGATCCTTGCTGAAGACTATGAGCAAGCATGTCTTGCCACAAGCTCCATCACCTACAATCACCAGTTTCTTTCGGATAGCAGCCATCACTGAAACACAAAACAAAGTTGTTCTATAGAATGCATAAGAAGCCACACATAGGATGGTAATGGTGGCACATGCCTGTCTCAGGAGACTGAGACAGGAGGATCACCATGTGTTTGAGGCCAACCTGGGCGACACAGGGAGTTCAAGGCCAGCCTAAATCATATAGTAAGACTGTCTAAACCATCCCCTCCAAGAAGAAGCCCCAAATAGCCTCAGACTATGACACAGTTTTGTGCCCATGGTACACAAGCCTCAACTAGTATACCTGAGTTCAAAATTCTAAAGCCAGGTATGGGGCATGGTAGCACATGTCTATAATCCCAGTACTTTGAAGGCTGAGGCAGGTGGATTATTCAGAGTTCAAAGCCAGGCTGAGCTAACCAGTGAGTTCAAAGCCAGACTGGGCTACATAGTGCTATCTTATCTCAAAAGAACAAAACAAACC
Organism: Fukomys damarensis; assembly: GCF_012274545.1. Lineage (NCBI taxonomy): Eukaryota > Metazoa > Chordata > Mammalia > Rodentia > Bathyergidae > Fukomys > Fukomys damarensis. Next base: position 41,360,791 of record NW_022900949.1, read on the forward strand.
CACCAAAACAAAAAACATACATATCTGTATCTGTCTATAAATAGATTATATATATATATATAAATTACACTGATCCACAGAAGGTTTTGCACCAAAACCTATTTAAAATTATACTTACTGGTTAAAAAAAATGGATAGGGCCAGGGATTAAGCTCAGTGGTTATGCCACCCACTTCACAAGTGCAAGGTCCTGAGTTCAACCCCTATATCTGCCCCCCGAAAAAAACCTTTCCCTGTAAGATCAGGAATAAGTCAAAGCCACTTCTACCCAATATGCCATTTGAAGTCCAAATCAGGGCAATTAGGTAAGAAAATGAAATAAAAGACATTCAGGGGGTTGGGGATGTAGCTCAGTGGCAGTGCCTAGTATGGCAAGGCATGGGTTTCATACCCAGAGTAACACACACACACACACACACACACACACACACGATTCTAGTTGGTAAAGGTGGCACACACTTCTAGACCTAGCTACTTGGGAAAGTAAAGCAGGAGGACCACAAGTTCAAAGCCAGTCTGGGCAACTTTGCAAGACTGTCTCAAAATAAAATATAAGGGGATTTAGCTCAGAGATGCTGCGCCTGCCTTGCAAGTACCAGGTCCTGAGTTCAATCCCTGGTACCTGCAGGGGTGGGGGATGCTGGAATGTAGCTCAGTGCTATAGAGTCCCTTAGCTTGGCTCCCAATATTGCAAAGAAAGAGAAGGAAAAAATGAATCCAGCTTGTAAAGGAAAAAAGTAACACCATTTCAATTCATACATAATATGATCTTTTTGTTCCCACCCTACCACTGGGCATTGAACGTAGCCCTTTTTTTATTTTGAGACAGGGTCTTCCTAAGTCATTAAGCAGCCCAGACTGGGCTCAAACTCAGGATTGTCCTGATTCATCCTCCCAGTGTGCTGGAATTACAGACATGTACCTCAACATCAAACTATTTTTGTATTTTTGAGACAGGTATATCCATTTCAAGTTATGTGTTCTGCCATCACAAACAGGCCTATCTTAATCCAAATCGTAAATAGAAAAGCATTCTGGCACCTGAGGAAATTACAATAAAAACAACCAAAACCCCCCAATAAAACCCAAACTATAATTTATTTCCCACTCCTGTGCAAATAATTTCAGAATGAGTGTCCAGGAAAAGTAAATAAGGGGTTATGTACGGTGGCTCAAGAAACCCAACAATTCTAACTTCTTCATTGAATAGGGAGCACACTGACAAAAATGTTTTTTGTTTTTGTTTGTTTGTTTTTGTTTTTGGTATTGGGGATCAAACTCAGGACCTTGCACTTTTAAGGCAGGCAGCAGAACCACTGAGCTAAGTCCCCAGCTCTCCCACTGATAAATGTGAGGGGCAGATTTATTTAATTTTTTTGAACTCAGGTCCTGCACATTGTACTACTGAGGTATATACACTCAGGCCTACCCTTATTTTAAAATAATGGATCTTCCTACTCCATGCTTCCCTTGGTTACCTTACTTGTTCTGGCATGGCTGTAGTCCCAGCACTGGGGATGCCGCTTCATACTCAGTTTCTTATATTCTTCCAATCTGCCACCTACCAAACTTCTAATGAAATTTCTCAGAAGTCACTAATGACTTAGCATCATAAAATCTGACCCATTAAGGGCTGGAGATTTAGCTTAGTGGTTCTGCCACCTGCCTTGCAAAGGTCCCAAGTTTGATGCCCGGTACCAAAAAACAACAAAAAAATCTAATCCATTAGATTTTTTTTTTTTTTTTTTTGGTACTAGGGATTGAACTTGGGTCCTTGCACTTGCGAGGCAGGCACCAGAACCACTCAGCTAAATCCCCCGGCCCTTGTTAGTTTTTTATTGTGATAACAACTTAATCTTCCTGGATCTACCTGACAAAATATACTAGGTATGCTGATCTCTAAATCTCCTATCTCCTTAGCTACAGTTTCCACACCTAATCATCCCCCTTAACACATACACACAGTTATTTGCTTTACTCTTCCAACACTTTACCTATCTCTGGGACTTCAGTCCTTCAAGTATTATTTTTGTGCATGTGACTCCAAAATCTCCAGTCCCTAGCCCAAAATTCCTGTCCAAGAACAACTTTGTTCTCCATCTGTGCCTCAATTTCTCTAATATATCATCCTGACCCTGGTGAATCTCTTTACAATTCTTCCAATCTTGGTGATAAAAAGAAATTTGCAGTGCTAATGTACTCAACTCATTCACTGTAGAAACCCCAGTTATATGGTTCTTCGCTTCATCTTTCTTCACTTCATGACTACTGTCAGGTTCTGGGAAATTGCACAACTTCAACTCGCTCTCTCTCTCTCTCTCTCTCTCTCTCTCTCTCTTTCACAAACACTTCACAAATTCGAAGGTTGTTCATATGCAGGCACGAACCCCACCAAAAGCCAGTAGAGCTAACTCAAAGGCTAAGGCTGGAGGATTGAGAGTTTCAGACCAGACCAGTCTGGACAATTTAAGAGCCAGTCTCAAAATAAAATAAGGGCTGGGAATGTAGCTCAGTGGTACAAGTCCCATTAGCCCAAAACAGATTAGAATTTTCAGTACAAGGGTCCCAATGCTGCTGCAATCTTAAATTCTGACACAGATGGTCCCTTAAAAGTTTCAAAATCGGGGCCGGGGATTTAGGTCAGTGGTTCCACCACCTGCCTAGCAAGCACAAGGACCCCAGTTCAATCCCCGGTACCAAAAAAAAGGTTTCAAAATCCGCAATACAGTATTTGATCAGGACCTTGAAGAGTGGGAGCAAAGTCCCCTGAAGGGAGTCAGAAAGAATGGTGCTGCTCAGAAGGGTTTTCTAAGGTAAAGGTACACCAGAGCAAATTATCTCAATGACCTTAAACAGAAGAGTGCAGACAGAAGACTGGAAAATAAGGCTGAAAAGACGGGTGATGACTTGGAAGGACCTGGAAGTCCCAAGCAACTTCAATTTATTCTGAATGGAAGGAAAAGCCATTAGACTAGCATGATTAGATCTATGATTCACAAAGAAAGCCTTGATGGCAGCATTACAAAAACAAAAACACCACTGTAAAGGTGTAACAGTGCTCAGCGACCACACAAGGCAGCACAGGCCTATAACCCCAGCTAAAGAGTACCAGCTGAGGTCAGCCTCAACAATTTAGCAAGGCCCTATTTCAAAATACAGTAGAAATAACAAGGGCTGGTGGCGTAGTTCATTAGCCTCTTGGTTCAATCCTCAGTAACAAAAAGGAAAGGGAGGTTGCTTTTGGAAAGGGAGGCAGAATGCACACAATCTAATGAGCCTTTTTCCAAACCCCACCACAAGCCAGGTGTGGTGGTGCATGCCTGTCATCCCAGCCCTTGGAAGGCTGAGGCAACAGGATTGCCAAAGGTTGGAAGCCAGCCTGGGCTACCCAGTGAGTTCAAGACCAGCTTGAACTACAGAGTAAGAGACCCTGTCTCAAAAAGAAAAAGAGATCAAACCTCACAACATTTCACCCCAATCAGCAAAAAGACTGTTGCCCAGATGAACTATTTCACATAAAAACAACAAAGCTTAAGTGTGTGGAGTGGGAATAGGTAGTGCTAACAACTCAAAAGAGGTAGTCAGGAAAGGAGCCAGGATACTTAAAGAAAAGTTACAAATGTATGAGGACCAACACAAAGCAAGAAAGGAGACCTTATGTATGAAGAAAGGCTTCAGAATTCCTAAGTACCAAAATGGCAAGCCAATCAGAGGATCTCCAGCAATAGGAGAAAGCCCTATGGTCTGGCACCACTAAGAGTGAATTGAGATGTGGCTGGTGAGACAGGTAAAATGTTCTTGAAAGTTAGCACATGTGTGTTATAACACAGATGGACCTTGGAAATATAATGTAACAGAAGTCAGTCACAAAAGACAAAATATCCACAGGTTTGGTGGTATATATCTGTAATCTTAGCACTCAGGAAGCTGAAGGAGAGAGTTGCTGAGAGTTTGAGGCCAGCCTGGGCTACATAGCGAGACGTTGTATCAAAAAACAAAAACAAAACCACAAAACCCATGACTCCATTTCTCTATAAAGAACAGGCAGGGCTGGGGATTTAGCTCAGTGGCACACAACCTGCCTCATAAGCGCGATGTTCTCAGTCTGAGAGAGATGAAAAGCAGATTGCCTATAGCTAGAGGTATGTGACAGTTAACCTTGACATTGACCTGAATGGATTAAAAGACAGGTAAAGGGGAATTATGAGGATCCTAAATTTATCAATGGATTAAATACTGATGAGTTCACGGGCTGGGGATTTAGCTCAGTGGTTCCAGTGCCTGCTTCACAAGTGCAAGGACCCAAGTTCGATTCCTGGTACACACACACACACACACACACACACACACACAAAATTGATGAGTTCATAGCTGAATGAGCTATGAGGTGGTAGTGCCTAGCTGGAGGAAGTAGGTCACTCAGTTGTGACTTTCAGGGGTGTAACTTCTCTGGTTCCTTCCCCTTCCTTCTCTCAGTTTCCCAGTGAGCAGCTTTTTGATGATCTACTCACCTCAGGCCCACAGCCACGGAACCAACCAACCATGAACTGAAATCTGAATCCATGGGGCAAAATAAACTTTCCCTCCTTTAACGTGTGAGTATCAGGTACTTTGGCCCAGCAACACAAACATGGCTAACAAAGGGTAAAGATTAGTAATGACAGATAAAGAATACAAGGGTTCTTTTTGAAGCCATGAAAATATTCTAAGACTTCAGTGATGCATGTGTGACCAATTCAGTGAAACACTGAAACCTGAAACTTCAAATGGGTAATCTGTGTGATTTAAGAAATATATCTCAAGAAAAGAAATATATCTCAATAAAACTGTTACTAAAAGAAATTGGTTAAAAAAACTGAACATCAGCTATCTGGGAGGCTGACATGTCGTTCAGGCTGGCCTAGCTTGTTTTTTTTGGGTACCGGGTATCAAACTCAGAACCTTGTGCTTGTGAGGCAGGTGGCGGCACCACTGAGTTAAATCCCCAGCCCTCTTGCCTGGTTTTTAATTCTAGCACTTGGGAGGCTGAGGTAGGAAGATCACAAGATTGAAGCTAGCTTGGGCCACAGAGCAAGATTTCTGTCTCAAAAAAAAGAATGCTTACTTCAACAATATTTATAATAGTAAAAGACTGGAACAACCTTTTGAGGACTGGTTATCTTATAATACATACAATGGCATATACTATGGAATCAAAAATAATTTGTATTCATGATTTCTGAGACAAGATTATTAAGTGAAAAGGGTTCCCACATATGGTGTCATACCATTATGTAATGAAGATATGTAGAGATAAGTAACAGCTCATGGCAGAGCTAGTAAGTACTCACTGAAGAAGGAAGAATGTTGGTATATGCACATACTAACTCTTCTGGAAGAACACACAAGAAACAACTACCAGTGCCTCTAGGGCTCACACAGCCTTCTGCATTGTTTGAATTAACCAAACTGTGCTTTCAAAATGATTAATTTTAAAACAATGACTTGGAAAAATGTCTAGTACATTAAGTGGAAAAAGGAAAGAATAAAGTAATACATACATAAATAATTCATCTTGGGGTGTGACCTGCTGAACCTTCAGAGGCATCTGCTTTCTCTTTACCATGTATTTTCCCTTTCCCTAGTCTATCTAATAGTGGCCACCCCCTTTTTCCTAGGAGATAAAACAAGAGCTGCACATAACACTGCTTTCTATCTTCTAGAAAACCAAGAGTTATATTATATCCTTTCCACAGAGGTTTTCCTCTTATACTAGTGCAAATTCTTCTTCATCCCTGAACTACTACAGTATGTACTTGATCTACTCAGTGCTGTTTTGCAAATGATATGTAAGCTTGAATAACCTGATACTTTGTTCTGGTAGAGAAAAGGATCTGGAACAGGTGCTGGGTTCAAAGCAGCTGTGCAACTTTGGGCAAGTTACCTAATCCTTCCGTGCCTCTATTTCCTCATCTGTTCCAATGGGGAAAATCATGATACCTACCTACATAGGCTAATGGTAATTATTAAATGAGTTAATACAGGAAAGCAAATCCTGGTATATGTAACAGCTAATGTGCAACTGTTTAATACAATTACCTGTAAGTTTTTTTTTGTTTTTGGTACTGGGGATTGAAATTGGGACCTTGTGCTTGAGAGGCAGACAACAGCACCACTGAGCTAAATACCCGGCAGACCTGTAAGGGCTTATTTTTTGGTACCAGGGATTGAACTGGGGACCTTGTGCTTGCGAAGCAGGTGGTGAAACAACTGAGCAAATCCCCAGCCCCCCATCTGGAAGTTTTAGTACAAAGAGCTGTATCTTCATTTTTATATTCCTACAACATTGAGCAGGTTCAAAATTAGCATTGAATGGAATTACATTTGTTCAATGGCTGAGTTAAGAATGAGAAACATTTTCTTAATGAATAAAAATATGTTGATAAATTAATTTTTTCACTTTTTTGAAAGGAGAATTTCAAAAGCTCAAGTTACTAAAATAGCCTTCTACTTCCTTTAAATTACTTCCCTTTCTTCTGTAATGGCCTTCATACTATTCAAGTAAGAAGTTACAGTACTTCTTTCCAATCAAGACCAGGCAAGTATGTAACAAGCCATTGTATTGAAAGCTCTATAGTCAGCATGGTGGTCAGTGGTTCAGGCCTGTAATCTCAGCACTTGGAAGGCTGAGGCAGGAAGATCAAAACATCAGGCCTAGCCCAGTGAAGTTAGCCAGACTATCTCAAAATAAAAAGTAGAGCTGGGGATTTGGCTCAGTGGTTCCGCAGCCTTCCTTGCAAGTGTAAGGACTCATTTGATCCCTGGTACCAAAAACAAAACAAAACAAAAAACTACAAAGCCAGGTGTAGTTGTGCTCGCCTGTAATCCCAGCACTTGGGAGGCTGAGGCAGGAGGATCGCTGTGAGTTCGAGACCAACCTGGGCTACACAGCGAGTTCCAGGGCAGTCTGAACTACACAGTGAGACCCTGTCTCAAAAAACAAAACAAAACAAAACAAAAAAGCAGCACAAGAGCTGGGAATGTAGTTCATTAAAAAGGCTGTGGGACCAATCCCCAAAAGAGGGGAAAAGAATGACTGAATACCTGCCTTACCACCTCGGGTATTGCAAAAGCCTTGAAAAAATTAGTACTCCTGGTTTGTGGGGTCTTGTTTGTCTTCAGTGCTACGGATTGAACCCAGAAACTTCACACTGAGCTATATCTTTTTTCTTTCTCCTTTCCTTCCCACTACTTCATGGTGCAGGGGATGGAACACATGCCATGCAAGTGCTCTACAACCAAGCTATATCATCAGCTCCTCACCTTTTTTTTTTTTTTTTTTTTTGGATCAGGGATCAAATTCAGGACCTTGCACTTGCCAGGCAGACTCAGGGCCACTAAGCTACAACCCCAGCCCCCCTACCACCTTTTAAAAATTTTTTTGAGATAGTGCCTTGCCAGTTTGTGCTCAAACTTGTGATTCTCCAGGCCCAGTCCTTGGAATACTGTACAGAGCAGTTTTCTACAATGAAGAGATTACAAAGGATCAAAAGAACTTGTGATAACTAATACTAAAGATTGCAAATACTTTTTCCATAAAGTAGAACACAATCAAGGTTATCTGAATTTAGTGTTTTCCTAAAATAAAACTTTCCCCAACCTAACAGTACTTTCCCTATAGCATTCTTCTCTTGCATTCTAGTAAAGAGATCCTGAACAACAAAGGGCCTGGGATTGTGCAGCATTGTTAATGTGCCTGACACTGTCATAGTGTTTATTTATTATAGTGGGAGGATGAGTACTATAACTTGATTTCCAGACAAACTCTAAAAGGGGTTAGCTAACATGTTTGAAGAAGAGCTCCAATGACCCTGATCCATTCCACCATCACCATCCAAAGAACAACTATCATCCCTACTTGAACAAATGTTACATTTGGATTTCAAAATCTAAGTCCCAGCTTGGATGTGTCAATCACAAACATCTACTATAGCAGCTATTCAGTAACATCAGAAAATATTCATTGCATAGGCAAGTTACATGCAGCCAAAGCAAAAGGCTTTAGTAGAGGTTTATTTTAGTTATAGGTAGCAACAGAGTAGAAAGCAGGCAGTTTACAGTAGTGGTTAACCAGCTATACTACTGAGAGTAAAATCCCACTTTATCACCTATCTCCAGGCTTTTCAGTACCAGTATCAGCTTCAGTAATATTATCAAGTGACAATATAGTACCTTCTAAACAGGTTGTTGTAGAGATTACGTATTAGAAAGAGATTAAAGTGGTGAACATTAAATGAATGATCATTATTTATTCTTTGAAAAAATGGCAACCTCCTTCAAATTCCAACTGTTCCAAAACTCTCCTGATCAATGTTTTTTTAGGTTTTTTTTTTTTTTTTTTTTTTTTTTTTGATACAGAGTCTCACTATGTAGAGTTGAGACTGACCTGGAACTCACTATGAAGCCCAGGGTGGTCTCGAACTCGCAGCAATCCTCCTGCCTCAGCCTCCCGAGTTCTGGGATTACAGGCGTGCACCACCAGGCACGGCTCTGACCAGTCTTTCTTAAAACAAAAACTTTTAATAGTCTACCAAATACCCACTTTTTTCGAAGTGTATATCCCATCCATACATCATCTTATCCTCTTCTTTCCTATAAAAAATAGCTTCAGAATTATAGCCCCCAATTCATCTAAATGCCTTAGCACAAGTCATCTAAATGCCTTAGCGTCAGATGTTTCCGTTTTGTTTTTTGACTTTTGGTTTTTTTGCTACAGGGTCTCACTATGTAGTTGAGACTGACCTGGAACTCACTATGTAGCCCAGGCTGGTCTCAAACTCACAGTAATCCTCCTAACTCAGCCTCCCAAGCACTGGGATTACAGGCGTGCACCACCATGCCCAGCTGAGTCAGATGTTTCTAAATACAGTATTTTTCAGATTCTGAAAAAACAATATGGAAGAAACATCAAATATTATACAACAACCAGAAGATTAACTGTTAAGTAAAATAAATGGATATTCAGACTAAAAAGACTAAACAAGCACTCATCATGATGTTCCAGTCATGTTTGGCCATTAACTAAGTGTTTAGTTTTCACAACTTTTTGAATTGCAGCTCTGACATCCTTAACCCAAATGATAATGTTTTTAAAACACATGCAGCTCCTTCTCAATACTTTTTTTTTTGTACTGGGGATGGAACTTGGGTCCTTGCAATTGCCAAGGCAGGCGGCATTAAAAAATTTGTTTTAGCTGGGCGTGGTGGTGCACACCTGTAATCCCAGCACTCATGGAGTCTGATTTTTAGTTATCATGATTGATAACTATGCTATTAAAAAAGCTGACTGAGCCTCTCCTGATATTTCTTACAGGAGAGGTGTGCTGAGGGCCGGGGATTTAGCTCAGAGGTTTGGTGGCCTGCCTTCCAAGCGCAAGGACCCAAGTTCAATCCCCAGTACAAAAAAAAAAAAAAGAGAGAGAGAGAGGTGCTGGGTGTTAAAGGAGTAGTATGACTAGACCAAAGTTCAGGGCTGACAATTTGAATTCTACAAATTAAATTAACTAAATTTTGGTAACTTTTAGAATATACATTTTGCAGTACTTTCTTATAGTTGCAAGAAATCTGCCAGGTTATAATAAGTGCACTGCAACAACATTTATTAGCCAGACATACACATTATAAGCAAGTACAAAACAACTTACAAACAAATTTCTTGGCTACTCCAGCCAAGAAACAGAAGTAAAAATAATTCAATGAATAATTATGCATCTTTTGTCAGATCAAGACATTTACAATATTTTGGAAAGATAATGAACAAATTTCCATGCAGATAAAACAATTATGGCTTTAAAATGCCTAACTCAGCACACCAAAGATAATCACAATTTAGCAGGGTGTGGTGGCCTATGACTGTAAACCCATAATCCCAGCACTGGGAGGCTGAGGCATGAGGATCGCTGAGAGATCAGACCTGCCTTGGGCTACATAGTGAATTCCAGGGCAGTGTGAACTACACAGTGAGACCCTGTCTCCGAAAGAAAAAGATAATCACAATTTTATCTCATAATTCTTCAAAAGGCTAATTATTCAAAAGAAACAGTGACGATTACAGCAAACCTATCATTTCTCAACTATTCAAGAAATAAAATGTTATACAGCATAGCTTTGGACACGACTTAAATTTTCTTTTCTTTTTTGGGTACTGGAGATTAAATTCGGGACAGCTTGCGCTTAGAAGGCAGGCAGTGGAATCACTGAGCTAAATCTCTGGCCCAACATGACTTAATTTTCACTTTTTTACTTCACTCACTAAAGATGTAACATACCAAATATTTCAACAACAAACAGAAAATACAAGACAATCTCACTTTCCAAGAGCTGATAGATAAGAATGACCAAACAAGACATTTAAAAAAAGGGCTGGGGATGTATGCAGTTGAGTGTCGTCACAGCTGCATGGAAGGAAAGTGCAAGGTCATAAATTCAATCCCCAGTACCAAAAAAGAAAAAAACAAAACAAGACATTTAAAAAGAAAACACAGCCAGGCGTGGTGGCGCAGGCCTGTTATCCTAGCACTGAGGAAGCTGAGGCAGGAGGATTGCTGTGAGTTCGAGAACAGCCTGGGCTATATAGTGAGTTCCAGGTCAGTCTCAACTACATAGTGAGACCCTGTCTCAAACAAACAAACAAACAAACAAACCAAAAACCAAAAACCAAAAACCATGGCTGGGAATGTAGCTCAGTATTACAATGCTTGCACAGCATATATAAAGCCCAGAATAGCCCTTCCCCCCAATAAAGTAGACACCAGATTAGAAACTCAGTTCATAACTCTTCTTGACATCCATGTGCCTCAGTTATACGATTCAGTGGTATCTTGAAAGTATCCCTCCCCACTCCCTCTAGCATCTAGTACTGGGGAATGATTTAGCCCACATCCTTCACAATGACCTGCATATCCAGCCCTTTTATTTTTTGAGACAACAAAACAGAAGATACAGTAATCTCAAAGCATATCTATCCTTGGGAAAAACAGTAAAATATCCTAAAAGTCGAGATATTACATACTATTATTTTTTTCCTCCTTTCTTCTGCCCTGATTAAACCCCATCAACATTTCCAGCACTCAATAACTGCCTGCTTAGGGCTAGTTCCCTATTTTAAGGCCTTACCAGAGTCCCCATTAGGCACCTCAAGTGCCCTCCTGGTACTTCACATTTCTCTCTGCCTTGTTCAACACACCCTTCCTAGGTTTCTTTCTGCCAAAATCCACTAACCTAAGAACATTGCAGTATTTGTCTTATTCATCGTTGTCAGACAAGCACAGGCACTAGCACATAAGTTATATGTTCAAATAACAAATTGTTGCTGGGTGTGGTGGCTGGGGCAAGAGGATCATCACCACATTCAAGGCCAGCCTGAACTACATAGTAAGACCCTGTCTCAAAAAAGCAAAAACAGGGCTGGGGATTTAGCTCAGTAGCACCATGCCTGCCTTGCAAGCGCAAGGTCCTGAGTTCAATCCCCAATGTTGCAAAAACCAAAGAAACACCACCACCAAAATCCCAAAACAAAAAACTCCAAATTGTTAACAAATTTCCAGGAACAAAGAAATTTTACATAACCAATCTGTGATACAGATTTCTAAAAGCAAATGATTACAAGATCTGCAATAAATCACAGTGGTGAGTGAGACTACCACTTAGGATACTGTTTTAGTACTTTAAGAATTTACACTCCAGGGCTGGGGATTTAGCTTAGTGGTATAATGGCGTGCCTTGCAAAAGCTCAAGGCCGCAAGTTCAATCCCTGGTCCAAAAAAAAAAAAAAAAAAGAAAAGAGAGAGAGAGAAAAGGAAAAGAATTGAATTTACACACTCTAGGCAGGGTATGGCTGTTCCCATCTGCAAACCTATAATCCTAGCTACTCAGGAGGCTGAGACAGCAGGATCCCAAATTGCCCAAGTGGGCAATTTAGCAAAACTTCATCTTTTTAAAAACAAAAAGAAAACAAAAAACCTCTTCCAGAATTATAGAAATTCCGCATGTCAACATAAACTTCAATTATCTGTAACAACAGGAAGCACTAAAATTCAGATCCTCACTGGGAGTGGTTGCACACCCAATTTATAATCCCAGTACATGGTAGGCTGAGGTTGGAGGATTGTTGTTTAGAATACACAGTAAGACCCTGTCTCAGAAAACCATTAACTAATTAATTCAGATCCTCCTAAATTTATTTATTTATTTATTTAATTTATTTAGGTTTTTTTGAGACAGGGTCTCACTATGTAGTTGAGACTGGCCTGGAACTCACTCTGTAGCCCAGGCTGGTCTCCATAGTGATCATCCTGCCTCAGCTTCCCAGTGCTGGGATTACAGGTGCGGGCTACCATGCCTGGCTAAGATCCTCCTAAATTTAAATGCTCATATTTTAGATAATTCTGTAAGTCTAATAAGCCAATAGATTAGTTCACAACAGTTAGAAAAAAATATGGTAAAATGGAGGAAATGAACTGGGTGTAGCAGCCCACACCTATAATCCCAGCCCTGTGGGAAAATGAAGGAGGACTACAAAGTCTTGCAGAGCCAAGACTAGGCAATTTAGCAAGACCTGTCACAAAATAAAGGGCTAGGAATGTAGCTCAGAGCAAAGGCCTTGATTTCAATCACTAGTGCTGAGGGGCAGGGATTGGGGTGGCCTTAATCTCAGAACTCAGGAGGCCACAGTAGGAGGATTACAAGGTCAAGACCTACCTGGGCTACACAGGGAGTTCAAGACTAGCCTGGACTATGTAGGAAGACTCTGCTTAAAGTAGAGTGCCCTTCAAACCACACAGTCCCAAAGCAAGGCAAAAAAATTTCCGGGTACACCTCAAAATCCTTTTGGAGGGAAGCCTTTAGTCACTGCAAAGGAAGCTCAGTACCTAAACTATGTAAAACAGAAAACCAAGACATCAATTAATGAAATAAAACAAGTTTTAAAGTGTAAAGAAGCTGGGCACATGCTTGTAATCCCAGCTACAGTGGGGGATGAGGTGGAAGGACCTCAAGTTCAAGGCTCAAGCCCAGGCAACATAGAAAGATCTTGTCTTTTGTTTGTAGACAGGGTCTTGCTACTATACAGTCTGGCCTCAAACTCATGAGGATCCTCCTGCCTCAGTGTTCCAAATGCTAGACTAGAGATGTAGCGAGTGGTAGAAAGCACTTACAGAACATGCATGAGGCCCTGGATTCAATCCCCAGTACCAAAAGATAAAATCAACAGAGTATTTTGTGCTTCATTAATTCAAAGGGAGAAAATCCCTGTATTAAAATTACCTGTTTTAGTACAATTGGTAGAAAATTGTCCTACTGGGGAGTATTTAACTTGAATGCACAAAGCCCTGGTTTTGATTCCTAGCACCACAAAAAAAAAAACAAAAAAAAACAAAAAGTAAATATTCTAAGGTTAACATTAAAAGGATGCACACACTTAGGATTTGACTTTCAACAGCCTAATTCCCTTCTACCATTGCCTCCAAAACAATGATTGTCTGTACGATAAGCTTACAGAGAAGGATTAACTACAAAATAGTCCCAGTGAGTTACCCAATGCTCTCATCTTAGGCAGATACCAGAAACTATCTCTTTCAAGGTTCCACAACTAACTTTTTTTTTTGTACCAGGGAACAAAGTCAGGACCTTGCACTTGCAAGGCAGGCATGACACAATTGAGCTAAATCGCTGGCCCACACAACTAACATTTCAAGAAAACAAAGAACTGAGATTTACCTGGATCCACTTATAAAACTTTTCAGGGTGGTAGCTCAGTCAGTGGTGTTACCACCTGCCTCACAAGTGCAAAGTTCTGAGTTTGATCCCCAGTACCAACAACAACAACAACAA
>NW_022900949.1:41375000-41377035 GCF_012274545.1 Fukomys damarensis
ACCCCAGAACAAAAAAAAAAAAAAAAAAAAAAAAAAAAAAAAAAAAAAAAACACCTTTTCAGGGTGGGGCTTGAATATATACATTTAGATCTTTTCAATTAACAAGTCAACTTTTTGGAGACAGGGTTGCTCACGGGGCCTTGAATTCACTATGTAGTCCAGGTTGGCCTTGAATTTGTGATCTTCCTGCCTCAGGCTCCTGAGTTTTGGGATTACATGAAGTGCTGGGATTATAAATGCACATCATCATGCCTGGCATCAAGTCAACCTTTTTAATGTGTATAATCTAGTGGTATTCAGCATATTAAAAATGTTGGCCAACTACCATTTCTATCTAGTTACAAAACATTTTCAACTCCACTAAAGAAAATCCTGTGCTTATTTATCAAGCAGTCAGTCCTTAAGTCATCCCTCTCCCCAATATATAATTACGAATTTGCTATGAATTTACCCATTCTAGATATTTCATACAGAATGTAGCCATTAATGTCTGTCTTCCTTTGCTTACAAAACATTTTCAAGGTTCATCCATGTTGTAGCATGTGTCAGAACTCTATTTTTTTTGTATTGTTTTGATTTTTCAGAGTCTCACTATGTAGTTCAGGCTGGCCTCAAACTCACAGCTATCCTCCTGACTTAGCCTTCCAAATGCTGGGGGATTACAGGTGCATGTGCCACCATGCCCAGCAGGACTTCATTTTTAGAGGTAGAAAGAGCTCCCTGAGTTTAAGGTTACCCTGGGACTACACAGTGAGTTCCAGGTCAACCTGAACTACATAGTGAAACTCTGTCTCTAAAAACAAAAAACAATCCGGGCATGGTGATACACCCCTGCAATCCCAGCACTCTGGAGGCTGACCAGCCTGGGCTACACAGTGAGTTCCAGGGCAGTCTCAACAACAAAGTGAGACCCTGTCTCAAAACAAACAAAGAAACACACACACACACACAAAACAAATAAGAACAAAAAACAAACAAACAAAACTGGACTTCATTTTTCCCCCTTGTACTGGGGGTTGAACCCACAAAGCACTGAACTATGTCTCTGGACTTAAAATTTTTTTTCATTTTCAGTGGGGCGTCTGTCTGGCAAGCACAAGGCCCTGAGATGGATTCCCAAAACCAAAAAAATTTTTTTTATTTTGAGAGTCTCATTACAATGCCCAGACCTAGCTTCCCTCCTCCTCCCTCAGCCTCCCCAGCAGCTGGGATCACAAGTGTATACCATTGTGCCCTGCAATACATTTGTTTGTTTACTTTTTGGTACCTGGGATCGATCTTGAGTCTTTGAGCTTGCAAGGCAGACAGCAGAACTACTGAGCTAAATCCTCGACCCATTTTATTTTTTAAATGACCCAATAATACTCCATTATACATCTGTACCATTTTTGTTTATCCATTCATCCCAATGAACATATGGATGAACAGTACTATTAATGAATATTCATATGCAAATTTTTATTTTGTTTTGTGTACCTGCTTTCAGTTTTTTTGGGTACTAACTCAGGAGTGGAATTACTGGATAATAAGCCAACTCTATGTTTATCTATTTAAGGAACTACTAGACAGTTTGCCATAGTGTATGCTTAAATATCTTTTCAAACAATCATGAAGATCTACCAAAAATTTACCAAAGATAAGAGGCACCAAAGGTACCATGCAATAGATTATATGAAAAGGAAAATAATACACGCACACAGATACAGCTATCTCTGGAAGCACACGGTGCTTTTCTCTGAGCGAGGATGTAGTGGCATTTTTTTATACTCTTCCCTTTCAGCACTGTATTCCATATACAACAAAAAGTATCTGCCCTTTTGCTATAAATTTTAAAACTCCAGTGGAAACAGTACTATCAGAGAAAGAGGTTGGAGACAGAGAATATGAATGGGTTGTAAGCTTTACTGAGTGTGGTGGTGCAAATGGAATCTCAGCACTAGGGAGGCTGAGGCAGGAGGATCACCATGAATTCCAGGCCAGTGTGGGCTAGTTAGCTCAAGGCCAGCCTGAACTACATAGTGAAGACCCAGTCTAA
>NW_022900949.1:41377215-41382376 GCF_012274545.1 Fukomys damarensis
TAAAAAAAAAAAAAAAAAAAGTAAGCTTTATTGTAAAATTTTATTTTTACCAAGTGCATGTGTTTATTTTTATTTTTTGGTGGTAACAGGGATTGACTCCGGGGCCTTATATATGGTAGGGAAGTAATCTACCACTGAACATGTTTTTTAATTTTTTTTGGTTGCTGCTGGTTTCTTGAAAAAGGGTTTAACTATGTAGTTCAGGCTGGTCTTGAATTCACAGAGCCTCCTGCCTCATCTCCCTTGGTGCTGGGATTATAGGCATGCAACATCATGCCTTATTTGCTTGTGTGTATGACAGTATCTCACTATGTAGTTCAGACTGGCCTTTAACTCCAAGGGATCCTCCTGCATCAGCCTCTCCAGTGCTGGGATTATAGGTTTGTGCCACCATGTCTGGCTGTGATTATATTTTTAATAAAAGTTGAAAAAAAACTAGAATCCCAATTATACCTCAGCTCCTGATTTGTAACTGTCAAAGCATATCTATTTTTCTCTTCTAGGATTCTTCACTGCTAACCAAATTAGGAAAGAATTTTTCCAGCAGAAATTCCCTTTGTATTTTCCTTGATTAAACTTTCCTTCTTTTTTCAATATTATCTGTTTGCTCCTCTCTACCTCACCAAAAAACATCTGGATTACCACTCTAAGTGTCTTCCTTCTCTGTGTCAACCTTTTATTTACTCATTAATAAAATTATTTAAATCACTATGGAACTGTCTTTCTCCCAAGAAGGCTTTAACATTCATGTTCTTACACAGGCAACTATGTCTGACCTGCTACCATAATGCTGTAAAATATCTGAAATAAGGAGTGCTGCTTTATTATACAATGAGCTCTGAAGTCTTTATATAATTTACCATCAACTAGTAATGACTAAGTATGTGTAAATAACAAGGTAGAGGGAGTTTTTCTTCTCTATTTTAATGAGTTTTTCTAAAATGTATAGAAAAACCCTCTGTTTTATTATTTAGACTATTTATTTATTTAGATTATTTAGAACATGATTTAGGGCCAGGGATTTAGCTCAGTGGTTGTGCTCCTTTACTTATTAAGTGCAAGGACCCAAGTTCGATTGGAAAAAAAAAAAAAAAAAAAAAAAAAAAAAAGAACATGATTTAAATTTCTCTTTATGGCAGGGTTATAAAGAAAGTTACTTCTATCCTGCATTCAGGGACTAATGTTTGCCCTTCTGTTAAAGAGCATTTTACAAAGAGATAGTCATTTCAAAAGGATTTTATGGTCAAATAATCTTGTGGAATACTACATGAGAAATCCTCCTTAAGTTGATTCACAATACAAAATAACATGTTTAAGTTTCTATTCACTTCTTTTTGTTTGCTTGTTTTTTGAGACAGGGTCTCACTATGTAGTTGAGACTGACCTGGAACTCACTGTGTAGCCCAGGCTGGTCTCGAACGCACAGCGATCCTCCTGCCTCAGCCTTCCGAGTGCTGGGATTACAGGCGTGTGCCACCACACCCGGCTTCTATTGACTTCTATAATAAAGTAAAAACATTTTTAAAAAAGAAAAAGAGGGTCCGGGGATTTAGCTCAGTGGTTCCAGCACCTGCCTCGCAAGCACAAGGATCTGAGTTCGATTCCCGGTACCAAAAAAAAAAAAGAAAAAGAAAAACCTTTAGGGCTGAAGTATAGCTTGGTGGCATGTGTGAGGCCCTGTGTTCAATCCTCAGCAGCAAACAAAATTCACAAAACCTTACAGCCTCTCAAGGAAATGTTCTTTATCTTAAGTGAAGATTATACAAGTAAACACATAACACATTTAAAATGAATGCATTTCAGTGCAACCAAATCATACCTTCAGAAATGCCATCATTTTTCTTTTGAGACAGGGATATGGTTTCAAGCTGGACATGAATTCCTGGGTTCAAAGGATCTTCCTATCTTAGCTTTGAGTAGGTGTGGGACTAAAGTAAATGCCACTATACCCAGTGCCCATGAAAGTAATTTCTAAAAAACACAACTGAGGAGATTCCAATTTGAGATCTAGGTTACAATTCTGGGACAGCCACTTGTTCTTAGCACCAGGGGTCCACTAATTAGTCTGTCCCATTACTCTAAGTTTTTAGGGTGATAACTCCCACCCAAAAGACTCTTCCAGCCTGGCGTGTTGGTATGTGACTATAGTCCTAGTTAGAGGAGGCAGAGGCAGAAGAATGGCTTGAACCTACAAGTTCTGCCTGGGTAAAAGAGCAAAACCTTGTCTCAAAAATTCTTCCAAATTAAATAGGTGTGATTATTAGGTACTATAAAGGGTAACCTGTAGAGTAAAAGATGAAGCACTGTATGTCATCAATGTGACTTAGTATTAACTTTCACTGAACCCTCACAGCACTCTATTACTCTCTGAGGAGAAAACTGAGTTACAAAGGGGTCAAACTACTGTCTAGGTTCAAGTGTCAAAGCTAGTATCCAAATGTCAATTTCTCTCCAGAGTCCATCCTCTTAACTAAGATAACCTACTGCCTTTTCTCAACTTAAGATCTTAAAAAGACAAGCACCTTCCTAATGACTAGAAAAGTTAAATAAGAGATGTCATCCAGAAAAGAACTTCTCCATAAAAACTCAAAACATAGTATATTTCCAACAAAGTTGCCAAATCACATACCAAAACAAACACAACAAAAAAGAAACCTCAGGAGACTGAGGTAGGAGGATGGAAAGTTAAGAGTCTAGCCTGAGTTCAATCCCTAGCACTGGGAGGAAAAAAAAAAATCAACTTTCAATTTGCTACTTTATCTGTCACTCTTAAAAAAAATCAGTATATTAAATACAACTTCTGTACTGACACACTGAAAAAAAACATACTTCAGAATTTCTCATATACTAGTTAGAACAAGTGTTCTACCCACGAGAAAACTAATATGCACTAAGCACTGTAATCTACATATATTTCATCTAAAACGTCTATGAAATAGATGTTTTTAAACTAACTTTAACAAACCTAAATCCTGAGGCTCGCAGCAGCAAAAAACCTACTTTAAGAGACATACCTCAACCAGGCATGGGGGCTCACACCTACAATCTCAGCATTGCGGGAGGCTGAGGCAAGAGGATCAAAAGTTCAAGCACAGCCTAAGCAATCGAGCAAGATCCTGTCCAAAAAAAAAAAGCCCTGGGTTCAACCCCCAGTAGAAAAAAGAAGACAGGGTCTCACTCTTGGTACAGTATAACTGCCTTTGTAATTACAAGGTCATCAAAATTTCTAGTTGAAGAATCTAGTCTAAGCAAATTTAAAGTGCCAAACTATGACCTTACTGTGCTGTTTTTTTTTTAAATGCACTAATGTACAAATGAAAGATTCAAAGAATAACTTTAAAAGTCTGCCTGCCTCAAAAGAGCAGAGCAAAGCAGACCTCTGATTTAATCAGACCATCCAATGCATTAGTGGTTAGCTGCCTAGAGAAGGATTTTAAGCCTCAAGAAAGAGCAAAGCACAACGTCCAGTGATATAAAGCTAGCTGTCCTGTGCCCAACGCTGCATGTGGCTTATCTTTGACACAGAACACCTTAACAAGCAAGCCACATCTTCCAGTTTATCAGCAAAGACTGTTAGCATTCCTTTCAATATTATTACGCATAAATCCCTCCACTTATATTTTTCTTGTCCAAGCCACTATCATCTGGCACTGGATTTAAAGCGCTTCTAAATGGATCTCTTGCTTCTTTTTCTGTATCCTTATAAGGCTATTCCATACAAGACCCCCCCCATACAAATTAGATTAGTTACATCACCCCTCCGTTATAAAAACCCTTCAATGGCTTACCAGTGAATTCTATATAACTCTAAACTTCTCATCTCTTTAAATTCTGGTTTCTAGAGCTCTACAGCCTCATTCCTTCTACTTTTCCTGTTTCACCTCTAGACTCTAACAACTCGATTCTTTTTTGAATTCCCTAAAATAGGCAAATCTGTTCCTTGTCTATGATCAGTCCCCTCTGAATTAAAAACTCCAAATAAGCCAAATAAGGTGTCACATGCCTGTAATCTCAGTCCTCTAGAGAATGAGGCAGGAGAACCACTGCATGTTTGAGGTCAGCCTGAACTACACAGTGAGTTCAAGGCCAGCCTGAAGTGCAGAGAGAGAATTTTTTTTTTTGGTACCGGGGATTGAACTCGGGTCCTTGGCTTGCAAGGCAGGCCACCGAACCGCTGAGCTAAATCCCTGGCCCCAGAGAGAGAATCTGTCTAAAAGAAAAGAAAAAACCAACAAAATCTCTAAATGTACAAGGACCTCTGTTTTCTTCAGATGTGTCCCGTAAGAGCTCCTGGTAGAAAGGAGATACTGGTGCTATTAAGTAAACATTGTTGAACGAATGACTAATGACAAAACCACGAACTAGCTTTACCTTTCCTTTTATCATTCCAGAAACACAATCAAACCAAAACCCATTACCAGCAAGATTTCTTCATTGCAAGCAGCCCATCTGAGAATGAACACTTAGTCCCTAATGAGCAAATGAGAACACTCAGTCCCTAACAGGACACCTCTCCATATACAAAGTACACTCAAATCCAAGAACAAGAAAAGGTAGCCAAAGAGTACTAGCCCAGGACACTTAATGCTGTCAATTAAATTGGACTGGGATATTTAGCTCAGTGGTGCCACTGTCTGCCTCGCAAGATCCTGAGTTCGATTCCCAATACAAAAAACAAAACAAAACTTTGTAAGCCAGGTGTGGTGCCACATTCCTGTGATCTTGGCACATAGGAGGTTGAGGTAGGAGGACCCCTGAGTTTAACACCAGCATGGGATACATATTGAGACCCTGTCTCAAAAAGCTAAAAGACAGAGCCAGGGTTGTAGCTCAGTGGCACCAAGCCTGCCTTCCAAGTGTGAGGTCTGAAGTTTGATCCCTGGTACCAAAAAAATTTTAAAAAAGAAAGAAAAAGAAAAAAATCTAAAAGACAGCCAGGCTTGGTAGTTCATGCCTATAATTCCAACACTCTTTGAAGCTGAGACAAAAGGATCACAAATTCTAGTCAAAACTGGGGAAAGCGCTGGGATTTAGCTCAGTGGTTCCACCACCTGCTTCGCAAGTGCAAGGACCCAAATTTGATCCCTGGATACTAATAAATAAATACATACATACAAACAAACAAACCTGGGGAACTCCATAATTTCATGGGTCTCAAAAA
>NW_022900949.1:41382966-41391586 GCF_012274545.1 Fukomys damarensis
AAAAAAAAAAAAAAAAAAAAAAAAAAAAAAGTCTAGGGAACGTAGTTCAGTGTGAAGACCCTAAATTCAATCCTCAGTACTAGGAGAAAAAGAAAATCTAACCCAGCTATAATGGTGCATGCCTATAATCAGTGATCCAGGGAGTTGAGACAAGTTCAAGGTCAACCTGGGCAACTTGGTGAGATCCTGTCTGAAAAAGCAAAAAGTGCTGAAGCTTTATTTCAGCGGTGCAGCACTTGCCTAGCACATACAAGGCCCTGGGTACAATCCCCAATATTGCAAAAGAGAGGAAGAGAAAAGAGAAGGAAGAAGAAGAGGGGGAGGAGGGGGAGGAGGGGAAGGAAGAAGGGAAGAAAGAAAAAGAGAGAGAGGGAGGGAGGGAAGGAGCTGGGCCTGGTGGCACATGCCGGTAATCCCAGCACTCGGGAGGCTGAGGCAGGGAGGATAGCTGTGAGGTCAAGACCAAACTGGGCTACATAGTGTGTTCCAGGTCAGTCTCAACTACATAGAGAGACCCTGTTTCAAAAAACCAAAAGAAAAAGAAGAAGAAGAAGAGAGAAGAGGGGTAGTAAATAAGGCCGGGCTTATTCCCTGGGTTACACAGTGAGTTGGTTGAAGGCAAGCCTGAACTACATAATGAAACACTGCCCGCCCCCCCAAAAAAAACATGGACCGGGCATTTAGCTCAGTTGGTACTACCACCTGCCTCACAAGTGTAAGGTCTTCAGGCAGATGGCAGAACCACTGAGCTAAATCCCTGGCCCAAGTGTAAGGTCTTGAGTTCAATTCTCAGTACAAAAAAAAAAAAAAAAAAAAAAAAAAAAAAAAAGTAACAAAAAACCAAAACAACAACTAAAGTCCAGCAACAAAGCAACAAATAAGAAAAATTTTAAAAACCTGCAAGAGCAGTGGACAAGTGAGTCATTAGTGGTTATGATAAACTCATATTTCCTCAGAATATACATAATCTCTCTTCCATGGGGAAAGGGAAATGGAAGAAGAGATTTCTATTTACATACCTTACAAATGTACTGCAAAACACAGGGCCTGTGTAGCAAACTTGTACAAAGTACCTTGAACTTCTCAGATGAAAGGCTACAAAAACATAAGAAAAATAAAAAATTACATCTGTTCCCTTTATGAGGAAAAAAACAAAGGACAGGATGTGAGTAAATAGGCTTCCCCAAAGAGTTCTGACAAAAAAAAAAAAAAAAAAAAAAAAAAAAAAGATACAGTATTTTTCCCCCCAGTACTGAGGACTGAAACCAGGGCCTCAAAAATACTAATCAAGTCTGGTGTGGTGGCTCATGCCTGTAATCCCAGCAATTGGGAGGCTGAGGCAGGAGGATGCATGTGAGTTCAAGACCAGACTGGGCTACATAGTGAGTTCCAGGTCAGTCTCTACATAGTAAGACTCTGTCTCAAAACAAATAAACAAACAAAAAAGCTAGACAAGCCAGGCGTGGTAGCACACATGTGTAATCCCAGCACTCAGGAGGCTGAGCAGATCCATCATAGTGCTCAGCATTGCGGTACATGTCTGTTAATGCCAGAATTTGGGAAGCTGAGGCAGAAGGACTGCTAAGTTTGAGGTGAACCTGGGCTACAGTGAAACACTGTCTGAAAAAACAAACAGAATACAAAGCTGGGGATTTAGCTCAGTGGCACCACGCCTGCAAGGTCCTGAATTTCACCCCTAGTACCAAAAAAAAAAAAAAAAAAAAAAAAAAAAAAAAAAAAACCAAAGGGGGAAAAAAAATGTATTGCTAGGCAATAACTCTACCCCTGAGCAACATCTTCAACAATCCATTCTTTTGGAGACAGGATCTTCCTAAAAAAAAAATTTTTTTTTGAGACAGGGTCTCACTATCTACTTGAGACTGACCTGGAACTCACTATCTATGTAGCCCAGTCTGGTATCGAACTCATAGTGATCCTCCTGCCTCAGCCTCCCAAGTGCTGGGATTACAGGTGTGCGCCACCACGCCAGGCCCACTATTTAACTTTTAACTGACATACCATGAAGTTTATCACATTGGCATCCTTCACTTGAACAATCAATTTTACCTCTCAAATATTGTAATTATCCATGCATGGCTAAATGTTGCCCTTTTAAAAAACAATAATTAAAGGCTGAGGATTTAGCTCAGTGGCACTGTGCCTGCCTCACAAGCACAAAGTCCTGAGTTCAATCCCCAGTACCAGAAAATAAAATAATAATAATTTTAAAATAAATAAGCCAGGGAGTCAACTCATTGGTGCCACCGCCTGCCTCGCACACAAAAGGCCCCAAATTCAAACCCTAGTACCAAAATAATAATAAGCCGGGTATGGTGGCGCATGCCTATAATCCCAGCACTTGGGAGGCTGAGGCAGGAGGATCACTGTGAGTTCAAGACCAGCCTGGGCTACACAGTGAGTTCCAGGTCAGTCTCACTACATAGTGAGACCCTGTCTCAAAAAACAAAAAAACAGAATAAATGAGCAGGGCATATTAGTGCACACCGATACTCCTAGTTACTGAGGAGGCTGAGGCAGAAAGATCCCAAGTTCAAACCCAGCTAGAACAACTTAATAAAACCCTGTCTCAAAAGAAGAAAAAAGGATAGGAAAAAAAAAAAGAAGCCAGATGTGGTTGCAAACACCTACAATCCCAGCATCTGAAAAGCTGAGGTAGGAGGACTAGAAAGTCAACACCAGGCTGGGCAATTTAGTGAGCTCTGTCTCAAAATAAAACTAAAACAAAGAGGGCTAGGATTAAAGAGGGGAAAAAAGGCTTAGCCAGCCAGGGATTTAGCTTAGTGGTGCTGCCACCTGCCTCACCAGCGTAAGGTCCTGACTTTGATTCCTACTGGGGGGGGGGGCAAAAGCAGGCTTAGCCAGTTGTAGTGGCACATGCCTATAATCCCAACACTGGGAGGCTGAAACAGATGAATCACCATGAGAGACCCTGTCTCAAAAAAAAAAAAAAAAAAAAAAAACCAAGTTATCATGGTATGCCTGTAATCTCAAAGCTCTAGAGGCTGAGGAAGCAGAAGGATCAGAAGTTAAAAGCTATCACAAACTACACAGTGAGTTCAAAGCTAACCTGTAGCACATAGCACTCTGTCTCAATAAAATAAAACAAATCCTGACATGGGGGCAGACACCCATAAACATAGTACTATGGAAGCTGAGGCAGGAGAATCAAAACTTCAAGCTCAGCCTGGGCAACTTAATGACTTAGTGAGACCCTGTGTCAAAATTTAAAAAAAAAACTGCTGGGGATATACCTGAGTACAAAGGCTCTGGCTTCAATCCCAGTACCTCTCCCTGCATAGCAAAATTTGAATTTTACACCTGTATCCTTATTATACATACTATAGTGAACATCTGAATGACTTACCTTATCAAATTACATTTCCTTTTTTGTTTGAGACAGACTCACTTTGTAGTCCAGGCTGGCCTTGAATTTCCAATGTAGCTCAGGCTAGCCTGGAACTCTTGATCCTCCTGCCTCAGCCTTCCAGGTTGAGATTATAGTCCTATGGCACTATGGCTAGCTTGTACTTAAAAATAAATAAATTAGTCAGTCATTCTCTTGCTAAAAAACATCTAATGACCTCTCATCTCAAAACAAAACTTATGAAGCCAGACATGGTGGCACACGCCTGTAATCCCAGCACTTGGGAGGCTGAGGCACGAGGAATGCTGGAGTTCAAGGCCAGCCTGGGCTACACAGTGAGTTTCAGAGCAGTCTGAACTACATAGTGAAACCCTGTCTCCAAAAAAAAAAAAAAAAAAAAAAAAACCCCAAACAAAAAACCTATGAGACAGCTGTAGTGACATACACCTGTAGTCCCAGCACTTGGAAGGCTGAGGCAATATTACCAGTTCAAGCAAGGGCAGCCTGGATGGCATAGGGAGACCTAATCTCAGCCCTCCCCACCCTCCTGCTGGCAAAAAGCTGGGTGTGATGGTGCACACCTGTAATCCCAGCATTAGAGGAGGCTGAGGTAGGATAAATTCAGCCCTACTTGGACAGTTTACTGATTTAATGAGAGTGTCTCATAATTTCATTTTGTTTTGTTTTTTAGGTATCAGGGATTGTACTCGGGACCTTGTATTTGCAAGGTAGGTGGTGACACCATTGAGCTAAATCCCCAGCCCAGTGTCTCATAATTTTAAAGAGGGGCTGGTGATGTAGCTCAGTGTCTTTACTGTGTACTGGGTTCAATTTCCAGTACTGGGGACAAAAACAGAAGTAGCAGCAGCAACTGCTGGCAGCAAACCCAAGGAACTTCCAAATGTCTAGAGGCATAATCTGACCCCCTGCCTATCTTTCTTCTACCTCCCACCCTTTCATTCCACTCCAAACTTTTCACTGACTATAGCACTGTATTTGTGTTCTGTTCTTTCAACTTGTTTCAGATACAATCATAATTATGTATACACAATTTATCCAGTCTCATAAAAAAAAAAATCAAGCTCAGTTTGGTATAAACTGCACAATAGTTGCAATATAAGTGTATTTCTTGTGATTATTTACTATGAAAATTCATGTAAAATCATTTGAGCAAGCACTAGTAGAGACCGACACCTAGAATGAGAAGTTTTTGTGCCTATCTGATTTTCAGTCACATGATGATCATAATTATGAGTATACAGGCCAGCATTTAATACTACAGCACCACAGATTAAAAATGAGTCATTTGAAATGGAAACTTTTTTTTGAGACAGGGTCTTTCTTTTTAGCCCCAGCTGGCCCCGAACTTTCAGGGATCCTCCTGCCTCAGTCACTGAAGTGCTGGATAGTGCTAGGTAGTATAGACTTGTGTTACCACATCCATTTTGAAATAGAAACATCTGAGATGGGAAGTTTATAGTAATAACTAACTTCAAAATGTCTTAGAAATTTAAATTATTAGTGTCACAAATACTTAAGTGAACCTGTTCCCAAAGAGCAAAATATATAGCAACACATATATTCTTACCACAAACAAGTTTAAAACAGTTAGTTGTAAAGCTGAGGATGAAGCTCAACAGCAGAGCACTTGCTCTGCATAAGTGTGGGGGGTGGGGAGACACATTGATGACACATGACAGGACAATAATACTTTTTTCTTGTGATCTCTCTTTTTTTGTTTTTGGTAGTACTGGGGATTGAACCCAGAGTGCTCTATGACAATGAGCTTTTATTTTCTTAGTCTGAGACAAGATCTCATTAAATTGCCCCAGCCTGGCCTGGAATTTTTGATCCTCCCACCTCAGCCTGCAGAATCATTAGAATTATGGGCCTCACCACTGCACCTGTATGGCCAATTTTTTTTTTTTTTTTTTTTTTTTTTTTGCACCAGGATCAAACTCAGGACCTTGCACTTGTGTGGCAGGTGGCAACACCACTGAGCTAAAATTTACTCAGTCCTTGTATGGCCAAAAAAAATTTTTTTGAGACAGGGCCTCAACTATGTAATTGAGACTGACCTGGAGCTCACTATGTAGCCCAGGCTGGTCTCAAACTCACAGCGATCCTCCTGCCTCAGCCTCCAGAGTGCTGGGATTACAGACATGCACCACCACGCCCGGCTGTATGGCCAATTTTTAAATCCAATGATTATATACCACTTATCATTACCACCAGTACATACCCATAATTCAATTAAATACTATGTGCTGTCCATGGAGTCCATCAAACCCAAATTAATTCTCTTAGAAATTGAAATATCAGTCTTACAGAGTTAACATAAATCCTTGTGCTGTCTGGGACAATTAAGAAGACCCAAAGTAAACTGGGGATGGCGGCACATACCTGTAATCCCAGGATTTTGGGGAGGCTGAGGAGTCTGAATGTAATTTTTGTGATTTTGTGAGACAATGTCTCACTATATGTAGTTCAGGCTAGCCTCAACTCACTATGTAGTCCAGATTGGACTCACACTTGCAGAGATCCTCTGGTCTCAGCCTCCCAAGTGCTGGGTTTATAGGAATACACTCACTACCCCACCCAGCCAGATTGTAATTTTGAGTCTAGCTAGCCTGGGCAATTCAGAACCTGTCCCAAAATAGAGTGCTGGGAATGTACCTCAGTATGAATGCCTTGGGTTCAATCCCCCGTAATGCCATAAAACCCACACACACTGGACTGGTTATTTAGCTCAGTGGTGCCACACCTGTCTGGTAAGCACAAGGTCTTGAGTTCGATCCTTGGTGGTGGTGGTGGTGGTGGTGGTGGTGGGGAACGACACATGACCCCCTCCACAATTCCATGATGACCTAAGGTAGCACTCAATCAATCTCAATCCCTCTTCTCCTTTTTTTCCCCCCAGTACTCTGAACTCAAGACCTTGTGCTTGCCAGGCAGGAGTCATTCCTGTCATTCCAGATTGGACACCACTCCTTCAAAAACACCTTAAAATCTATTTTTACTCTCCTAATAAGTTAAATCCCACATGACTAGAATAAACTTTAATGGAATTAACAAGAAACAAAAGGAAGTCAGTCAATGAAAAGAACAAAATCACTACCACACACGTGTACAGACCAATATTTACTTGATACATGCATTTTCCCACTCATTCCAACTTAAATCGAGGCAAAAGGACCCACAGTTGTCCAAAAACATTTTCAACAGCGAGGTGTGGTGGTGCATGCCTGTAATCCCAGCTGAGACTGGAGGATCGCCTTGAGTTCCAGACCAGCCAGGGCTACATGAGACCCTGTCTCCAAAAACAACAACAACAAAAATACAAGACAAAAACAAAAACACATTTTCGACAAACCTAAATATGGCTCTGAAGCAGGGAATCTAGGCCTCCCCATGGATTGGTCCCTCACAAAGATCCAAACACAAAGCCAGGATGAGGCCAGCAAGGGACTCTACATTCTTTTCTCTTTTCCTCAACTGACTACAGCAGGACCATCAGCTACAGACAGAAGTGTGCTGTGAAAGCTAAAGAACTGAAATTTGTCTGGCATATAGGTTCTTCAGACTCTCTCCGCCTATGCACAATGTGCAAGGCATAAAAAAAGAAAACACTGGATAAACTGGAATCACTGAATTTTAGCTGACTCTAAGCCAGTTGTTTGATACTACATGGAAAATACTTTATAGAGAAAATTGTAGTTTTGATCTCCTCTGGACTAGACATACAATCCTAGGAAATCTCTTTAAGTCTCTAGAAATCAGTTCCACACCTGTAAATGGGATTGGTCTCTAAGGCCTAAAAAATTCCTTTTAGAATTTAAATTCTAGGTTTATGAAGAAATTGGTTGACAGCCTTATCTCTATTGTCTTCATCCTTCCAGTACATATTTTTATTTGAATAGAAACTTTATATCTAGCACTAGACTTTGACTCAAAGGAAGTTCCCGGGCTAGAGGTATAGCCCAGTGGTGGAGTCATGCTTAGCACACATGGGGTTCCATCTTTTGTACCATTTACTGTCACTAACAGCCTTCACTACCTTACACAGATAGATAGAACATCAGTATAACATCAAAAAAGACTCCATAGTGCGAGATTTAGCTCAGTGGTTCCACCTGACTGCCTCGCAAGCACAAGGACAGGAGTTCCATCACCGGTACCAAAAAACCAAACAAACAACAAAGACAAAAACAAAACTCAATAAATCATTCTTTACAATTAAGTACTAGTCGGGTCAGGCCTGGTGGTACAGGCCTATAATTCCAACTTCTCAAGAGGCTGAAGCAGGAGGATGGTGAGCTCTAGGCCAGCCCAGGCAAAATAGCAAGACCTATCTTGAAAAAAAACAATAGTCTTGTATTTTCAGTTCAGATGTTACTTTTGTCAAGTGCTCAAAACAGTACCTCCTCCAATCTAGCCATGTTGAAGGTGACAATCACCTACTCGGTTCATATTGCACATTCAACAGTGTGACACTAAATGATCGAACATTCTCACCACAAACAGTATCTTAAAATATGAAGAGGTTTCGTTTTTGTATTTTTCCCCTTCAGATCCGGCAAAAATTAATATAATCTGATTACATACCTGCAAAAAATGTTTATTTCAAAGGACCAAAAGATTTTTAAAAATCCCAAACATAAGTTAAAATTTTTTAAATCAGGGCTATTAAAAAAGCACAACTGGAACCAACGGAGGCAAAAGCAATGCCAATTTTCCGCTATAAAGTACTAAGCATTTCTTTAAAAACAAACTTAAGTAAATAGTGCAATTTCATGAAGACGACTTGTAACTCTCATGAAGATAATCAGTAACGAAGGATACATGCTTAAGCGATTCCTAATTACAGACTAAGTAGAAATGCAACTATTTTGATTAAGCATCATTAAAGTCATAAAAAATGTTTTATCAACTGGAAGGATACATTTTCCATCAATAGTTCTAACCCCTAAGATTGCAACACAATCTTTTACTTACACAATCTCCAAGAACACTGCCGTTAAAAAAAAGGAAATCTACCCAAAGCATAACTCTCTTCAACCTGTACAAAACAGCGATTCACGTTCCACATGAAATGTAAAAGGCAAAATGGAGTTGTGAAGAGTTTCACTCCGGTCCCAAATCGGACAGAGCGCGCGCTCTGCAGAGGCCCAGGAGCCCCCACCTAGCCCGGCGCGGCTGAGGGAGGAAGCGGCGGGGCGGGCGGCTTGGGCTCCA
>NW_022900949.1:41392180-41394808 GCF_012274545.1 Fukomys damarensis
GAGCCCGGCGGGCTCGAGTCAGCGCAAGTCGCGGCCCCGCGCACGCGCGCGCACTCATTCTTAAACCGCGATAGTTCAGGAGCGCCTCCACGCCCTAAAAGACGCGTAACCAATCATTGCAGCCGCGTGTGGTATCACGGGAACTCCGGGACTATAAAAGGCTGGGTTGCTATTTTGTACTCCGCGAGTCACTCATCCTTTAATTAAGTAAGGTGGGGCTAGGTGCGCATGCGTACTGCCAACACCCCGCCCCAAACTGCCAACGCTTAGTGCAAACGAGGTAGACCCGCCCTGCCTGGTATTACGCGTGCGCACTGGCGGACCTGATCCCGGAAGATCACACGCCTGCGCGGTGGGGACTACGGGGGACAGGGTCTGTGTTGACGCGCGGACCAATCATGGCGGAACCTTGGTCTGTGCAGTCCTTGCAGGCTTTGCCCGCAACAGTGGTGGGCGCACTGGGAGCCTTGGGCAGTGAGTTCTTGCGGGAGTGGGAGGCGCAGGACATGCGCGTGACCCTCTTCAAGCTGCTACTGCTGTGGTTGGTGTTAAGTCTCCTGGGCATCCAGCTGGCTTGGGGGTTCTACGGGAACACGGTGACCGGGTTGTATCACCGCCCAGGTGAGGCTCCGTACTAACCTCTGTGAGTTGGCCGTCCCTACCACCACCAGACTGTATCATTGGATTCTCCAGAAAAGTTAGACTACCACTGACCCCACCCGCAGCCTTTTCAGGATGCTGTGCCTTGTCAGAATAACATTTTATGCCAGGATCCCCACCAGTCCACCCATCACATTGTAACTGTTCTTCAGAACCCTCGACAGACAAAACCAGTAGTCCGTTAGGGCCCTATCACACGCTCTTCTGAACAATATTAGTGGCCCCTAACCTAACCTGAGCTGATGCCTGCTCAGATTCCCCACCCCCAGCCTTCTGCAGCTCTGGATGTGTTCCTGCCTCCAGGTCTGGGCGGCCAGAATGGATCCACACCTGATGGCTCCACGCATTTCCCTTCGTGGTGAGTAAATTTGTCCCTACCTCAGCCTCATGCGTGGCAGACAGCGTACACCCCTGTGCTGATTACAGAGGGAGAAATTCTCAGGGTATATAGTGGCTTTTGCAAAATCTTCCAAGTCTGCAGGTAGAGATTAGGCTTCAGGTTGGGGGTGACACCAGTGTCTGGAGAGTCATTGGCATGCTGTTCAGCATCCTTTGGGAGTGGGTAGAGTATTGTCATCCAGAGGCAGATCTGTTGATGGCAAGCCCATCAGTTGGAAAGGCAAGAGTTGGTTTACTACTGAGATATACCCTCAAGTCCTAAGAGCCTTTTTTTGTTGTTGTTGTTGTTGTTTGTTTTTTGAGACAGGGTCTCACTATGTAGTTCAGACTGCTCTGGAACTCATGCCTCAGCCTCCTGAGTGCTGGGATTACAGGCGTGCACCACCATGCCTAGCCTAGAGCCTCTCTTTTTTTTTTTTTGGTACCGGGGATTGATCTCAGGACCTTGTGCTTGCGAGGCAGGCGGTGGAACCACTGAGCTAAATCCTCAGACCCCTCTCTTTTTAACATACTGACTGACCTCGTCAGAGTTACATCCTCATCTATAAAATAAGAACTCGCCTGGGAGGTTGAGACAGATCTCAAGTTTGAGTACAATCTGGGCAATTTAGTGACTTACCATGACACTGTCTCAAAAAGGGGGCAGAGGATGGGGGTGTAGCTTGGTGCAAAGGCCCTGGGTTCAATCCCCAGACAGAAAAGAACAAACAAAACTTCACTAATCAAGGCATTCATTCAGTATTCTCTGAACTTTTACTATATGGCAAATGCCACACTAGGCCCAAAGAACAAAGGACAACCTGGTTGGTTCTGCTCACGGGAAGCAAGAGATTTATAAGGAGAGGAAAGCAGTACAAGGGTAAGGGTCATTTGGAAGCTATCTCACATGGCACCTAAACTGAGATTAAGGCTAGGAGATGGCATAGTGTACTGGGCAAGGGAAATGGATGGAACAATACCCATAGGAAAGGACTAAGGTGACATACTAGAAGAGATAAGAGTATGATGGTGGAGTTTGAACATGAAAGCATAGAGTGGTGAAGGACAGACTCAGCAAGGATATAACCTGATCTAATTTCCCTTTATAACTGCCTGCTTAAAGGCAGGTAAAGGGGTCCAAGAATAAAGGCAAATGCCCATTTAGAAAGAATGCCACTGCCCAGCTTTCTATCATAGGCAACTGGGAAGGGATGGCAGCATTATAATGTGGGAAACCAGGAACAAATATGCAGCGGGGCGGAATAGTGGTCCCACAGTAGGCTGTGGGAGATCAGCAAAGAGATTTAGATTATAGTGCCACCTTACTGAGCCCAGCTCAGCCTCCAACAGGAGTTGGAGAGAGCTAGTCTCAGAGGCTATTTTGCTGCCTATAAAATAACCTTTCTTTCTTCATCACTTTCAGGGAAATGGCAGCAAATGAACCTCTCAAAACCCACAGAGAATAAGAGAATAAGGGAATGCAGCAGCAGAAAGGTCTCCAGAGGCATCACTGGGAGAGCTGGATTCTACTTTTTTTTTTTTTTTTTTTTTTTTTTTTGAAAAGGTTTCCCGTTGGAGCCGGGTTTTTTT